>NC_090223.1:70741175-71080345 GCF_024489055.1 Chanodichthys erythropterus | reverse complement strand
TCATACAACCTTTTTAACATGTTTGCTTGTAAAATATGTCAGTTTTAATTTTAATACAAATATTAATATAGTGATATAGTATTGTAGAAATACTAATAGATTTCAAAGCAGCGTCTGAACATGACTTTTATTTTGGAGTGACGACATGACGTCATAAGACTGCGCCGCGCTCCTGCATCTACTGTGATTCTGCTGAAGAAAGGTTTTAAGAATTTAATCGGTTTTAATCGACAGAAACAGTTTTAATATTTTTCAAGTGATGTGAAATATTTTTATTTACTATTTAATGTAACATTGTGATTCTTTATCAAACTGTATTGAAGGACATTTCTGTAAAGCTCATATCCACTGATGAGAAACAGTAAACCTGCGTCTCATTTCTCTCTCTATAAATCATAAATAAGTTTATCATGAACACGAGTTCAGTCTCTGGCGAGTCATGATGGAGAAACTGAACTTTTCAACTCCGAGTCAGTTGAATCAAATACTTTGAAAAAATGATTCAGTGAATCACAACACGTGCTGCTCCAACAGTGAACATGAACGAGAACAACAAACATTAACAAACTAACTAATCATGTTTTCATCAGTCATGAATGCCTAAATATGAAGTTTATTAATTTGCAGTGTTCGTTTTGAGTGTTTTTTTTGTTGTTGTCTAAACAGGTCATGGAGGACTTTTAACTCTGTTAATTATTCTCTTCTTACAGATGGCTTGTATTAAAGAGGAGACTGAAGACATGAACATTGAGTTTAATAAAGAAGACACTGAATACATAAAGATTGAAAAAACATTCAGTGTGAAACATGAAGATATTGAGGAACAAACAGGTTGGTTTTATTCTCACAGCTGAACTCATTTGATCATTATTAAAATGTCCAGCTCTACAGAAATAGAATATACTGAAGTATAATCTTACAGAGAATATTACTGAATCCATTCATTCCAGCATAATATCATTCAGGTATAAATTCCTGTTTAATTGTTCATGAAATGGTTTAATTAAGGTTTGCACATGCTGAATGAATTTCCAGTTTCAAATGATTATTAAACAGTGCTGAAAACTGTGTGAAAACAGCAGCTCTTCCGGCGCACTCAGTGTCTGAATTCACTCAGTCGTTTCATTCAAGTGCATTTACTGTAGAGCAAGAGTTAGGGTTTGGTGTATGGTTTGGATACTTGTAATTAAGCATTATTAACTCATTACTATAGTGAGTACATGTAGTAATGTGTAACTACATCACTTTAAAATTCAGTGTTTCCATTAGTGATGGGAAACGAGGCTTTCTGAAGCGTTTGAGGCTTTCATCAAATTGTGCCGAAAAATGGTTCATTACTCGAAGCTTTTAACACAGTGCGCATTAGTGACATCTGGTGGTCAAACTGGTTTTCTTCACCATATCTAAATCATTGCGGAGCAGATCTACAGTTTGAAAAATCTAGGGCTGTAGTCAACCAAAGAAATGCTTAGTCGACCAAAGTCCTGTCCTGCGCAACGATCAGTCGACTAAAAAAAAAAAAAAAAAAAAAAAAAAACAGACGCGATGTCTTTTTTGATTGAACATTTATTAAACAATTATAATAGAGCATTTATAAAACAACAACGAAAAACATCAATAATACATAAAACTATAATAATAATACAATTCTTTGGAAATTAGGTTATTTTTTAAACTGCAAAGTGAGGAGTTCTGTCCTAGGTCTATAGTGACCGTCACAATCGCGCACCTGACCACACCACACGCTACAAAAAATATAACTGCAAAAACTGCCAAATAATGAAAAATCCTAACAAAAGCTCTCGATTATACAGGCTGTATATTCTTCTTTACTTTCAAAGCTATGGGTTAACTTTTGTCCAAACGATCTAGGCGTTTTAAAACAAACACAAACAAACGCCTGTGGCATTGCCTGTGGATGTGCCTAGAACATAACCAATAAAATATATAAACTTTTCGACATTAGACATAGCAAAGCTGTCTGACACATTTATATCTCGCTTACCGCTTTTAGGTGATCGGTCATATTGGTCGTTGAGCTATGGTAAGTTAGCTTTAGGCTGCATAGCTTGCACTCCACAGTCTTGTCGTCTTTTTTTGTAAAATGCAGCCAAACAAAAGATTTACATTTCTTGGACATTTTTTCGACTAAAGCCCAAAACAAGTAGCGTTCTAACTGAATGAACTACCTATATTCCTTAAGGAGCGCGAAGCAGCAGTGCAGCCAGCCACAGGTGCGGTTCCCGAGTGTTCACGTGGTGCGCTTAACTACGGCGCCGTTATAAAATAGCCTAAATTAAAGCATTTAAAGTTTGGTATAAAACATAGGCTAATTATATTTAGAATACAGTAATATATAACTGCTAATAAAAGGAATAAATATCAAGGAGTAAATCAATGAAAATTTCTTTATTGGTAAAAAAAAAAAAAAAAAATTTGCAACTGGTCGACCAATGAGAATGTCAGTCGACCAAAACGGCATCGACCGATTAGTCGACTAAACGACTAAAGTTGACAGCCCTAGAAAAATCACATGACCAAAGCTTCAAGTCCGTGACATACGGAATCACTGTTGTCTTGAATCTGTTTTTATCTAATCTGATGTAATCTCATCTAAATTAATTTGTGACAATGAGACCACAACTCGTGTCATGTGTAATGTGCATGGTCAACAGAATCACATATTTGATCAGTAATGTAAAATATGCAATGATGTGATCATAACTGACATGAGTAGTTAAAAAATATTTTAGATGAGCTGTTCCACCCTTATGTTCTGTTCGGGTTCTCTGAGACCCCAGCAATAAAACATGATTAAATGCATTTTCCTTTATGTAGGCTATCAGAGAAGCGCCAATGTTTTCAAACCAGCTGTCTCGACTTTCCGATACTGCATGACGTTTGAAGCTTCAAACGTCATCAATCACGTGGTATTGTCATTTTGATACAAGCATCGGTACACTGTGTGATACAATAGTGCTTTGAAAACTGTGTCGGAGCATCGAAGCCCCGGTATCAACCGTCCCATCACTAGTTTCCATTAAATGTGACCCCGGACCACCAAACCATCAGTCACATGGGTATATTTGTATAATAGCCAGCAATACACTGTATGAGTCAAAATTATGCCAAAAAAGCATTAGGATATTAAGTAAAGATCATGTTCTATTAAGATATTTTGTCTGTTATTTTAGTCTGTTATATTCAAACTGATCATGTATGAGTGCACTCTCTCTCTCTCTCTCTCTCTCTCTCTCTCTCTCTCTGTATGCCGTATTTCTGCACAGACACGTACATTCACGTTGTTTTCACACATTCAGGATAATGTTTGGATTTGTCCTGTGTATGTTTCTGTGTACTTCAGAAAATATGCAGGTCAAGACAGTTTTTTTAGGTTTTTTGTTATCTCCATGTGGTCCTGTTCAGTATTGTAACTTGACTGGTCGAAAATGTAAACAAGCTCTTTTCTGTTACATACACTATACACTGTGGATTCTCAAATGTGTTTTTTTTTGTTCGGGTGCTTTAGTGTACATAAATGTATGATTTATTTGGACTTATTTGGTTATTTGCTGTCCTTTTGGAGTCTGCAAGTGTCCTCTTTTTGAAAAGACCTAAATTTACCTTGAAAAAAGCTGAAAAATACAGTTTTGTGAGAATCACACTTCAATCTTATGTATGCTTAATTTTACGATAAGTGTGAGATTAATCGTGATTAATTGCAATTAAAATTGAATCTATTGACGGCCATAATTTTGATGTTAAATACACTATTGTATTATATATAATTGTTCTAAACACAGTATTTAGTTTAATTACATCAGAAGTAACTGTAATTAAATTACAGAAAAAATAGGAGTAATATATAATTTGACATGGTTTAGTGTTAGGGTTTTGCCCATCTTTTGGAAAATGCCGTTTTAAATGTAAAAAAATCACTTTTACCAGTAAATGCTGCAGAGCTCCACTATTTGCTATTTGACTGACTGAAAGACATTTTCACAAGTATTGTTCAGTTGGATTTATATCTAAATATTATGAAATCACAATTATAACAATAATGTAACAGACACGTCAGGTTCCACCTCACTTCCATACCCACGTACCCAATCACCGGAGTACTAATCACCACCACCTGCCACTCATCAGCACTGCAATCAACACCACTACAAAGACTCTCCACACACACACACTCACTGTCCGGTCTCGTATGCACTACTACCCATGTATGCTAACCTTGAGGACTCCAAACGCCATACTTACCTGTTCCAGTCGTCTCCTCCATCTCCTTCGTCTCCCGTCCTCCTTGTGTGCTTACCTGCCTGTGTGTGTGTGAGTGTCTCCACCAGCCTCAACCATCCCATCTCTTCATCTGCATCTGCAAGACATTATCAGGACAGTATTATATTCCCTTCATCTCTCCAGTACTCTGTATCTGCTTACCATAACCCCGTGCTCTGCTTATAACTAATAAACTCACCTGGATTGTTTATATCTCTGCCTCCGTGTCTCTATACCATAACAGAAGACCGGACCATAACAACTTCACAGCATGAGCACCAACGACCCATTTCAAGAGCTCGTGGACGCACTGCGCCGAGCACTCACACCACAGCCATCCTCACCATCAATATCCACCACTACAGCTTCCGCACCTTCTGTCACCTCTCCTTCTCCAGCACTCACCGCCAGTCCCATGGCCAAACCGGCGCCCTACTCAGGATCGCCGGAGGAATGCAGCGGATTCCTTCTCCAATGTGAACTGGTCCTGGAGATGCAGCCGCACCTCTACACTTCCGACACAGCAAAAATTGCGTTCATCATTTCGCAATTGCAAGGTAAGGCCCTGCAATGGGCAGATTCCCTGTGGACTCAGAAAGGCCCTGTTGTACAATCATATTCGGCGTTCGTCTCTCACTTCCGTGAGGTCTTCGGGAAACCTCTGAAGGATTCTTCCACTGGTGAGAAGCTCTACAATCTAAAGCAAAGAAATCTCTCTGTGAATGATTATGCCTTGCAGTTCCGAACGCTAGCCGCCACCAGCGGATGGAATGAACAAGCCCTCATCACTTCTTTCCGTCAAGGATTGGAACCCAACGTGCGGCTGCATCTCGCTGCATACGAGGACTCAATGGGACTTGAACGCTTCATCCAACTCGCCATCCGCGTGGGTTCTCGTATGCAGTCGTGTCTCCTCGAGCACCAGGGCCAGTCACCTGCCACCAACCTCCTCCGCCGGTCTGAACCCGTCAGCTCCCCAGAACCAGCCACCGAACCAATGTTAATCGACCATTCCCGTCTAACTTCCAATGAAAGACAAAGAAGATTGACTCTTAACTTATGCCTATATTGTGGATCTCCGGGGCATGTTCTCTCCACATGCCCAACCCGTCCTCCTCGGCCCGTGGTGAGTGCGTTTTTTTTTTTTTTTTTTTTTTTTTTTTTTTTTTCCTTCCATCCATAAAATGAAACCACTCACAACTGTTGTAATCCTTACTGCTGCAAATACCTCTGTTCCAGTGGTGGCGCTCCTCGACTCAGGGTCTGCAGGAAATTTCATCTCCGGCGCCCTCTGTCGACAACTCAAGCTCAAGATCTCCCCGTCTCCGGTTAACTATCAAATCCACTCCATCACGGGCAAACCCCTGAGCCGTAAGCACATCCGTCATTGTGTGGGACCACTTCAACTCAGCGTGGGTATTCTACACTCTGAAAAGATTCATCTGCTGGTTCTGGAGGAGTCCACCGCTGACGTGGTTCTAGGGCGCCCGTGGCTCGAACAACATAGCCCCAACATCTCTTGGCGCACGGGCGAAGTCCTGAAGTGGGGCGACCACTGCTTTCCAGATTGCTTCCCAACGCTTCCTGTTCCAAAGTCTCCATTCTCCAAGTCTCTCTCCATGAATGCAACCTCTATCGAAAGCCCTGTCGAGAAACGCTCCGTGGATGTTCCCCCGGACTACGCCCCCTTCAGTGACGTTTTCTGCCCGCAACGCGCCTCCAAGCTTCCTCCACACCGGCCATGGGACTGTGCCATCGATCTGCTACCGGGTGAACCAGTGCCCAGGGGACGCATTTACCCCCTGTCAATACCGGAGGAGAAGGCCATGGAGGAATACATCAAAGAGGCCCTCAACCAAGGTTACATCCGCCCGTCTACTTCCCCTGCTGCTTCAAGCTTCTTTTTTGTGGCGAAGAAGGACGGAGGCTTGAGGCCCTGCATTGATTACCGTGCCCTCAACAAAATCACCATTAAATTCCGCTACCCGCTTCCCCTCGTCCCAGCGGCCCTGGAACATCTCCGTGGTGCCACTGTGTTCACTAAGCTGGACCTCCGCAGCGCGTACAACCTCATCCGGATACGCGAGGGGGACGAGTGGAAGACCGCCTTTGTCACGCCCACCGGACACTACGAATATCTTGTTATGCCGTATGGCCTGGTCAACGCCCCCTCCGTATTCCAGGATTTCATACACGAGGTGCTCCGGGAGTTTCTCCACAAGTTCGTTCTGGTGTATATAGACGACATCCTCATCTACTCCCGGAGCTTGGCCGAACATCGCCACCACGTTGCGGAGGTCCTCCAACGCCTACGGCAATTCCACCTCTTCCTCAAAGCTGAAAAGTGCTCCTTTCACCAGCCCTCTGTCCAATTCCTGGGGTACGTAATAGATCACAGTGGCATCCGGATGGACGAGGGGAAGGTCTCCGCCATTCAGTCCTGGCCCACTCCATCTTCAATCAAAGAACTCCAACGCTTCCTAGGTTTCTCCAACTTCTACCGCCGGTTTATCAAGAACTACAGCACCATCGTCAGTTCATTAACCAACCTACTCCGTAACCAGCCCAAGTCTCTGTCCTGGTCCCAACAAGCCACCAACGCCTTCGAGACCCTTAAAAGAGCCTTCACCACCGCTCCCCTCCTCGTCCACCCTAATCCAGAGCTCCCATTCATCGTGGAAGTGGACGCCTCCACCACCGGAGTGGGAGCGGTTCTTTCACAGCAGCAGGGGACACCTATTAGACTCCATCCATGCGCCTTCTTCTCCCGCAAGCTCAACCCGGCGGAGGTCAATTACGACATCGGTGACCGCGAACTCCTGGCCGTCAAGCTTGCCCTCGAGGAGTGGAGGCATTGGTTGGAGGGAGCTACTCATCCATTCCAAGTTCTCTCTGATCACAAAAACCTTGAATATCTAAAAGCTGCCAAAAGACTCAACCCTCGCCAAGCTCGCTGGGCCATGTTTTTCTCAAGGTTCAATTTCTCTATCTCCTACCGCCCTGGTTCTAAAAATACCAAAGCTGACGCTCTGTCTCGCCTCCATTCCCCGGAGGAAAAGCCTGAAGACCCTGAAACAATCCTGCCGGAGTCCATCTTCGTGAATCCCATCCAGTGGTCCGAAGAAACCATACCCTCCTCCAATGCCTCCACACGCACTCCGCCGGGTTGCCCCCAAGGCTTGCAATACGTCACCCGGGCATAATAACAATACCCACTCATCACTTGGCACTGGTCACCCGGGGGTCAATGA
This sequence comes from Chanodichthys erythropterus, assembly GCF_024489055.1. NCBI lineage: Eukaryota > Metazoa > Chordata > Actinopteri > Cypriniformes > Xenocyprididae > Chanodichthys > Chanodichthys erythropterus. Next base: position 71,072,813 of record NC_090223.1, on the reverse strand, counting down.
GACCCTCTCGTTGCTCAAACAACGCTTCTGGTGGCCCAACATGGCCAACGATGTCAGAAGGTACGTGCAGGGCTGCAGGGAGTGCGCCATCTCTAAGAGCCCACGCCACCTTCCCACCGACAAGCTCCTACCTCTGCCCGTTCCTGAGAGACCCTGGTCACACCTGGGAGTGGACTTCGTCACAGATCTCCCTGAGTCTGACGGTAACACCTGCATCCTGGTGGTGGTAGACCGCTTCTCAAAGTCCTGCCGCCTGATACCCCTGGAGGGTCTACCTACCGCCATGGCAACTGCTGAATTGATGTTTAATCATGTTTTTCGTCATTATGGAATACCTGAAGATATAGTCTCCGACAGAGGACCCCAGTTCGTCTCCCACGTCTGGAAAGCCTTCTTCTCCCTCCTGGGTGTGACCGTCAGCCTGTCATCTGGATACCATCCTCAGTCGAACGGGCAGACGGAACGCAAGATCCAGGAGATAGGCCGCTTCCTGCGTACCTTCTGTCACGGCCACCAGAACTCCTGGAACCAGTACCTGGGTTGGGCTGAGTACGCACAGAACTCCCTCCGCCAAGCCACAACTGGACTGACACCCTTCCAGTGCGTACTCGGCTACCAACCCCCACTGTTCCCCTGGGATGGGGAACCTTCCAACGTCCCCGCAGTCGACTACTGGTTCCGGGAGAGCGAGAGGGTTTGGGACTCAGCTCATCACCAACTGCAGAGAGCCCTGCGCAGACGCAAGATGACAGCCGACCTTCGGCGCTCCGAAGCTCCCGTCTACCAACCGGGGCAGAAGGTCTGGCTGTCCACCAGGGACATCAGGATGCGTCTGCCCTGCAAGAAGCTGAGTCCCCGCTTCATTGGCCCGTTCTCCATCATCCGGCAGATCAACCCCGTCACCTACCGTCTTCAACTCCCAGCACAGTACAGTAGAATCCATCCCACATTTCACGTATCACTGCTTAAGCCTCACCACCCTTCTGTTGTTCCCTCCACAGGACCTGACGTGGCAGCCGCCGAGCCCCCCCTTCCACTCATCCTGGAGGACGGCACAGCCTACGTGGTTCACGAAATCCTGGATTCCCCGCGCCGTGGTGGTCAGCTGGAATACCTCGTCGACTGGGAAGGCTATGGTCCCGAGGAACGCTCATGGGTTCCCAAGAATGATATCCTTGATCCTATCCTATTACAGAACTTCCATGCCAATCACCCTGACAGACCTGCCCCACGCCCGAGAGGAAGACCACCACGACGTCGGGGTCCGCGGCCCTCAGGAGCGGGCCGTGGGAGGGGGGGTACTGTAACAGACACGTCAGGTTCCACCTCACTTCCATACCCACGTACCCAATCACCGGAGTACTAATCACCACCACCTGCCACTCATCAGCACTGCAATCAACACCACTACAAAGACTCTCCACACACACACACTCACTGTCCGGTCTCGTTTGCACTACTACCCATGTATGCTAACCTTAAGGACTCCAAACACCATACTTACCTGTTCCAGACGTCTCCTCCATCTCCCGTCCTCCTTGTGTGCTTACCTGCCTGTGTGTGTGAGTGTCTCCGCCAGCTTCAACCATCCCATCTCTTCATCTGCATCTGCAAGACATTATCAGGACAGTATTATATTCCCTTCATCTCTCCAGTACTCTTTATCTGCTTACCATAACCCCGTGCTCTGCTTATAACTAATAAACTCACCTGGATTGTTTATCTCTGCCTCCGTGTCTCTATACCGTAACAAATAAAAGCTACTTTGTCAAAGTTTAGTATTTTTTTTGTAATAAAAATCAGTTTAGATATTGTTACATTATGATGAGACCCTACTTAGAAAATGTTTTGAGAAACAAAAAATTTGCTAAACTTCAATTTAAAAATTTTTTATTGTCATAATTGTGATTTCATAATATTGACAATAACATTTTTTACATATTTTTATCACTATTCTGCAGAGTTTAGCTCTATCCCTGATCAAACACACTTGGGGAAAAAATTAGCCCAAACCCAAAATGTAACAGTAAAGGCTGATTTATATTTCTGTGTCGCACCTACACCGGAGCCTCTGCACAATAGTCTATACATCTGGTCTCTGCGCTCCCAAAACCTAATCAGCATAATGCTGTAAACATAGTAATCAAATTCCAGCCTCCAGTCTCCCAGTCTCCACAAGTGTCCAGTCAGTAGCTGTGTCTCATTTAATTTAATTTCGAAGGCTGCATCCTCAAGAGGACAAATCCTGTGAAGGATGCGGTATATGGAGTGTCCTTAGCCAGAATTAAACAAGACGTCCTTCGTAGGACACACAGGCAGGAAAGGAAACAGGAAGTATATTGTTGCTATGCCAACACATTCACGGCAGCCTTGTTGCACTCTCAGCAAATGAATGAAAATTAGGGGCCAAGCCCCGAAGGGGCTGTAGCCCCTATTGCAGGGATGGACAACTCCGGTCCTGGAGGGCCAGTATCTAGCAGAGTTTAGCTCCAACCCTAATCAAATACACCTGAACCAGCTAATCAAGGTCTTTAGGATTAGTAGAAAGTTATAGGAAAGTGAGTTTTTATCAGGGATGGAGATAAACTCTGCAGGGCACTGGCCCTCCAGGACCGGAGTTGTCCATCCCTGCCCTATTGTATCTGTTAGTTTTCCCTTTTATTAGGGGCCAAGCACCGAAGGTGCTGAAGCCCCTATTGTAATTGTTAGTTTTATTAGGGGCCAAGCCCCGAAGGGGCTGTAGCCCCTATTGTAATTGTACGTTTTCTTATTATTATTATTAGGGGCCAAGCCCCGAAGGGGCTGTAGCCCCTATTGCAGGGATGGACAACTCCAGTCCTGGAGGGCCAGTGTCCAGCAGAGTTTAGCTCCAACCCTAATCAAACACACCTGAACCAGCTAATCAAGGTCTTTAGGATTAGTAGAAAGTTATAGGCAAGTGAGATTTTATCAGGGATGGAAATAAACTCTGCAGGACACTGGCCCTCCAGGACCGGAGTTGTCCATCCCTGCCCTATTGTATCTGTTAGTTTTCCCTTTTATTATTATTATTCTTCCTCCCGAATGGGAGTCTATGGCAGCCCTATCAACGGAACATGAGAAAATGTTGAAATTTGGAGCAATTGTAGAGATGCTCATGAATAGTGATTGGACATTATTTGGAGTCTCTAGATCCAACTCTATAGCACCACCACCAGTTCAAAAATTCAACATTCTAAAGGTTATAACATTTGAACCATTTGTCCTAGAAAAATAAAATAGTACATCTGATTTGTCTCTTCATGCTGATGCTATTCAATTTCTTACATTAAGTCTCCGCCCATTACAGTAGTGGCCATTTTTAAAAGTACAGTATTTAGTTTTTTCGCTACTCCTCCTTCAAATTTTGTCCAATCTTTGATCAGATGATCTTTGGACAGAGCCGCATAGAAATGAAAAAAAAGTTATGATGTCATGAAGTTAACAAGGTCAACCCGAAATTGCTATAGAGGCTGTATCTCGGCCAAACTTTGAAAAAATCGAAACAAAAATTGGTATGCTTCATCAGGACCATGCCAAATTTGGGAACAGCGCCACCTACAGTTCATGAGATCTGGAAAATAGCTATTTTGGCCAAAAACTTTGAACACTTTGTCAGAAAATCGAGGTCTTGGTGTCTATGGATTCTTTGGGCCATGCCGAATCCGAGGATATCGAATTTGTCAACATTGGATGAATCACATGTCCGCCATTTTGAATTTTGTCATAAATTGCAATATCTTTTAAACAATTTGACATATCTTCACAAACTATCTACACTTTAGAAGGTCCTGAAGGTACCTGAGAAGTTTCAAAACAGCACCACCTACTGTTCCACAGATATAATGTTTTTTGCAAAAACGCTTATAACTTTTGAAAACAATGGCATTGTATTCCCTGGCTAATGCCAATTCCAACGATGTGTCATTTGTTATTTTCCTTAAATGTACCTGTCCGCCATATTGAAATAAAAGAAAAACAGTTTTTTCGCTACTCCTCCCACAAATTTTGTCCAATTTGGTTCAAAATCAGTATAGATGATCTTTGGACCGAGCCGCATAGAAATGACTGAACAGATTTTTGATATTCACTACCGTTCCCAAGATATTCGTCTCTGAATGTGACCTTGCTTGTGTTTGTTGTCTTATGCTAGTTAGCTTAGCATGCTAATTGCTTAACATGCTAACCAGTTGTCATTCTTTTTAATGTGGCTCTTCAGCTATCAAGTTAACCATACGCTTCATTAGCATAAAGTTAGCTTAGCATGCTAATATGGTTAGTATGCTTAGTAATGCTTTTTTTGTACATTCTTTGTTACACTAAAAGCTCTCTTCCACAGCATGTTGAGCATGTGTCCTGAAGTAGATCAATGTGTAAAGCCAGGTACCAGAAGATCCCTGTACCCAAAGATAGTGGGTTCGAATCCTGGGTGGAGCGGTTTTATGAAATAGTGTGATTTGATTCCTTTATTGCCTCTTGGATTAGAAATAAATGCTTTTTGTTTCATGCTGTGTTCATTTTCATCTAAGCTTCTGTAAGTTCTGAGTTCATTCTCACCCATAATTCTGAACCAGCTGTTTCATGTTTTTTAATTTTCTGCTGTTTTTCCTCTTCCTGCTCCGTATTGCGCTACAGCATGATGAGCTGCAGAATGATCTAAAGTAAAGTTATTAAATATAACATTTATTGCAGTTTTATTAAAATTCTTCATTTTGAGTTCATTTTCACATGAACTAATGAACTTCGGCAGGTGTGCCAAAATTCACCTGCACAGTAGTGCAATGAGATGAGAAATGGACATTGGACCTGGAGGTTGTGGGTTCGAATTCTGTGTGGTGCAACTTTATACAATTGTGTGCAGTGAGTCAATTTGATTCCTTTTCCCTCTTATTTCTTATTCTGTTCATTTGGAGTTCATTCTCACCTCTACTTCTGAACCACCTTTTTTCAAGTACATTCAATTTCTGCTGTTTTTGCTCTTCTTGCTCTGCATTGCGCTACAACTCAGACATTTGAGTGCATGAAATGTATGCTGTGTTGCTCTTCATTGTGAGTTCATTCTCATGAACTACTGAACTCTGACAGCCGTATGACACTGTCTGCTCAGTGGCACAAAGAGTTGAGTGACAGAATTATGATCCAGAGACTGTGGGTTTGAGTCCCATGTGGCGCAACTTTTAAAAATTAATTGTAATGTTGTCATTTCAATTCCTTCATCATCCCAATAAGCTTCTGGTCATTTTGAGCTCATTCTCACCTGTCCTTCTGAACCAGCTGTTTTTCATGTACATTCAATTTCTGCTGTTTTTACTCTTCTTGCTCCGCATTGCACTACAACTCCGACATTTGAGTGCTTGAAATGTTTGCTGTGTTGCTCTGCTTTAAAAGCTGCTCTTTTTGCTGTGCTGTTATGCCTGCAGTGTTGTTCAGCATGCTGTTCTGTTCTGTTTGCAATGCTGCTCTGTTTGATGTTCTGCTCTGCTTGGTGTGCTGCTCTGTTTGCAGTGCTGCTCTGTTTGCTGTACTGTTCTGCTCACAGTGCTGCTCTGTTTGATGTGCTGCTCTGTTTGCAGTGCTGCTCTGTTTGATGCTCTGCTTGGTGTGCTGCTCTGTTTGCTGTGCTGTTCTGCTTACAGTGCTGCTCTGCTTGCAGTGTTGCTCTGCTTGAAATGCTGCTCTGCTTGCGGTGCCTCGGTGCTTGGCCCCGCATTGCTGCTTGCAGCTATATTTATTAATGAATTTGTATGTAATTTGAAAAGAAAATGTACTTGTTTTATTTTTTATTTTGATTGCTTGAGGAACTGTACAACAGCTTATATACAACAGATATCTGTTACAGAGACAAAGGAGGAGGATAGGAAGAACAAAGTTTAAAACAAAAACAAGCATGAAACTACTTACATTTAAACACATTTTCACTTGTATGTACATTTGCAGATGCCGCCATTTATTTATTTTTTATTTTTTCAAATAAATGATGGTTGTTAACAGCGACGCAAAGGATTGTGGGCTATCTGCAGCAGTGAAGGATACACCTCATGCATCCTCCGAATTCCTGTGAAAGAAGGACACATTCAGAGGTTGCGTTCAGAGAGTCCTACTTACTTTTCTGAAATGATATAGCCTCAATGACGTATGCAACCTTCAAATGTGACCTCCGGAGGATGCAACCTTCGAAATGAGACACAGCTTCTCTCTCAGCCACTTTTTCCTGGTGGCTTTATCTGATCTCCCCATGTCAATTACTGCAATGAAACACAGGTGTTTATCATTTGCACTTGACCTACTTGCGCACCGCTCGTCTCCTGCCTCTCTCTCCCGCTGCTGAACCACGCCCCCCTTGACACACACTCGCTCTTCTCCTATTGCTCCACACCAATCTTTTGACCCGAGGGAGGGATTCTAACAGACCAATCACAGCGCTTGCGGTCTGTGTAGAATTGATGTGTTGTTACATTATAGCACAGAGATGTTGCACATCAGGCTACGTCGTAGGCTACACGTGGTACTCGTACTACAGTGTACACGTGATGCAGAAATATAAATCGGCCTTAAGTCTTCAGGAATGCTTGAAAATTACAGGCAGGTGTATTTGATTAGGGATGAAAGACAGTGGTCCTCCAGTACCAAACCTGCCCATCCCTGATCCATAGGATAGGATAGGGTATAGAACATACATGTTGTTCATTTTAATGCTTTAAATGTCTAAATTGTTTTATGTCTATTTTTGTCCTAGACCTGATGTCACTGAAAGAAGCGAATCATGAACCTAATGAAAGGGAAGAAGAGAAAAAACATTATGATAAACATCATGATCTCATGAATGGGGAAAGATCGACACAGGTTTCCTCACAAAAAAGAGCTCAAAAGACAGGAACTAAGAGTTTCACACACAAAAAACACCTTAACGTCCATTTGAGAGTTCAAACTGGAGAGAAACCTTTCACCTGCCAGCAATGTGGACATATTTTCAGACATAAAGGAAGCCTTAAATACCACATGAGAATTCACACTGGAGAAAAGCCATTCACCTGCCAACAATGTGGACAAAGTTTCAGACATAAAGGAAGCCTTAAAATCCACATGAGAATCCATACTAAAGAAAAGCCTTTCACCTGCAAACAATGTGGAAAGAGTTTCAGTCATAAAGGAAGCCTTATAGGCCACATGAGAATTCACACTGGAGAGAAACCTTTCACCTGCCAACAGTGTGGAAAGAGTTTCACACATGAAGAAAACCTTAAAGTCCACATGAGAGTTCACACCGGAGAAAAGCCATATATCTGCCAACAATGTGGACAGAGTTTCAGTCAAAAGGGAAGCCTTACAGCCCACATGAAAATTCACACTGGAGAGAAGCCTCACACCTATCAAGAGTGTGGAAAGAATTTCAGTAATAAAGGAAAACTTGAAATCCACATGAGAATTCACACTGGAGAAAAGCCTTACACCTGTCAACAGTGTGGACAGAGTTTCAGTGAGAAAGGAAACCTTACAGTCCACATGAGAACTCACACTGGAGAAAAGCCTTACACCTGTCAACAGTGTGGACAGAGTTTCAGTGAGAAAGGAAACCTTACAGTCCACATGAGAACTCACACTGGAGAAAAGCCTCATACCTGTCAAGAGTGTGGAAAGAGTTTCAGTCAAAAAGGAAGCCTTAAAGACCACATGAGAATTCACACTGGAGAAAAGCCTTACAGCTGTCAAGAGTGTGGACACAGTTTCACTGTAAAAGGAAATCTTAAAGTCCACATGAGAATTCACACTGGAGAAAAGCCTTACACCTGCCAACAGTGTGGAAAGAGTTTCAGTCAAAAAGGAAGCCTTAAAGACCACATGAGAATTCACACTGGAGAAAAGTCTCATACCTGCAGTCTGTGCGGGAATGGCTTCACACGGGAACGAAGCCTTAGGGAACACATGGATATTCACACTGAAGAGAAGCCATTTACATGTGATCAGTGTGGAAGGAGTTTCATATTTAAAGGGGACCTTAAGGTCCACATGAGGATTCACTCGAAAGAGAACTGAACCTTTAAGGCCAGAACACACCAAGCCGACGGTCGGCCGTCGGGCAGTTTTTCTTCGTCGGCCGACTAAGTTTTCTCAGTGTGTTCCGCACCGTCGGCTGAAGTTGGTCCTCGTCGGCCTTTTTTCGGCCGATTCGAAATGTTGAATATGATATATATATATATATATATATATATATATATATATATATATATATATATATATATATATATATATCATATACCTGTGGGTGGGGAACTTGTGGGTGGGGACTTTGATCAGTTATGGCCACCTATGGACTCTGACTCACGATGGTCGCCTATGGACTCTGACTCACTATGGTCATCTACGGACTCTGACCTGCCGTGGTCATCCACGAACTCTGACCCGCCGTGGTCATCTATGGACCCGCCGTGATCATCCACGGACTCTGACCCGCCGTGGTCATCCATGGCACCTGACCTGCCATGGCTGCCCGACTCTCCTAACCCGCCTAGGCTCTCAAACTGCTATGGACACCCACGGCCTCTGACCCGCTGTGGCTGCCAGACACTCCTGACCCACTGTGGCTAGCCGACACTCCTGACCTGCCGTGGCTGTCCGAGTTCCTGGACCTGCATTGGAGACCCCTTACCTGTCTGCCAATAGGTCTCCAATGCACCCACCCCCTCTCCCTGATTATGCCATTCATAGTGTGAGAGTGTACCTTCCGGAAAGGGGGGCGTTATGTCACGATTCCTGTCAGTTCCTGGACTCCAATTCCCATGATCCTCCCTGCCAGTCACATGCACACATTCCACACTAATCATCAATTGCCACATACAGCTGAAGCACATTATCTTGACTATTTAAGACTCACTCACACACCACCTCATTGCGAAGTCTTGTTAACCTGTGTTGCAATTCCGAGTGTTATTATCCTGTCTCCCCCTCTGTTACCGATACTGTCTGTTACCCGATTACGATTCTCTGCCACCTACCTTTGGACTATTTAATGTTACCTGGACCTGCATATGATATCTGCCTGGCCCGATCTACTGCCTGTATCCTGACCACGATTCTGCCTGTCCCTTGTTATACCTGTCTGCTCCTGTTTGACCCTGCCGGTATGAACACACTCTTTTATAATGAAAACTTGCAATTGGATCCCTGCCTGAGTCCCACTTCGTTACAGCAACTATGTCTTGAAGTTGTGAAAAAGAAGCAAAAAAATAGCAGGATCATTACTAAAAGTCCAACAATCTTACCAGTACTTTAATAGTAGAAAAGAGTATTTTTGAATTATGACAATTCTTTAAAGTAATGTCAAAAAAACTGTTTGATCTATTTAACTACTTTTTGAAACTTCGTCAACCAATCTCTCAAAGATTTATACAAGAGTTGTAATTTATCTTTGAGCCATTAACGGTCAGCCCTCCTGCACTCTTGCCTAAGAGTATTGCTATTGCTGTTCAACCAGGGCTGAGTCTTGACTTTCCCCTTCCTAGTTTTTCAAAGGAGCCATAGAATTCAGAACATGAAGAGTTAAACTGGATAATCACCTCCTCAGGTCCCAGACCAGAACAAGGACTGAAAAACATCTAGCACCCACACACATATTTAAAAGAATTCAACATAATTAACTGAAATTCAAACATTGAGTAAGCCTCAGTAGATAGAAGTCTGCATTTAAACTTATTTTTAAAAAGGCCCCCACCCTGTCCAACTGACCTCGGGGAGCTAAAAAAGCTACAGTTCACACATTATTTGTCAGATTATCCACTATAGTGGGAAAATGATCAGGTGAATATCCCTGACCACTCCCAAGCCACCCCACGAACCCATTATTTGTCCGATTACCCACTATAATTGGCAAATGACCCGACGACCCTCTCTGACCACTCCCAAGCCACGCCCCCATCCCACGGACCCACTATATGTCCGATTACCCACTATAGTTGGCAAATGAACTGTTGCCCATGTTGAACACTGCAGTTGCATTGGGATCACTTTATTGCGCCACAGGGATAATTGTTCACCAGTTAAACCATTATCATTCAACAAGTTGAACTGTAGCTACCCCCCCCTCCCCCCAAGTCTGTAGCACCAAGTTTCGTCACAAAATTCCACCGTCCGCGAATCCATTATTCGGTACAATGGAATAAACTTAAACTGGGATCTTCATATCTCAGCCCCAAAGAGGTCTAGAGTCAGGACTTGTGCTCCTGTCTACGTCTCAGCGCCCCTATCAGAATAATATATAAATAAAGTTTATCTGATCTTCTTGAAACTCAGGATTCTGATAGAGGGCGCTGGGACGTAGACAGGAGTGCAAGTTTGGTAGGGCTAGAACTTTCCTGAGCCGAGATACGGAGATCCCACGTTTAGTTTATTTCATTGAACTGAATAATGGATTCGCGAACGGTGGAATTTTGCGACGAAACTTGTATCTGCTAACTCAGGGGGGGCCTGCTGAGTGCAGGTAAATAGGTTTAATTTAAATTTTTTGACAGGAAAGTTTAAAAACACCATGTCCATGAACCTATTATCTGGACCTCATTCAATAACCTGGAATCTGGAATCACCCAAAGCAGTTGAACGTCCGGCAGGTCGTCGGGTGGGGCCTCAGCCTGGGAGAAGTCGGAGACCAGGGGGATGGCCGGCTCTGAATCCCGCAAGATTTGAAGCTTCCCCGCAGTCACCGACCTCTCCAGTGAACTCACCGTCTTTGACCGCAACGACAACTTAAACATTATAAAAACAATTTCAGTATTCTTTAATGTATGAAATAGCTGTTTGTTTAATGTAAAACAACTGGTCAAACACGATCAGTCAGTCAGCAATCACTTATAAGACTTTTAAGACCGACATGCCCCTGTGGCCTATTTCCAGGTGCCTCTTGGGGTATTTCACCAGCTTGCCGCAGAGTGGACAAACCAAATTGGCCAGCCTCACTCTGTGGCGGCCAAGCTGGGCCAAGAGGCCTCTCTGTTCTGCATTCTCTGTTCTAGTTCATGGACTGTCCTCGGGTGTTTGCTGATGTTGACGATCCATGCGGGGCACATAGGGCACTTGACTGCTATATGAAAAGATGATTTTAATAGGAGAAAAATGAAAAAAAAAAATTTTGAACACAGTGTATGACGCAAAATGATTTATTACTGTGTAATAAACGATTCATAACACTTTGTGATGGCAAAAGGAACTAGGATCACAGAATAGTTCAACTTACCGGAGCTGTATCTTTTTGACATGATCTGTAAAGAAGAATTTTATAACATTAATAAATTATTGTACGCATGTAGTTGTTTTTTTGGGGGGAAAAGCAGACAACAAATATAACAACTAGAGACTGCAAGCTTTCAAATTATATAGAGTTTGTCAATATTACTTTAGGTTTAGACTAAGATATGACTTTTTTAAATGTTTTTACTTGTTTTATTGCAGTGACCTTCCAAGGCTGAAAAATTCATCTATGTATATACATATATATAAACATCACAATTACGTTGGTGTCTACCGGTAACCCATACTGTATCGATCAATGCCGAAAGATTTTGCATGCGTACAATTTATAATAAAACAAATGTATAAAAATAAATGTCCCACCAGAAGGATGACCCTCCGGGATCATGGCCTTAAATAACAGACCTGGATGCTCAGATTTAGGCCAAAAAAAAAAAAAAATATATATATATATACAGATTATAATTCATAAGAATCTTGCGATAAAGCTTTATGAGCAGTGTGTACTGGTGAACTAACCCCAACTGTTTTTTTCCCCTTTTTTTGTCAGTATTATTTTGCCCTCATTTTTTTTTTTTTATTAAATGTGTATAAGAAATGTGTTTTGCATCAAAACAGACATGACAGTAGGAACTTTGAAAACATTTATTGAACAAAATAATAACAATAACAAAACTGGAACAATAAAAGTCAGTTTGCTTCCTGGGACACTTGACCACCTTCAGGAGAAACAATAACTGAGTCATCAGCAAATTTAACAACATAGTGGTTCTTAGGGCGACTTTGACACATATTAGTATATAAAACAATCAGCAGTCGAGAAAGAATGCAACCCTGAGGTGCACCAGTAGAGGACACCAAGGAGTTAGACAGAGTGCCATTAACTTTGACTTGCTGGGTCCTATTTGTTAGGAAGTCAATAAGACACAGAATGAGGGTATTGTGTACATTGATAGATTTAAGTCTCTCCGCCAATAGGTGGGGTTGGATGCAATTAAATGCTGATGAGAAGTCTATAAAAAGCAAAACGGACCAGAGCATTTGCTTCCTTGAGATGAGTTAGTGACAAGTTGAGCAGGGTTGCAATTGCATCATCAACTCCTCTTCCTGGTGTAACAGAGATATTTTCCACTGAGGGACTTTTATTTTGATGGGTTGCTCTGTCTCCTGTATGTCCGCGGGAGATGCAAAGACATCTGGGAAGAAGAAGAAGAAAAAGTACGTAATGACCAGACACACCATGTTCGCTGTGTGAGGAGATGTCTATTTTTCCACCTGTTGTTTAACCTAAGACAGTGGTATACATTCAGTTTAAGTTTTGTGAACACTGACATTATGGTGTGAAGCCGGAGACGTTCGGATGAGTGCGTCATCGGATGGAGTGGTGTTGGAGACTGGCCGAGAGCACGAGAGAGAGCTGCTGGAGGCCGTGAGTTTCATCAAGAGCACTGTTGTTGTTTTTTGCACGTTCGACTGAGCATTTTGAGAGATGTGCTGTTTTTTTCGATTCATCCGTGAACTGTCTTTTGGAGAGATTGATTTTTTTTTCCTGCAAGTCACTTGAGTGTGCTTGTTAGTGTGCAAGATTGTGTTTTCAAACTGCACTCCTTTTCTACGGAGTGATTTCTTTTTAAGTATTTTTACCCTTTTCTAGACACTGAATCTACAAGTCACCCATGTCTTATAGAGCGAGAGACATTGATTTCTTCCTGCAAGTTACTTAAGTGCACTTGTTAGTGCGCGAGTGTTTCTGAACTGAACTACAGTTTTCCTACGGAGTGGTTTATTTATTTTTCCTTTTATTTATTTTTTTTTTTGTATTTTTGCACTTTTGGAGAGACTGAGATCATCACGATCAAGTTTTACTTCTGAAATCCCCGAGAAGCACTATAAGCCAGACGCTGTTTAGTGAGTCGCGTGCACTCCGTGGCTGAGCGCCATTTTGTTCCAGGGAGTTCGAGTCTTTTGGGCCGTGCTGAAACTTTTCTTTTTTTGTTTATTACCCTGCCATCCTCACGACATCTCCCTGTTCTGTCTCACTTGTCTCATTGTTGCGAGTCATCTCATTAAAGTCACCATCGCTACAGACTGGTACAAGAGTTCGTTACACACACAAACACTTTACTGATACTGATTGAACCGAACTGAGTGTTAAAATGAACTGAGTGTCCATTTGAACTGTGTCTGTGCAAGCTGAATCAAAAGGAAATTGAATCATTAACTGATTCTTAAGAGTCATTGGAGTGAAGTCACAAGTGTTTTCTATGTGAAATGTGTTAAGTGAAACGAGTTATTTGAAAAGAGTTATCAAGTTAAACTTGAAGAGTTTGACCTGTCCAGTGTTTGATAAGCAGTTTGGAAGCTGGTATTGAAAATAGTTTTGAGAAATTTATATTTGAAGTGTTTTACTGTTTGAGATGTTAACATTTTGGAAGGTTTACCAATATTGAAAAGAAATTCCAAAACTTGTAATTTTGAAAAAAATAATTTTATTATTTCATTTTATTGAGACAAAACACAAGACAAAAATACAGTTTCCTAAGGAAAGGAGGAATAAATTAATTATTGTTAAAAGAAATACAGTTGAAGGTTATTTTATTTCTTTTTTTACTTACCTTAGAGTAGGGGCGTCTCACTTAGTCTGGGTGGGAATGTGAATTTGAGTTTTCACTTTATATCACATATAATTTTTTATGTAATGGTTCAGTTTAATTATAAAGAAAGGTGATTTTGGTTATATGTTGACCTTTAAGCGCCCTCTTGTGGCGAGGATTTCGTATGGTAATTTCCGTATATCCCATGTTGAGTTATTCATTTGTGAATGCGTCATGGCTGAAGAGCAGCTCGTACAATGAAGTCGTGTCCCGCATAAGGCTGTAAGTCGCTATTATTTGTCATATAAGTATGATGTTTAGTAGGTCAAAGAAGTTTGACAGTAAAATAATTAATCTAGAGATGCAAATGTTGCTAAAAACAAAACGTAAAGTGCAAAGTGTGAGCATTAGGTAGCGGTTTTTTGTTATGATTATTAGGCTAATTTGGATTTCGCGATTACAAGCCATTACCTAAAACTAAGAATATAATTAACAAATGCACATGACAGTGTTATGTTTAATGCTTAATGTGTTGATTTAATGTTTCTTTTGAATGCTTTTAGGCAGTTAATACTGCTCTGTCAGCTATACATTTTGAATATGTAATTTGAATACAATTCTAATTGCTTTATTTTCTATGTGTGTTTACAGTTTTACAATGTTAAAGTTAACCCTCAGGTTGTGTTCAAAACCCTATAACACATGTGATGTTCCCGGTCAAAAATGACCGGCCCATAAAAAAAAGCATATAAATCACTCATTATACCATATTTTCACCCAATCTTGGATTCAATCTTTTTGTCAACAAGTTCTCTTTCAATTAGGACTGGTTTTATATTTTGATTTGGATCTGAATAATCATAGGCCTCATTTATCTGAGAGTAGGCATTTCATTTTTTTAGTAATTTTTTTTAAATTTTTGAATAATTTTGGAAATATTAAATAAAATCTGAAGAAAATTGGTATTGTTGATCACACTAGTCTACTCTAATGTTTCACCAGGAATTTTGTTTTGAAACTTTTGTTTTGTAAAAAAATATGGCACATAGTCACACTTGTGGTGTTCCCGGTCAAAAATGACCGGCCTATAAAAAATAGCTTATAAATCACTCATTATACCATATTTTCACCCAATCTTGGATTCAATCTTTTTGTCAACTTGTTCTCTTTCAATTAGGACTGGTTTTATATTTCTGTTTGCATCTGATTAATCATGGGCCTCATTTATCTGAGAGTAGGCATCTCATTTGAGTAAAAAACAAATAATTTATGAGTAAATTTGGAAATATTAAAAAAAAATATGAAAAAAATGGCTACTGTTGATCACACTAGTCTACTCTAATGTTTCACCAGGAATTTTGTTTTGAAACTTTTGTTTTGTAAAAAATATGGCACATAGTCACACTTGTGGTGTTCCCGGTCAAAAATGACCGGCCTATAAAAAATAGCTTATAAATCACTCATTATAACATATTTTTACCCAATCTTGGATTCAATCTTTTTGTCAACTTGTTCTCTTTCAATTAGGACTGGTTTTATATCCTGTTTGCATCTGATTAATCGTGGGCCTCATTTATCTGAGAGTAGGCATGGTCAAAATGGTCACAATGGCCGACCATTGAAAGTGAATGGGAGAGATTGAAAATAACAGAACAATTTAGTTTTCAGGAGCATGTTCATTATTTTCATGTACACATATGAGCATATGTGCTTGCAAACATCGAGCCCTTGGACCTGTGCATGTAAACTTTTGCAGCTCGTTTTTGTATTTGGTTGCGTTGTGAACTTTTGCAGCGCGTTTTTGTATTTGGTTGCGTTGTGAACTTTTGCAGCGCGTTTCTGTGTTTGGTTGCGTTGTGAACTTTTGCAGCGCGTTTCTGTATTTGGTTGCGTTGTGAACTTTTGCAGCGCGTTTTTGTATTTGGTTGCGTTGTGAACTTTTGCAGCGCGTTTCTGTGTTTGGTTGCGTTGTGAACTTTTGCAGCGCGTTTCTGCATTTGGTTGCGTTGTGAACTTTTGCAGCGCGTTTTTGTATTTGGTTGCGTTGTGAATTTTTGCAGCGCGTTTTTGTATTTGGTTGCGTTGTGAATTTTTGCAGCGCGTTTTTGTATTTGGTTGCGTTGTGAACTTTTGCAGCGCGTTTTTGTATTTGGTTGCGTTGTGAATTTTTGCAGCGCGTTTTTGTATTTGGTTGCGTTGTGAACTTTTGCAGCGCGTTTCTGTGTTTGGTTGCGTTGTGAACTTTTTCAGCGCGTTTCTGTATTTGGTTGCGTTGTGAACTTTTGCAGCGCGTTTTTGTATTTGGTTGCGTTGTGAACTTTTGCAGCGCGTTTCTGTGTTTGGTTGCGTTGTGAACTTTTGCAGCGCGTTTCTGCATTTGGTTGCGTTGTGAACTTTTGCAGCGCGTTTCTGTATTTGGTTGCGTTGTGAACTTTTGCAGCGCGTTTTTGTATTTGGTTGCGTTGTGAACTTTTGCAGCGCGTTTCTGTATTTGGTTGCGTTGTGAACTTATGCAGCATGTTTTTGTATTTGGTTGCGTTGTGAATTTTTGCAGCGCATTTCTGTGTTTGGTTGCGTTGTGAACTTTTGCAGCATGTTTTTGTATTTGGTTGCGTTGTGAACTTTTGCAGCGCGTTTCTGTGTTTGGTTGCGTTGTGAACTTATGCAGCATGTTTTTGTATTTGGTTGCGTTGTGAATTTTTGCAGCGCATTTCTGTATTTGGTTGCGTTGTGAACTTTTGCAGCGTGTTTTTGTATTTGGTTGCGTTGTGAACTTTTGCAGCACATGTGTTGTCAAACTCATGAAGAAGTTACCCGTTGTACTCCAGTGAAGTCCACAATATGGAGAAAAATCCTGCAAAGTTTTCCTCAACCTTATTTTCCTTTCAACTGAAGAAAGAAAGACATGGGGTGAGTGAATTATCAGGAAATTTTAATTATAAAGCAAATCCTTCTTCTTTTGAAGCCGGGTCACTGCAGTCACGGCCAGTTTGTGTTTGTGTGTGTGTGTGTGTGTGTGTGTGTGTGTGTGTGTGTGGTAATGTCAGATGGATAAATGTATATTAGATGCAGGTTAGGGTAGGATCAAATTTCTCTCTGTGGAAAAGAATGTGTGTAATACTCAAAAAAGTTTGTATGTTTTAACGTGTGTGTGTCTGGGTAGCGTGTGTATAAATGTATCGATACATGCACAGGTCCAAGGGCTCGATGTTTGCAAGCACATATGCTCATATATGTACATGAAAATAATGAACATGCTCCTGAAAACTAAATTGTTCGGTTATTTTCAGTCTCTCCCATTCACTTTCAATGGTCGGCCATTGTGACCATTTTTGACCATGCCTACTCTCAGATAAATGAGGCCCATGATTAATCAGATGCAAACAGAAATATAAAACCAGTCCTAATTGAAAGAGAACAAGTTGACAAAAAGATTGAATCCAAGATTGGGTGAAAATATGGTATAATGAGTGATTTATAAGCTATTTTTTATAGGCCGGTCATTTTTGACCGGGAACACCACAAGTGTGACTATGTGCCATATTTTTTACAAAACAAGTTTCAAAACAAAATTCCTGGTGAAACATTAGAGTAGACTAGTGTGATCAACAATACCAATTTTCTTCAGATTTTATTTAATATTTCCAAAATTATTCAAAAATTTTAAAAAATTTACTCAAAAAATGAGATGCCTACTCTCAGATAAATGAGGCCCACGATTAATCAGATGCAAACAGAAATATAAAACCAGTCCTAATTGAAAGAGAACAAGTTGACAAAAAGATTGAATCCAAGATTGGGTGAAAATATGGTATAATGAGTGATTTATAAGCTATTTTTTATGGGCCGGTCATTTTTGACCGGGAACACCACGAGTGTAACAAGGTAACAAAACCCCCACAAAAAATTAAGAAAATGTCCAAAAAAATATTGAGATTTAGTTATACCCTTTGGGAACAAAGTCACTAAGTTTCAGTCCAAAGCGATAACATTAACTAGTATTTTCGGGAAAAAGAAAATTGGTGTTCGGGTCAAATTGACCCGAACACAACATGAGGGTTAAATGAGAAAAGATTCATGAAAGCTACTGGGAAGTAAAAGCCATGACCCAACATCTCGCCTGTTCACTGTCTGTCTAGCTGGAAGATACACGTTAGTTATTCACTCTAGTGAGGACAGAACAATTTATGAATATTCCTATTAATTATTAGATATTTTTATGAAAATGTTGCCAATTATTACTCCCATTATTACACTTCTTTTTTCATTACATGTTGCTCCAAGAACACATTAATATGCAAATTACATATATTGTATTGAATGGGAAAATCCATGTATGGCTATTTTACCCACATATTGCATAAAGTAAAATGGTATATCGATTCATTCCATTATATCTTTCATAACATAGTTGAGAATCATCTTTATACAAAGTTTGGTTAAAAACAATCCTGAAGCCTAAAAATTGATTGGTGATTAAAAAAAAAATCCCATTGTTTTTACCTATTCAAGTCATTACATGTCATTATTTTTTAAACAACTTAGTCCTGGTGTCCACTACAGAGGACATAGCATAACATATGAATAAAATATAATTTTTCAAAACTTTTCTTATACACTAAACAATATAATGACGTGAGAAAATACTACATTTAAAAACCGTTTTTTTTCTGGGTCTCAGGAGGATATTGCCCAGCTCTACTTTAGAATAATGGTCTGTCATTAAAAAAACATTATAGATATGTTTACTCAAACTATTCCCCTTGGTCCAATTATTCATACATTTCATTTTCAGGAAGGAAGCTTGAATTTGTGAGTGAACAAGGGCTTTTAAAAGTTTAGTTCACCTAGAAATGAAAATTATGTCATTAATGACTCGCCCTCATGTCGTTCCAAACCCGTAAGACCTCCGTTCATCTTCGGAACACAGTTTAAGATATTTTAGATTTAGTCCGAGAGCTTTCTGTCCCTCCATTGAAAATGTATGTACAGTATACTGTCCATGTCCATATCATGTCATTAGAATTTTTTTGAAGCATCGAAAATACATTTTGGTCCAAAAATAACAAGCATTGTCTTCTAACCCTTTAAGTCTTGAAGATCAGGACTGTTGTTACTGCAGAATATCAGTTACAGCATCCAAGGATCACATAACCAAAAGGCACATAAATTGTGCCATCCACTATAGTGCTGGTGGCAAGTATTTTTTTTTTTTTTTTAAATCATGGCATTTTTTAAATGATCTATGTTGTAATATTTTTTAATATCCATATTATAATTTTATTTATTAATTGTAGCCTAATATTCAAGATCCATAATTTCCTTCCTTTGTAGAGAAGTTCTCAATACCATGTCACTGTGCTGACAGAGAGAGTAGGAAAAGGAGCCACTGGCACTGTTCAAAATATTGCAAAATAATTCTTAGATATTTTGATTTTAAGAATCACTTAAAAAAAACATGGTAAGTTTATTTTCAATTGTGATATTTGTACTCTATATTTTTTAGATGCTTAATTCGTCTTCAGTCATTTACTTTTGTTTGTTTTTGTGGTGTGGCAACAACAGATCTGATGGTTGCTGTAGGACCCTCAGGTCAGCACATACACATAATCATCCTACACAGTTATACTACATCAATGTAACTGAAATAGCCTAACATTGAAAATGTCTTAATGCCATGTATCATGATCATTACTCAGATAATGAAGAAACCTGCCAGGACACCACCCATGTTGATACAGTTCAGAAAGGGAACTTTTTGAGCGAGAAATGTGGGAGTCATTTCACCAACACATCCAACCTTAAAAGACATGAAAGACAACAGCATGGCAGGCAGGAACCAATGATGTGCGTCGATTCTATGAATGGAATATATGTGACAACAAAAGAATCCCATGGGTTGAGAGTACCTGTACATGTGCAAAAGTCTTCAGTTAGGAAATATTTTGCCTATAAAGTGTAGGCATGCATGGATTTCATGAGCATAGCTGCAAATGAAGGAAAGCCTGGGAAAGGATGTTTGTCAACAGCATATAGTCCCCCAGAAGCACTGCATAATGATTCCTTGCAGGAGAAGCTGGAAAAAGGACCTTTTTCAAAATCAAGACAAGAGGAATGCACAGCGTTAAACCAAAAGGCTTGCTCTGAGGATGTTGACTGTGTCTTTCCTATTTTCTGGGGTGGCTTTTCCAAGAGCATCCTCAGCTTCTACAAAATGCATTGGACACCTCAAATGAGGAAATTGAAGATGTAGAGGAGATGATCAGTGCCCCTGATGACATCCACCATCATTCTGAACATTCACATAGTGGTATCATCACACAGACCAACTACTTTTGGATTTCAAAAAGAATCCCAGAGGACCTTCCAGTGGATTTAACCACAGCAGAGAAGCCCATTCCTGAAAACTTTGAACCACTAGAAGTACAGTGCCCATACTGTCCTGGGCCATGTTCTCTAGATCTTGAAAGCAAAATACTCATCAACCGACAAGCAACTGTTTACAGAATATTTAAACAATTTAAAAGGTAAGATGAATAACATTCTGTTCTTATAAAGAATGTACACAAACAAATTACATCAAACTGAATTGATTTATTTTTCTTTCTATGCCAAGGAGTGTCCTGTTTGCTAAAACCTGGTCTGGTTTCAGGAACATGAGTGGGTTTCACAACTACAATAAAAGAGTTTTCTTATCAACCCCTTTATGCTCTCTTCTGACTGGTATTTCAGTAAGTATGCACAAAATGTAAAAAAAAAAATTGAAGGTATGTGTCAAGATATTTAAATAATATTCAAATCCCATTCAAGATCTGCCTTGCCAGTAGGGCTGTCACGATAATAGATTTTTCACACTACGGTTATTGTGGCCAAATGAATTCACGATATATCGCGATACCTATAGAATCCTTGGGGGAACAAATTGTATCAGTCTAAATAATTTTTACTTTGTTTATTTAGTTTTTCTCTTTCAGGGTTGCTGCACATTTTTTTAAAGTCAAATTTAGGGCTTTAAGACCTGAAGAAATAAAAATTAATACTAGCCTAGCATTATGGCTGTTACCAATCAAATGAAATCATCAACAAAATCCATCTTTGCAATACAGAGGTGACACAGAATGAGAAGTGGCATTAATACATTTACACAGCATTTACAATTTGTCTACATAAATTTAATTCAATATTTAAATATGGATTTTTTTTTCTAATTTTAACTTTTTAATTAAAATGTACCTTAAATATGAAGCTAAACTAAACTGCCAGTAGGTGGCAGCAAGTCACTGTCTCAATGAGTGAGTCTATTTGTTCAAATGACTATTAAACACGGATTCAGTCAGTATAACAAAAACATTTCTGTTGTACGGGGGACTACTGCTGCTGCCTTTTTCAACCTCACTAATGAGCCGATACTGCCCGAAATTACTGGAGGATTGGCCGCGATGTTGAAATATTCCACTTCTCAACTGCTGAGTCTCAACAGGATCACTGCTCCACCCTGCACTACAGCCATTAGACAACTTGGACTTCTGCGTCGCCCTCGGTATATCCACAGAAGTTCACAGAGAAAGTTTGTTAACCTCCCGTGTGGTACCACAAAAATCCCCTCTATCTGGTCTTCAACTGCACGTGTCGCACCTCATCAGTATCAGTTTTTTTGGTACCACCTTTTAACTCTTTTTTTAATATTTTTTAATATAATATCTTGACTCCAAGCACAACTACGCAATATGCTTACAAAATCTGTAAGACATTTTTAACCCTCTGGAGTCTGAGGCTGATTTGGGGCTTAAAGAAGTTTTGACATGCCCTGACATTTGTGCTTTTTTCAGTTGTTCATAAACATATAAATGACAAAAGTGTCATTACACTGTATTCAGCACAAACTAGGCAACCATATTATGTGAGGAACATGTATGTACATGTTTGTATTTTTGAAGGAATAACGTTTATGCATGGTTATTGAAAAAACAAAAAAATGAAGTCACTGAAATAAGACCAAAGATATATAAAATCTCTGTTTACAAGACTTCTTGGTATTGGAGGATGTAGGCTAGAGTTGTTGCTTCAAAATTATGTAAAAATTATAATGCCTACTTGTTCATATAACACAATACACTGCATTCCAAATTATTATGCAATTGACATATCAGTAAGATTTAGGTACAATAAACATTCAGATTTTAGTTTTTCTAAGAAAATGTGTGTTTGTTTATTTATCCATGTCTTTTTAGATAACTGGTATCAATCTCAAGACAAAATAATTCGCCAGATCTATGGAAACCCTACTTAGAGGTTGTTCCACATTATTAAGCAAGTCACAGTTCTCATGCAATTTGGGGAGGAAGAAAGATCTTTTTGAAGATGAAAAGCATGAAATGGTGCAATGTTGTGCAAAAGGCATGAAAACAACTAATATTGTGTGAAACTGAATGGAGATAATCAAATAATAAATAAGATTTGTGAGTGATTTAGAGCACAGCAGAACTCGGTCAGATAAAGGTTTATTAATGAAAGTTCCTATCAAAAAAATTAATTGTATTAAAAGGGCAGCTATAAAAAAAGCCAGTGTTGAGCAGCAAACAGGTATTTGAAGCTGCTGGTGTCTCTGGAGTCTCAAGAAGCTCTCCATGCAGGCTGCAAGTCTTAGAAATGATAACTTGTAATGGAGTAATTTTCATTGTAATGGTATCTGTACTTTTATTCAAGAATTGTTTTCAGGTACTCTTTACACCTCTGCTGCTCTTTCCACAGCAACAACTTCAAAAACAGTTCTCTTTCAGTGAATCCTCATGTGGACCTTAAGATTACCTTTAGATATGAAACTCCTTCCACACTGATCACATGTAAATGGCTTCTCTTCAGTGTGAATATTCATGTGTTCCCTAAGGTTTCCCTCACGTGTGAAGCCATTCCCACACAGACTGCAGGTGTAAGGCTTTTTTCCAGTGTGAGTTGTTATATGATCTTTAAGGCTTCCTTTTTGACTGAAACTCTTTCCACACTCTTGACAGGTGTAAGGCTTTTCTCCAGTGTGAATTCTCATGTGGTCTATAAGGTGTCCTTTTTGACTGAAACTATTTCCACACTGTTGACAGGTGTAAGGCTTTTCTCCATTGTGAATTCTCATGTGGACTGTAAGGTTTCCTTTCACACTAAAACTCTGTCCACACTCTTGGCAGGTGTAAGGCTTTTCTCCAGTGTGAATTCTCATGTGGATTTCAAGGTTTCCTTTATTACTGAAATTCTTTCCACACTCTTGACAGGTGTAAAGCTTTTCTCCATTGTGAATTTTCATGTGGGCTGTAAGGCTTCCCTTTTGACTGAAACTCTGTCCACATTGTCGGCAGGTATACGGCTTTTCTCCAGTGTGAACTCTCATGTGGACTATAAGGGTTTCTTCACGTGTGAAACTCTTTCCACACTGTTGGCAGGTAAAGGGTTTCTCTCCAGTGTGAATTCTCATGTGGCCAATCAGGCTACCTTTATGACTGAAACTCTTTCCACATTGTTTGCAGGTGTAAGGCTTTTCTCTAGTATGGATTCTCATGTGGATTTTAAGGCTTCCTTTATGATTGAAACTCTTTCCACATTGTTGGCAGGTGAAAGGTTTCTCTCCAGTTTGAACTCTCATATGGACTTTAAGGTGTTTTTTGTGTGTGAAACTCTTAGTTCCTGTCTTTTGAACTCCTTTTTGTGAGGAAACCTGTGTTGATCTTTCTCCAATCATGAAATCATGATGTTCATCGTAATGTTCTTTCTCTTCTTCCCTTTCATTATGTTCATGACTAGCTTCTTCCAGTGACATTAGGTCTAGGACAAAAATAAACATAAAATTTAGATTTAAAGCATCAAAACCAACAACATGTATGTTCTATACCCTATCCTATCCAATCCTATGGATCAGGGATGGGCAGGTTTGGTACTGGAGGACCACTGTCTTTCATCCCAAATCAAATACACCTGCCTGTAATTTTCAAGCATTCCTGAAGACTTAAGGCCGATTTATATTTCTGGAAGTGGCTGAGAGAGAAGCTGTGCATCCTCCGGAGGTCGCATTCAAAGGTTGCATACATCATTGAGGCTGTATCATTTCAGAAAAGTAAGTAGGACTCTCCGAACGTGACCTTGGAATGCGTCCTTCTTTCGCAGGAATTCGGAGGATGCATGAGGTGTATCCTTCGCTGCTGCAGATAGCCCACAATTCTTTGCATCGCTGTTAACAGCCGTCATTTATTTGAAAAAACAAAATAAATGGTGTGGTCGGCAAATGTACATACACTGCATTCCAAATTATTATACAAGTGACATATCAGTAAGATTTCAGTACAATAAACATTCAGATTTTAATTTTTCTAAGAAAATGTTTGTTTGTTTATTTATTTTTCTCAGCTGCTCAGAAGCAGTCTGAGGCGATCAGCCATATCCTGCCCCGGCGGCCAGCTGCTGCTCCTGCATCTACGCTGGCCCATGTGCCTCAGTCTGCTCGTCGCCGAGGCCACCCTCTCGCGGCCCCCTCCGCTCCCGCTCAGCCACAGCAGCAGCCTACACCCCGGCCACAGGGAGGAGATGGCCGTGGGAAGGCGGCACAGCCTGTCTCTGCCCCTCCACCTGCTCTTCAGGAGAAGGTAGCAGGGCCGCTCCTTCCCCCGTCGGAGGGCCGGGTGAGAACCACTCCATCTTTTTCGCCACTGGCTCTGTCAGTGGTAGGGGTGTGCTCAAAATATTGATTCTTAGATACATACCGATATAATAAAAAAAGATACAGTATCGACATTCTAGCCCTTAGTATCGATACTCCGCCCAGCCATTAGGGGGCGCAGTGGCGCCCGCGAGTTTCAAAAAACTCACGGAAAATGTCAAAGATTTTAGAAGCGCCGTTGTCCCTAAAGGCAGATGTTTGGACACATTTTGGTTTTAAAGCAAAGGAAGGAAACCAAGGGATCGATAAAACAAATGCAATCTGCAAGCATTGCCAGGCTTCTATATGCTACACCGGTAATACAACTAACCTGCGCGCCCACCTGCAAAGACACCATGCAGACAAGCTAGCTTCGCCGCAGCCCAAAAAAACACGGAACGCCACGCAAACTACTTTGGACAACACAACATCCAAGCTTCCATCTAACTCGGTCCGTGCACAGAAGATTACGGAGTCTGTGGTGCATTATATTTGCAAAGGTTTGTGTCCCTACAGTGTTGTCGAGAACACAGGCTTTCGCTTATGGATCAACACGTTAGATCCCCGTTATGTGATCCCTACCCGCAGCTACATGACCAACAAAGCAGTACCGAGGATACATGACAAAGTCAATGTTAAGTCAGCCCTGAGTTCTGTCACACGAGTGGCACTGACTTGTGATGCGTGGACATCGCGAGCCACGGAAGCTTTTGTTACAATCACTTGCCATTACGTTAACGAGGAGTGGGAACTGATGTCGCACGTTTTACAAACGCGAGCCATGCACGAGAGCCATACGGGGTCAAATATTGCAGAGTTACTGAAAGCGGCGCTGGAGGAGTGGGACCTCGTATCCAAAGACCCAGCTATTGTGACTGACAACGCCGCAAATATGAGCTTCGCAGCGGAGCTTGCCGGTATGTTGCATTTCAGGTGCTTCGCTCACACTTTAAACCTTGCCTCGCAGCGTGCACTGAAGCTTCCTGCTGTCGCTCGTTTATTGGGACGTGTTAGACGGATATCCACCTTTTTTAAGCGCAGTACCACAGCCAGCCACGTACTTCGACAGAAGCAGAAGTTGCTCGAGTTGCCTGAACATAAACTGATCACTGATGTTGTGACGCGCTGGAATAGCGCGCATGATATGCTTGAGCGCTTTCTTGAGCAGCAACCCGCTGTCTCCGCTGCTCTTCTGTCCTACGAGCTTAGGAAAACCGAGAAAGAAGTTTGCACCCTATGTGAGTCGGACATTACATCTGCGGAGGAGATAGTGGATGCAATGAAGCCCATGAAGATTGCTACTCTTGTAATGTCAAAAGAAAGCTCTCCAACACTGTCAGTTGTGGCCCCTCTTCATGCTCAGCTCATCCAGGATTTCCAAGAGAGCAGAGCAGATAGTGAAAGAAATCAAAGCGGCTATTTTCCAAGATTTGAGCAAGAGGTACATGGATCAGCAGAAAGAGACCATGTATGTATGTTCAGCACTTGATCCTAGATTCAAAGCTTTGCCCTTCCTTTCTGATGATGAACGAGAGGAAATATACTTGAGAATCACTGCAGAAGCTCGAAGAATTCAAGAACTAGTTCAGGTAAGCCTGAATGTTTTCATGGTTAAAAAAACATAAAAAACAAAAACAAACAAACACGCACACACACATGTATGTATATATATATATACACACACACCAAGTGTAATAAAACAAAATATTCAGTTCATAATTTCAAATTCATAATAGTATGTTAGAGCTTAAAAAACTAAATGGTTTCAAACATATACTTCATGTAAAGCACTATACTAGCAAAACAATATATTGTAAAGGTTTGTCAGTTCATTGCATTAAATAAAAGGCAAACTAACTATTATATGTCTTTGAATATGCTCTTTATAGAATTAACTATGGGTTTATTGATAAAACATCTATATTTTGCAAAATAGGAAGAGGCTGAAATGATACCAGGAGAGGAGGACAATCATGTGGAAGACAAGGATGACATTCCTGCCAGCCCACCACCCAAGAAGAAAAAGGACTTGTGTTGTTTGGCTGATCTGCTTGGTTCAACTTACAGTGCAGGTCCTACGGTGAGACACAGAACCACACAGGCCCAGGCAGAAGAGGAGATGTCAAGGTACAAGGAGGCACCACCCCTGTCTCTTGCTGAGGGAAGTCCACTCAGTTGGTGGAAAGAGCACCAGAATGAATATCCACTAATGTCACGCCTTGCCAAAGTGTACCTGTGCATTCCAGGGACTAGTGTCTCCTCAGAGCGCGTTTTCTCTAAGGCAGGTGATATTGTAACCGCACAGAGAAGTGTACTAAGCTCAAAGCATGTTGACCAACTTCTGTTTCTGAACAAAAATCTTAAGTCATAGGATAAAGCTAGCATTACCAAGAGTATCCTCAGGTTATTGTTTTGTTGCTGCAGTGATTTTTGTTCAACCTGCCTTTTTGAGGACAAACCTGGTTTAGCCTTAAGATTTTAAAAATCCATCCTGTTATGAGGTAGATTAGATTTGTTGTTGTGCCAAATGTTAAAGCAAGATGCAGCATTTAAGTGATTTCATAGTGAAATGTTATGGCAGTACATGGTGTCACAAAAAAGAATTATAAGAAGATTTAATATGAAGAATAATAAGATTTTGTGCTTGTGTGAGCTCAGACTGTACCCTCGGAAAGTTAAATGTTGACTTGTGGTAATTTCCAGATTAATACAATTTGTGTACAATTAATCAGAGCACTTAAAGTAAAGTTGCAAACATTTAAGCAAAATGCACTTTGTTATAATGCACTTTTGTCTTCAATAAATTGAAGAAAAATGCAGAGTTCTGTTTGTTGAGTCAATGTGTTCAGCAATAAACTAATTGGCTCTGGCCCATGTATTTTTATTGAATCGTATCGAATCGTGTCACATTGTATCAAATGGTATCGAGACAGCTCTGTATCGAGGTACATATCGAATCGTGACCTGTGTATCGAGGTATGCATCGTATCGCCAGGTTCTCCAAGGTATACAGCCCTAGTCAGTGGTACCCAAATCTTTACTAAGAGAGCTGTTTTCTCTACCTCCAGGTCTCAAGAGGGTGCGGATGACAGTGTGCTCTGTCTTTCCGTACCACTCTCATCCCCCCCTCTCCTCCTTCCCCCTTCAGAGCTGGTCCGAGAACGCTTTGCAGAACTCAGTGCTTCAGGACTTCAGACCAGCTCTTTGTCTGTTATGGAGAACAGCAGAAGGGGAAGGCTGTCACCAAGCAGAGGTTAGCACACTGGCTAGTGGACGCTATTCTCTTAACCTACCAGGCTCAAAACCTGCCATGCCCCCTGGGAGAGTCAGCTCACTCAACTAGGAGTGTAGCCTCCTCTTGGGCAGCGGCGCATGGCGCCTCGCTAACAGATATTTGTAGAGCGGGCTGGATGACACCCAACATTTTATAATCTCAGCGTAAAGCCGTTATCCTCCCGTACATTCGCCTCTTCAGGCCAGTAGCTGGATTGGCTCTGTGTCATCGCTTGCTGCGCCATTCCACTTTACGGATTGGATGCGTGCGCCATTCCTCAGTTGAGTTCATCTGTTCAGAACCCTGGGTTCCTCCAGCACTGTCGATGTCTACACTTACGTGCATTCCCCTTCGGACAGCCCTTGTGTTGGACTAGGTGCCGTCATGTGTTGTGATTCCCCTCTGGGTCTTCCCCTGGCAAGCCACATGCTATCTCTGCTGTCTAATTCCACCCTGTGGGTTGGTTACCTCAGTTCTTATCACCGCTCTGCTGGTGGACTTCTGTAAGACCTCCATGTGTAGGCACCTGTTAGCGTATTCCTGTTGGAATGTGCTACTGAGTGCATTCTGTGTTTGTGTAGTACCTTTTGTGTGTTCACGGCAAGGTGCTATTACTTACACCGTCTCACTGGAAGACAGCTATTGTGGCGTTTTGGTAGGGACCCCATTTCGTCAGTCTCTGATGTAACGTCAAAGTGACCGACTGAAAGGGAACTGAAAGGCCACTTGGCTCGGCTCCTCAGCAAAGACTTGAATGCGAGTTGCTCGCACTGCTCCTTATATACCCACAGAGTGGGGCGGAGCTTGCGCATGCAAATTCCGCAGACCAAGATACTCTTCATATCATTGGCTCGTTTTGTTAACACTCGAAGGTGATTGGGCTCTTGGGCGAGACCCCATTTCATCAGTCTCTGACATAACATCTCCGTTCCTTCCTTCAGGGAACGAGGGTTACATACGTAACCTAGACGTTTCCTTTCCTGGCGGTGTATCCTACGAAGGACGTCTTGTTTAATTTTGGCTAAGGACACTCCATATATCACATCCTTCACAGGATTCGTCCTCTTGAGGATGCAGCCTTCGAAATTAAATGAAATGAGACACAGCTACTGACTGACTGGACACTCGTGGAGACTGGAGGCTGGAATTTGATTACTATGTTTGCAGCTTTATGTTGATTACGTTTTGGGAGCGCAGAGACCAGACACATAGACTACTGCGCGGAGGCTTCGATGTACAGATTTACAGTTTACAGGTTTCATAGAAAGAGAACGATTGAAAGCGTGTGAGCTGGCTGGCCCTGAGCCAAATCATTCGCGGTAAGAATACTGTAATGTTTGCGGACTAAATACATCAATACGAGAGGCAATGCGAAACGAAAAGAAATGTGAAATAAAACATCATGTTTTAATGAAAAGTGGTGGAAATAACGGATGATGGGCACAGAATGCTAACAAAACTCTGAGACATTTACAATCACACACCCACCACAGGTGTAGCTTGCAAACTCAAAATACATCAGTGATATACCTCAGTTTAAATAGCTTTTTGTGTGTGGTGGTGTGGGTTTCAGGGATGTTTAGATAACTATAAAAGAGTTAACGTTCACTTTTCATAAAAATGTTTAGATCAGATCTGTTTAAATGCTTCAGTTTATCTTCACTATATAATATATTAAAACAAATGGAAACATTTAAACTGATATAATACTGTATATCAGTTTAAATACTTAAATATTATATTTTATTATACTATAATGTAAGCCTAATAAAAAAAATTGATCTCACAAGGGGATTGTTTAGGGCTCCTTGCCATGAAAAATCTTAACCTCCTGGGGCCGGATTCACAAAACATTCTTAAGAATAAAATTCTTCTTAACTGCTAATTTCTTCTTATTTTCAAACTTAAGCAAAAAGATAAGAATATTTTGTATTCTCAAAAACTCTTCTTAAGAATGGTCTTATCTTTTTTCTTAAGATTGTTCTTAAGATCAAATTTAAGAAGTATTCATATTCCTGAAAAGAATGTTCTTAAAAATCATCGTAAATAACTTCTTAAAGTTAGGATAACCTCCAACCTGTCTTAAATAGATGCTCAACAAATTTATTGGGTCGTTTCAAATGATAAGCATATGACATAACACTAGCTAGCTAAATATAATACATATTACTTGTACCCTGAATGTGGACGAGCACTCTAAAGTCTGTAATTACACTATTGATCATTTGCACGTACCTGTATATGATGCGCGCACTCAAGCTTGTACAGAGAACGGCACAAGATGTTAGCACAATTTATTAATTTGTTTCCCTCTTTTTATAAACAGTGTGCATGATTTAGCCTACTATTTTTTTCCTGCATGTCATGTGTGGGGCACCGTAAGCTAGAACTAGCGCGGCAGCGCACACGGATCCAGGACACATTCACTCC
Organism: Chanodichthys erythropterus; assembly: GCF_024489055.1. Taxonomy (NCBI): domain Eukaryota; kingdom Metazoa; phylum Chordata; class Actinopteri; order Cypriniformes; family Xenocyprididae; genus Chanodichthys; species Chanodichthys erythropterus. The sequence continues at coordinate 71,042,581 of NC_090223.1, read as the reverse complement.
AGAGAGAGCGCAAAAAAGACAGTGTACAAATGAATAGGAAAGAACGTTGCATCTTGAGACAGGTTTTTTTAAAATAACGATTTTAATGGTCCATTAAAAACATAACAGAGTGATTAGCTCCCATCAAACAACCACAACAAAAATAGTCTGCACTCATTATGATATTTGCGCTCATTATGATATCTACGGTAGCCTAATCTGCATGCAGTGGCAGGCTTTGAGGTGTTTTTCAGCGAGTCTTCAGCAATTACCCCCTTTCAATCAAATAAAGTAAAAAATTAAGATCTTGCCCTAAGTTCTTAAGAAAATTTTCAGAACTTCCTAAGATTTTTTCAAGAATTGCACTTAGGAACATTCTTAAGAACTTCTTAGAATTCATCTTAAGAATTTTCTTAAGAAGATGTTTGTGAATCCGGCCCCTGGTATATCAAATCTGGGAAATTCATAAGCAATAAACATGTAATTTTAATGATTTAACACTGTCTGTTGCTAATAATTTACAGTACAAAAACACATTATGGTTGTCCCAAACCATCATTGTAACGGCTCATATTATATTATTATAAAGAATTGAACTGTCCTGCAGGAGGACAGAAATAATTTAATAGAATTTCTTGGTAAAGACTGGTACAGTGAAAAAATCTCAAGTAACCTAAAATGTGCTTAATTTAGTGACTGAACTGCTTGTTTTCAAACATCAAGGGTCAAATATAGGGATGGGCGATACCAATCATTTTCTTTCTGATCTGATACCAAGTACTTTCAAGACAAGTATCGACGATATCGATACAAATACCGATACTCCAATTAAATATTTTCATGTGAGTGATTTTATATTGTTTTTTGATAGCCATCATTATTAATATTAAATAAACTGCAATTGACATGATTCTTTTTTTACATTTATTAAAAATACTGAACATTAATTAAATGAACAAAGATATCACTGTAAACTAAAAACAAAATATAACAAATATAACAAAAAAAAAGTAACATGTCTCACAAACCTTTTCTCAATAATTGTCACGTTTCTACATTTCTTCCGTTTATAGGTTTTTGAGATGAAACAAAGTGAATGTTGACATTCTCCTCTTCAGCCTGTTTTTCTTTGACTGATCAAAATCTCTTGCTTTTGAAAAAAGTGTGGAGTATTGTTTTTTGACAAACGTCACACGAAGCTTCATTGTTAACTGGAGTGTAATAACTCCAGATTATGCTTCTTTTTCTTTCAGTCATGACCGCAGCCACGCACTCGTCTCCCTTTAAAATCCTGCGCTGTGCGTGCTTGCTTGTCTTTGACAGAGTGAACAAGCAGAGAAACAGCGGAAGAAGATGTAGTTCCCATTGCCATTCCTATTTAAGTAAATTGTAAATAATATAAGGCGTACTAATATTATTAAAATATCCCAAAATCACAAAAAAAAAAAGAAAAGAAAAACAGATAGGATCGATACTTCCATTTGATAATCGATCTTTTTGATACCACGCCAGTATCGAAAGTATCGATACTTTAGGATCGATCCGCCCATCCCTCGTCAAATAAAATAGAAATGGCACATTAAAGTTAAATGTTACAGCTGTATGATAAAAACATTTTTTTTGTGTGTGTTTATGTTCATTGTACAGGTCTGATATAAAGTATGTTTTAGCTCAGGTGGCCAAAATGTGTGCTGCTCAACAGAGAAAAGTTTTGCTCAGCAAGAAAAAAAAAATAAGAGGGAACATTATGGAAGCCCGTTTCCGCCACAAAAAAAAAAAAAAAAAAAGCCACTTAAAAAAAAAAAAAAAAAAGCCACTAAAAAAAAAAAAAAAAAGATTAATTGCGACTTTTTATCTCAGAATTGCGAGTTATAAAGTCAGAATTCTGAGATATAAAGTCGCAATTGCGTGATAAAAAGTCAGAATTCTGAGATATAAAGTCGCAATTGCGAGTTATAAAGTCAGAATTCTGAGATATAAAGTCGCAATTGCGAGTTATAAAGTCAGAATTCTGAGATATAAAGTCGCAATTGCGTGATAAAAAGTCAGAATTCTGAGATATAAAGTCGCAATTGCGTGATAAAAAGTCAGAATTCTGAGATATAAAGTCGCAATTGCGAGTTATAAAGTCAGAATTCTGAGATATAAAGTCGCAATTGCGTGATAAAAAGTCAGAATTCTGAGATATAAAGTCGCAATTGCGTGATATAAAGTCAGAATTCTGAGATATAAAGTCGCAATTGCGAGTTATAAAGTCAGAATTCTGAGATATAAAGTCGCAATTGCGTGATAAAAAGTCAGAATTCTGAGATATAAAGTCGCAATTGCGTGATAAAAAGTCAGAATTCTGAGATATAAAGTCGCAATTGCGTGATAAAAAGTCAGAATTCTGAGATATAAAGTCGCAATTGCGTGATAAAAAGTCAGAATTCTGAGATATAAAGTCGCAATTGCGAGTTATAAAGTCAGAATTCTGAGATATAAAGTCGCAATTGCGAGTTATAAAGTCAGAATTCTGAGATATAAAGTCGCAATTGCGAGTTATAAAGTCAGAATTCTGAGATATAAAGTCGCAATTGCGTGATAAAAAGTCAGAATTCTGAGATATAAAGTCGCAATTGCGTGATAAAAAGTCAGAATTCTGAGATATAAAGTCGCAATTGCGTGATAAAAAGTCAGAATTCTGACTTTTTTTCTCGCAATTAACTGATGGTCAGTATCTCTGTCTGTAACAGCGCATCCAACGAAAGCCGTGCTGCAGTGAAGTCTGAAGCTGTTGGATGTATTAAAATGTGCCACTTCAGCTTTGTCTGATTTATTGCGCCTCCGCCACAGCTGATTCTTCTTCTTCTTATGATTATTATGATATTGTTATTATCGTGTAAAATTCATTAGTGTATCCATTCTGTTAAAAACAACTTTTATTGTCCAAATACCTCGACTGTAATTTGCAGAATTGCATGATTCTATTTCTACCCTTGAGTTGCAAAGTTAATGAAACATGATAGGTATTGGTTGTTTTAGTATTAAGCCCACTAGATGGCAGTAAAAGCTGTTTTTTCTCCTTGAAACGCTGTGTACAAGGTTACCGTGGAAACATTCTATATGCATATTCCTGCGTAATGCATATGTCCGGAGACTAATCTATATGTGTCTCCTCCAGTAAATTCAATATTTCTTTATTGGTAAATCGGCGCTAGAAATAATCCTTTATGATGTCCTCTATTTAATGTATAATAATAACAAAGCAGTAATCCTGATGGTCAGTCGCAATGAAAGGAAACGCAAGCAAAGTAAGAACTGTTTAACGTTTCACAGTAGTGAGAAAAAGTCAGAATTCTGAGATATAAAGTCGCAATTGCGAGAAATAAAGTCAGAATTCTGACTTTATATCACGCAATTGCGACTTTATATCTCAGAATTCTGACTTTATAACTCGCAATTGCGACTTTATATCTCAGAATTCTGACTTTATAACTCGCAATTGCGACTTTATATCTCAGAATTCTGACTTTATAACTCGCAATTGCGACTTTATATCTCAGAATTCTGACTTTATAACTCGCAATTGCGACTTTATATCTCAGAATTCTGACTTTATAACTCGCAATTGCGACTTTATATCTCAGAATTCTGACTTTATAACTCGCAATTGCGACTTTATATCTCAGAATTCTGACTTTATATCACGCAATTGCGACTTTATATCTCAGAATTCTGACTTTATATCACGCAATTGCGACTTTATATCTCAGAATTCTGACTTTATATCACGCAATTGCGACTTTATATCTCAGAATTCTGACTTTTTATCACGCAATTGCGACTTTATATCTCAGAATTCTGACTTTATATCACGCAATTGCGACTTTATATCTCAGAATTCTGACTTTATAACTCGCAATTCTGAGATAAAAAGTCGCAATTAATCTTTTTTTTTTTTTTAGTGGCTTTTTTTTTTTTTTTTTTAAGTGGCGTTTTTTTTTTTTTTTTTTAGTGGCGGAAACGGGCTTCCATAGAACATTGATTATGACAATAAAAAATTTTTAATCAAAGTTTAGCAAAAAAAAATTTCTCAAATTTTGGAAAATGTTTCTCAAATGTTGATTGAGGATTTTTTTTTTTTTTTTACATTTTCTAAGTAGGGTCTCATAACAATATAAAAAACCTGATTATTACTAAAAATACTAAACTTTGACAAAAAGTAGCTTTTATTGTTATAATTATTTCATTATATTTACATATAAATCCAACTGAACAATACTTGTGAAAATGTTTTTTTTACTTTTAAAACTACATTTTCCAAAAGATGGGCAAAAATCTAACACTAAACCATGTCAAATTATCCATTACTCCTATTTTTTCTGTAATTTAATTACAGTTACTTCTGATGTAATTAAACTAAATACTGTGTTTAGAACAATTATATATATATTTATATATATATATATATATATATATATATATATATATATATATATATATACATACATACATACCCACCCACACAAAAACCACAGCAAAACTCGTTTGAGAATTCACAGTGTACAGTATGTACAACAGAAAAGAGCTTGTCTACATTTTAGACCAGTCAAGTTGGGATACTGAACAGGACCACATGGAGAGAACAAAAAAAAAAAAACTAAACCAACCTTGACCTGCATATTTACTAATGTACACAGAAACATACACAGGACAAATCCAAACATTATCCTGTGTGTGAAAACAACGTGAATGTACTGAAATGTGTGTGCAGAAATACAACATGATCAATGTGTCGAGAGAGAGAGAGATGATTCAAATTATATTTGATCATTATTTTTAATAATGATCAAATAACTGAGTTCAACTGTGAGAGTAAAACCAACCTGTTTGTTTCTCAGTTTCTTCATGTTTCACACTAAATGTTTCTTCAATCTTCATATCTTCAGTCTCATCTTTAATAATTATTTTCATTTCTTCACTTTCCTCTTTAATAAACTCAATCTTCATGTCTTCAATCTCCTCTTTAATAAACGCCATCTTTAAGAGAATAATTAAAGTTATAAGTCTTCAATGACCTGTTTAGACAACAAAAACACTCAAAACTAACGCTGCAAATTAATAAACTTCATATTTAGATATTTATGATCTACATTTTAGTATTTAAAGAATTATATATTATTTTTAAATGATTACTCTTTGATGAAAACATGTTTAGTTTGTTAGTTGTTCTCGTTCATGTTCACTGTTTGAGCAGCACGTGTCGTGATTCACTGAATCATTTCTCAAAGTGTTTGATTCAATTGACTCGGAGTTGAGACGCAGGTTTACCGTTTATCATCAGTGAATGAATTTTACTCACAAATATCCTTCATTACACTTAGATAAAGAATCACAATTTTACATTAGATAGTAAATAAACTATTTTAACATCGCTGGTAAAACTATTAAAACTATAAAACTGTTTCTGTAGATTAAAACAGCTTAAATTCTTAAAACAAACCTTTATTCAGCAGAATCACAACAGATGCAGGAGCGCGGCGCAGTCTTATGACGTCATGTCGCCACTCCAAAATAAAAGTCATGCATTGTCTACAATCACAGAAGTGCATAGAAATCCAACTATTTTACAAGATTTTCAAGAATTTGTATATATTAAAATTAAAATAGTGACAAATATGGTACAAACAATATATATACAGGGTGTGATTTGTGAAAAAAACAGAAGAAGGGATGTTTTTAATTTTTATTTATTTTTAATTTTTTTTAAAAATTTGTTAAAAACCACAGTGGAGCTATATAGCTATTTTTTGGCAGCTGTTACAGAAACATTTTTACAAAAAATCTTCTGATTAACTTTAAGGGATTGTTCTTATGACAAACGGTACAGGTTCCTTCGCCTACCAACAGACGAGAAATACAGAAGAATGTGGCTGAAAAACCTAAACTTGAAGAGACCACCCAAAACACTGTCATGTGCTCATTTCATTTCGTCGACAAAAATCTAAAAATCTAACTGAGGAAAACCTGCATCCTACTTTGTGGTCGGGCTATGAAAGACCACCCGAAAAAAGTAAAGTGATAATGTCTCTAATGCCCTAATAATTGAACTGTATTTGTACTGTCAGATGAGCTTGACTAGATGGATTGGGATGAGGAGCCGTGCTCTGTGATGTCCAAACACAGTGGTCAGACCCAGAGATAGAGGACCACACCTATTCAAGAGGCTCTTCCATCACCTGCAGAATGAGTGCTCCACCATCGCCAGCATTATCAGATAGTACTTTGAAGAGTGATGCAGACTCGGTCTTGTTTACAGGGATTCCACTCATTGAGTTTAAACCCTTGTATCCGGCCTGCAAGTATTTGCCCCTACTTCACCATTCATGTCGGCTGTGGACCAACTAAGGCAAAACTTTGTCACGGCTGATTTAGCACGACAATTTAAAACATCAGGTCAGGTCAGCAAGACTGTTCGAATCTGGACAGACATATTGTCTGAACACACCAAGGATCTTGTTATGTGGTTGCATGATATGTGGTCATGATACAATAAAAGCGATGTTGCCCCAAGCAATTTAAAGGACACTTTTCAAACACAACCTGTGTAATTGATTGTCTTGCAGAAAGCCAAAAATAGAAGTGCATCATACAGTCACTACTATGCCAACAACACTGTGAAATATTTAGTGGCAGTTTCTCCCTCTGGAGTAAACATGTTTATTTCAGATGCGTACGGTGGCAAATGCAGCGATAGGTACATAAAGGTCCCGGTATACTTCAAACTAATTCGAAGAACGAACTGATTTGACGTCATTTCGAACAAAATCAGGCCAAAACGTGTTCTTTTTGGAAGTTCAAAGCAGCTTGCCAAAGCGAACTTCATAGGAGGCAATGACACTTCCTCTCTCAATATCCATAAAGTTACTAAAAACATATTTAAATCAGTTCATGTGAGTACAGTGGTTCAATATTAATATTATAAAGCGACGAGAATATTTTTGGAGTGCCAAAAAAATCAAAATAACGACTTATTTAGTGACGGCCGTTTTCAAAACACTGCTTCAGGAAATGTCATTGCTGCTTATGAAGGCCTCACAGAGCCATTGGATTTCAACTTAAATATCTTAATTTGTGTTCTGAAGATTGACGAAGGTCTTACAGGTGTGAAACGACATGAGGGTAAGTAATAAATGACAGAATTTTCATTTTTGGGTGAACTAACCCTTTAAGGTCAATCAGCTTTCACTATCACTTCAGTGTGTCATCAGATCTGCCCTCGGTTGGTCAATGAAACATAAATTATCAAGTTATAAATTTTGTTTTGATCATTAATAATTTAGATATCAGCCTCCCATTTCCACACAAACCACCGCTGCATGCCTATTTATCTAAATGTACAGTAAACAGACTTAACATTCACTGTTTCAGCAGATTCTTCTCAGAGTTATAAAAAGATTAAAATTCAGATCCCCAATCCCTGTGTAAAGAGCATAACTCACAAACACAAGAAGATGGCTCTGCACTCAAGCTTAAGCTCACCGCCAGCGACTTTTTTGCTGTATGTCACTAGTCTCTGTACTGTGAAGTCGCTTGTGGGCGTTCCTAGTGCTGTCGCTCTAATGTCATTGGTAAAACTAAGAAATCATTCTAATTTGACTAGGAATTATGTTTAAAGTAATTAAAAGTAGAGTGTTGTGACCACAGAGCTCAGTGCATTAAACCTTATACAATTGTCTTGTCCCTAATAATCAACACAATGCAGGGAAACTGTAATATGAACTGTAACAGTCACAACATCATATAATTAACAACACAAAATGTATGAATCAAATTCACAAGACTGCCAACAGTTTCTTTTCCACGCATTGTTTTATTATATCCATGCATGTACAGTGAAATCGTTCCGGAACTATTCCTGTCTGTCTTGCCTGCACTCAAGATGGTGACGTGAGCTCCACAACCTTTACTCCTATTGGCTGTCGCTAGCAAAATGCACTCCTCATTTGCATAAAAATAGAGATTTCCTTACTTTCGTTGTATGTCTCCTGTCGCTGGACACGCCTACAACAGAAATGTTGGTGGGAAATTTATACTTTAAAACATGAAATTAAACCGCCAGTAGATGGTTGCAAGTGACCATCTTAATGAGTGAGCCACTGAGTTATTTATTCAAACGATTCATTCAGTAGACTGAATCAAGAATGACATTCTGTCGCCAACGGTCACTGTCGCTTTGTCACTGCGTGTCGCTGGCGGTCTGAACAGGGCTTTATACCAAAGAATATACACTAACAAGAAGCGACACTCAATAGAACGTTCCATTGCAACACCAGCGTCCAGCTGAGAGCCGAGAGAGAACTAAACATTCAAACATCTGCTTACACTTTAAGCGTGTGTTATTGAGCTAATTTTATTTTTGATTTCGATTTTGACTTATCTGTAATATCTGTAAGACGATATTTGTGGTAAAACTGTTAAACTAGCCACATTTTGTCTAGCACATTTTCCTTCCCTCACTAGCCTCTAGTGCTTTCATCTTATAAAGTGAGTTATTTACTGTTGATATACAGTTATGAGAAAGTTTAGCTTGTAATCTGGCATTAAATTGAGTGACGTTATTGTAACTAAATTAAGCAACTAATTAAGCATGTTTAACTACCGTGCATGATCTGTTCATGCACGTGTATATTTACATCTGTCATCAGATTATACGATCACTTTGATTATACTGATGTCGTCTTCTGTTGAGGGAAATCATTATTCATGTTTTAGATGTTTGTAGTAAATTGCAAATATACATGCGAGTTGAAGATTATAGTTAAATGGTTAATAATGGAGCTATAGTATTTCACTTAATGTTTTATTAACAAAATTCTGGAGGAGCAATGTTCAAAAAATCTGGCTAATCATCACGTCACTTTAGCCAGCTGTTAGCAATTAGTAATCGACATATCTACCCAATCAGCATGAGTGAAAGTATATATTGTCATGTATCCTGCGCCTGCTGTTTCCTGCTACTCCCCACCTGAGGTCACCGGTTTACCATTGTCACCTTTGCATGGCACACAGGCGGTGCGTTCCAAACGGGATATATCGCCCTCCGAAGGGCACTTCGGTGAAAATAACCATGGCCTCCATAATGAAGGGTCGTTCCAAACCAAAGTGCTCAAAACTGGCCAAAGGGTACAAACGATGGACACTTTGGGCCCCCATGATCCTTTGCACAGGGAAGTTGTTTGACGTCACAGAATGGGTACAGGGGACTCAGAGTTAGATTTTACCTATAAATGTATGCATAGCATTTTTCTATACTACTGTAATATTTATACGAGTAAGATTTGGTACATTAACATGGTCAAAACGACATTGCACTTCCACAAAAATACTTTATAGTCAATTTAAATGTTTCAAATTCATAGATACAATATACAATATGGTGCGATAAACCAAAAATAAATAAATATATAAACGTTTTAAAATAAATATATTAACGTTAAAAAAGGTGCAGCTTGCACAATCTACTCCTCCTTGATTGTCATGTTAAGATGACACAGAAGTGCATTCCAAAAATAGTTTTTTTGATCCCTACACCCTTCATCCCTTCAAAGCTCACAGAGGTGATGAACAGCGCTTTTGTGACATTTGAATTCTCCACTGTAATGAGATCTCATGTGAAAAAATTTTCCATTTGTACTAGTAGATCACAGCAAAACAATCCACATGTGTCAGGAAAAAACACTGGATCCAGTAGCGAGTGTTAACAGTTTATTAATCCACAAAAACAGGGCAAGATGGTCAGACACATGCAAGATGACAGGCTTTAGGTGGCAACAAGACTGCAGCATGCTGAGATCCACACAGGCAGACGGCAGTCCAGACAAACACGGTTGGATGAGAATCCCCACCGGAGCAGGCGGATTAATGGTGGAATAAAAAAACAGGTTTTATTTTAGAAACATGAAAGGTAGGGTGATTTCTCCTGTACGCCGGAGGAAGTTTGAGATGGACTGCCACTGGACTAAGAATTTTAGTGACAGTAAATGGGCCGATGAATTTGGGAGCTAATTTATTACACATGGAGTGGAGAGGAATATTTTTGGAAGAAAGCCACACTTTTTGACCCACAACATAGACAGGAGGCTTTGACCGGTGGTGATCGACCTGAGCCTTAGTGCGCGCTCCCACTTGGAGGAGTCTTTTGGGCTCTTCTCCAAGTAAGACAGCACCTCTGGATGAAGGCGTGAGCACAGGGGGCCGCAACTTCGGACTCCAGACTAGGAAACACAGGTGGCTGGTAACCTAAGCTACACTCAAACTGAGAAAGGCCCGTGGATGACACGGGTAACGAGTTATGTGCATACTTTACCCATGAGATGCAACACTCTTTCAAAGTCCTGGTTGGCCCGCACAGTTTGGCTGCTGCTCTGAGGATGAAAACCAGAAGACAGACTGACACTCACACCCAGTAAACGACAAAACTCTCTCCAAAATTTGGATACAAATTAGGGCCCCCTGTCAGAAACCACATCCATTGGGAGGCCACGGATGCCCCAGCACCACTTGAACCAAGGCAGTGTCAGTAAAATAGAATTAAATTCTCTCTGTGTGGTTGCCGGGTGTGGTGAGACTCACCAGCCCCGTGGAATGAGTAATGGGTGACAGCGGCTGTCCACCCAGAGCATTGACAGATATCGGATGAGTAAGTGAATTCACAGGAATGTTGAGCTTTTAAGTCAAGTTAATGTCCATAAAGTTGCCCTCCGCTCCGGAGTCCACGAGGGCTTCACACCTATGACTCCCACCACCCCACTGCAGTCTTACCGGGAGGAGAGTCGCAGCAAACGAGGGCCGACCGTATCAACAGCCGCGCTGGAACACTCCCTTTCCACAGCAGACATCCGACTGTTATAAGCACGTTGATCTCGACGCTGCAGCCGTGTATCCACCCAGATTGCCAGATCAATCAATTCGTCTAATGTAGTAGGCAAATCCAGCGTGTAGATCTCATTCAGCTGGATACGGTGGACCAGCCCATGTAGAAAGATATCCCACTGTGCCTCCGCGTTCCAATTGCACTCTGCCGCCAGAGTTCGGAATTCAATGGAATAGTCCGTAACAGTTATCTCTCCTTGACGGAGGTCCACCAATGCTTGTGCCGCCTCTCTCCCAGAGACCTAGCGATCAAACACTTTCTTGAGCTCTGCATTAAAATTCTGAAACGATGCACAACACGGATGACCTCACTCCCAAACTGCCGTTCCCCACAGCGCTGCTCGTCCCGATAATGTTATCACAAATGCCACTTTCGACTCCTCTGAAGGAAATAATGACGGCTAGAGAGCAAAAAACAAGGAACATTTAGTCCGAAAGGAGCAGCATAATTGTGGCTCACCAGAATATACTGTGGGGGCTGGCAATTGAGGCTCCGTGGCTCAGACAGAGTGATCACCAGATGGAACCGGGGATGGTGGGCTGGGCACAGTGGGAGTGTGCAGCAACTACAGCCACCAAAAAAGGCCTCTCCCAGCATCAGATTCAAACCATTTTCCATATTAAAGAATCCCAACAAACACTTGTCAGCTAGTTTCAGCTCCAGCTTGTTCTCTCACACATACCTGCAAGCCACCATATCCAATTCAACTAATAACATTATTCCAATACAGTGGAATTTTTCTATCATTGCCGCAGCAGTGATGTTCCCTCGGCTCCTGCAGGAGCTCAGTTATTCTGGCCAATTCCTCCACTGCCGCAGAAGTGATGTTACCTCGACTCCTGCAGGAGCTCAGTTCCTCTGGCTATTCTCTCCACTGCCGCAGCAGTGATGTTACCTCGACTCCCGCAGGAGTTCAGCCCTGTCTAAACTCACCTTGCCTTCACTGCTGCAGCATTGTTTTCATCAAATATGACGAGAACTTTCCCAGCCCTTCAAACTAATCCTCCAAACAGCACAATCAGCCTACGCAGAGTAATTTTTGAGGGTCATCAGTAATGTTTCTGGCTGCTGTCCTGCATTGGTTTGCAATTTTTGGGGAGTACTCTGGGTTCGGGCCAAATACCGAGCTCGGAGCCCTCTCCTCAGACAGCACGCCAAATACAAGTACTGCTTCACATACTATTTACTATCTGATTATTTGTAATATTCCACATTAAATGTATTATTGTTTGTTATATTGGACTGTTGAGGTGAATCTTCTGTAAGTGTGAATGTGTTTTTCAGTGAGGAATGAAACTGCAGGCGAGTTTCATCTGATAAATATGTCTAATTCACTAATAAAACACTGATTCAGATTTGATTCAGACTCAATCCAGCCTGAATGTGAACAGGCTTTCAGATCAAACATTAAAACATTTAATTCCAATATTGAATGATCATTGTTTAGATCAGCTGATTGGATTGATCACTTGTAACTTAATATAGAGTTTTTTTAAACGATTGCAGTTTTTTTTATTCCAGTGGATATAAAGTTCACATGCTTCTGCTTTAAGACTCATTTACACACTTAAAACAATATTTTATGTTTGTTTGTGAAACATAGACATTTTCTTTTCTTACTCTTGACCTCCAGTGAGAAGAATGACATTAACTTAAATTCCATATTCCATGTTTTTATTTCAGACATTTCAGAGACCAACTTTCATCCAGATAATCCAGTGATCCGGAATCTTCTAATGGACAGAAATGGTTCTGGGAAAAGCTCATCTGGAAACACTATACCAGGGGCCAGTTGTTCAAAAAGTTTAATCTGGATCAGAATGATCTGGATTTGGAAATCCCATGTTTTACCATCCAGGATCAGGTAATCCATCTTACTTTTGTGCTGGATTTTCAAAGAAAAATTGGATAAATACACACTTTTCCAGATAACCAAATCTGGATTACCAGTACTCGACGGAGCCCCTAAAGGGATATGCTGATAGAAAGAATATGAGTTTTGAATTAAATATAATATTTTTGTTGGATATTTACAGCTGTTTGAGGATTGTTTTATGGCACCAAAATCTCTTTTTAACTTTACAGTAGGTTACCGAAAGGCTGTAGGCAAATGTCTACTTCTAATTTATTACTTTTAACACTTAAACTAATCAAGAGCAGAATAAAAATGTGTGTATGTATATTATATGATATAAAAGTTGTATTTTTTGACCAGTTTTAAAGTTTTATCACATTTTTGTTCCTGAAATCCACCCTTCTGTTGGGATCAGTATAATCCTGTTTTTTTGGATCAAAGTTATCCAAATCCTACTGACAAGTTTTGAACAACACAAACTAAAGGTTTTATCCAGATCAAAACCAAGATTGGATTTTGTGATCTAATTTGATTTCAGAATCCTTGTTTCCTTTTGAACAACCCATTTTCAAGATTTTATCCAATCCGATATCCAAAATCCGATCAGATTACGTTTGAACAACTGGCCCCTGGAGATGATGAAAGAGCAGCTGGTGTCTGGTTGTTCAGCAGGTCTCAGTTTAGTTCTGCTCACCATTCCTCTAGAGGATCCTGGATTTCGAAGTGTTTATTTGGTCCTGAAGTTCAGAAGTACATCATGATTCTGTTCACACATGGAGATGAACTGGAGGATCTGGAACATGCATTGATGAACATCTAAAACTAAAAGATTGTACTGTTGACCGAATGTGGAGGTGGAGGACGATTTTACTGTTTCAATATCAAGAGTAAATCAGACATTCAGGTACAAGAACTACTGCAGAAGATCGAAGGAATGATGATGGGAAATGGTGGGAGATTTATCATCAAACGGATGAAGATGAGCAACAACAAGTTAATAGTCAGTTGTAGGTTGTTTTATTGTTATGTTGTAAATGACAATAATAGAAGGAAACTTGGCAGTTTGTTCACTAAGTGGAAGTCACTAGTTTGTCACATTGACCTTAAGGCAAGAATCCATACAGTCTGTTTTAACAGTGATTTGATTGTTCTGTTGTAGTTTCAGAAGATTCAGATTTTTCAAGCAACCACCAAACTGTCCTGCCACATATTATGGCTTTAAGGAAATAACTTTCTTGCTCAGCACATAAAGATGAACTACTTATTGTGGTTTCAGACTGTGGTGATGTGGCCCTTCACTGCAAGGATCTTCATGTGTATCTTCAGCTGATTTTTAAAAGAGCTTCTCTCTGCTGTGGATCTTCTCATGCCGTTTCAGATTTGATGACAGACTGAATCTCTTGTCACAGTGTGAACACTTGTAAGCTTTTTCTCCATTGTGAATTATCTGGTGCAGTTTTAATTGGTTTGCTGAAATAAAAGTCTTCTCACACTCAAAGCACATGTACTCTCTCACACCAGTGTGTATTTTCACATGTTGATATAAATAATACAGCTGTGAAAAACTCTTTCCACACAGAGAACATGAATGTGGCTTCTCCTTTGTATGAACTCTCAGGTGTCTCTTCAGGTTTGATGCCCAGAGAAACGTTTTGTCACATTGATCACATTCGAACAGCTTCTCTCCAGTGTGAACTCCACTGTGAGTCTCAAGATTTTGTTTTGATGCAAAACTCTCCCCGCATTGATCACATGTGAATGGTCTCTCTCCAGTATGAACTCTCATGTGAACATCAAGATATTGTTTGGTTGAGAAACTCTTTCCACACTGAGTGCAGGTTGGAGATTTCTTGGCTCTTTTCTTTACAAATGTCTTTTTAGTCTTTGAGCGACTCAAAGGTTTTTCTCCAGGTTTGTCATGATGTTCCTCCTCCACTTCACTCAGTTCTTCACTGTCCTCGCTCTCTTCCGTCAGCTCTGAAATGACAAAAATAGTTCATTTTCAGTATATTAAAGTGATTCAAAATGAGGATTATGAAGTGAAAGAACATAAAAGTGAATCTTTATGTACTGAAATAAACGACTGCTATGATACATTCTGATCACTTTGATGCCTTTTTATATATTTACTATATGTCCGTGAAACAGTTATTATATTTAAAACATTAAAGACAAATCAGTGAGAACTATTCAATATTTTGATGAATGACACAATTATTGACATATCGACACCAACTTTTAGATGGATATTAATTTTGCAAAAACTATTTAGTTATTAAGGGTTGGTCACACTTTTTCTTTCACAGACTTCCACACATGTGAATGTGGGACACTGAAAACAAACTCAAGTGAATTTCGACCCTCAACCCTGTTATGAATTTCCCTCATCTTAAAACTGTGACGCCCAGGAAGTGACATCATCTGGGCTCTTTCTACAGCATGATGGGAGGACAAGAAAATAATCTCAATCCATCATCACAAACTGTAGTGTTGATCACATTCATCAACCCTGTTACCAAAGTCACTGTAAGAAGAATAATCTATATAACTATGAATAACTTCTACATTTTATGAAAAATACAACTTTATCAATAACTATAAATCAGATTTTGTTTAAGTCAAGCTTAAAACCCTGTCAGCCATTCTGGAAGGTGAATTTACTTGATACAGTTTGGTGTTTACTGATATTACTATTTTTTTTATTTTGAAACATGTCTAAAATTTTGGTTACATTGTTGCAAATTTTGAACCAGATTTAAAATAAATGTAAAATAATCTGTATTTTGACCTGATGTTGACAATCAATATGAACATTTTTCAAATCTCACTTTACTGACCATTTGTTGAAAATGAGTTTAACTGCATATCTAAATGTGTTGTTAAATCTTTCTGACATGAATGTTGTTCAGCATCATGAATGAATGAAGAATAAACACCAACCTCTTTGTTCTTCAGTATCTTCAGTGTGTTTCATTCTGCAGGTTCTGGATCATTCATGTTCTCAATGTACTCCTTAATAAA
The DNA here is from genome assembly GCF_024489055.1 of Chanodichthys erythropterus. Taxonomy (NCBI): domain Eukaryota; kingdom Metazoa; phylum Chordata; class Actinopteri; order Cypriniformes; family Xenocyprididae; genus Chanodichthys; species Chanodichthys erythropterus. Next base: position 71,026,808 of record NC_090223.1, on the reverse strand, counting down.
CTCAGTCTTTACTGGTTTCAGCTCTTCCTGATGCTCTGATGCTCATCTGATGGGAATATTACAGCATTTATTGGTGAATTGATGTGGGAGGGGCTTCACTTATGATGTTACTGTTGTGAGAGGAGCTTCATTGATGATGAATCCCAGTGTGGGAGGAGCTGATCTGCCAAAATAAAAAAAAATGATCAGTTATGGGGTTTGTTTTTGAATTAAATGATAACAATGTAATGTAACAAAATTATTCCAAATATGTATAATGGTAAGGAAAACAGTTCTACACATAAAGACAAAAATAATTGTACATATCTGTAACCAAGAAATCCCCTCAGTCTGTTGACAGCAATGAAATGTAAGGACGTAGCCTATTTATTAGCTCAATTTAATTGTTACAGGGAATAAGAATTGAATCAACTGTAAATGATTCACTCTAAATGATTCAGAATTAATATTTAACACTTCATCAATTATTCGTCCAGCGAAAATTGAGGTTAGAGTATTTTACCAATTCTGGATAAAATATTATTCTGTGGCCAACAGTAACAATATTTTATTATGATTATTATTATTATTATTGTAATTATTATATTATTATAAGCAAGAGGTAACTTTTAGGATCTTTTGAGTTTAAGGCAGTAATTTGATACACACAGCACAAGAAACTCATATATGTGAAAATCAAAACAAGATTTATTGACTACTTCTAATGATTACAGGAAACTAAGGCTAAACACACACACACACGCACACATACATACATGCACACACATTCGCGGAGTTGATGAGTTATGAAAAGTCCCAAGTTCAGAGCTAACTTAACTTATAACCGGAAGAAAATCACAAAAGCAGAGCTTTGGCTTGATTCTTTAGGTTTAAAGGAGTTTCACCAGTTTCCAGCAAGAGAGAGAGAAGTTTGCTTGTACCTGCGTTTGCTCTGACAGCTGAGGTAATCGGGTTGTTCCGTGACTCGTGTACAGCGGAGTCCCGTTCTGGATTGGCTGTCTTTCAGGTGACGTCTTCTCGGGAAAGCCCTGTGGGTTGCGCGGAAGCTTTGAAGGATGTTGCTGTTCTGATCTGAGCGTCTGGCTTGAGCGGCTCTCTTCTTGGGAGACTTTGGTCAGATATTTCACAGAGGTTTTTGGAGTCTGGATGTGACGGCTGTTGAATGATCAGCGGCGTGGCTCGTAGTCGAAATCGGCGACTGTTAGATGGAAAATCAGCCCCGGTCAATCAGTTCTCAATGACCCATGCGACTTTTCCGCCGTGGTCAAAGTAGCGGTGCTTCGGCTACTTCTGACCGATCTTTGACTTCCAGCTTCTGACTCTGACCTTATTTCATATTTCTCAACTGACGTTAGCTTGTTCGGACAGCGTAGTTTTAAAGGAGCAATTCTGGCTCCATCCTTCAGATGCGATCCTCCAATGAGACGTTGCTACGGAGATTAGACACGCCTCGTCTATTGTCTATTGATCACATCGCGTGATATCTACAGAACATTTTCCTGTTTTATTAACAACTTTATAAAGTTTCTTAATATTTTCCTGATACTGAATTTCAATGTTTCATTCACACAGAATTACAGAGAATTATAAATTCTGCATTTAGAGCTCAAACACGACACACTTCTTACACACATATTACTAGACTGACCTAATTAAAACAATGATTATAAGAGAAAGACGATGCATACAGGACTACAAACATATAAAGCATTGACTCCAACATGTTAGTAATCACATCATAGCAAATGTTATTCTGGATATAGTTAATACTTTAAGTAATCGACAATTGTCCCTTTTGAGATTCAAGATTGAGTCCTTAAGCAAAGTTTAAACTTTGACCGGAGTCATGGGTGACCGGGTCACGATGGACGGTCACACAAGGGAGGTATTGATAGGACAGATTTGTCTTTAAATCCGTTGATGGGTGTTTTCCTGTTCCGTCCGATAATACAAGAGGGTTTTGTGAGAGAATCAATAGATTTAATGTGATCAGATCCACGTGATGGGTTCTGATTAGTTTATTGCTGATGAGCAAAGAAGTCCTTTAGACAGAGTCCTTTGTTAAAAGAAGTCACGTCATCACTCCTGTAAAAGCTAGGTATTTCCTGTCAGGAAATGGATCTTTTGGACCAAATGAAGCTTTGTTCAATCATGCCTCTGGCTGATAAAGCCATTTGGTAACGTCTGTCGAACGAGTCCCTACAGAAATGAGCTTTAAGTGTCAATTTACAGCAGATCTGAAGACATCAGCATAATAAATGAGGTGAAAACAGGAAATATTGACATGAAATAAAGAGTGTTTTCAGCAGTTTCTCTGTTAATATTGATGATCCTCAGACTATCAACACTCATTCAACAAGACATTCAGATCATCTCACTTTATTCTGAGTGTTTGCTGTTAGAAACTCATTATTGGAGTCACGATATGTGAGAAAAGACTATAAAAACTGCTTTAATGAAAGACAATACTGTTATTTCTCACAACATGACATGGATAAAAAAACATAATACAAAAACAAGCACTAATGACACTCATCTTCATCAACCACTGCTGCTTAATAACTATGAATTGACTATAACTATGAAACATGGTTTGATTTTATGATAAGATTCATTGTAATAAAGTAATTAGAGATTTAACATGTAACAGTTTGATGTGCAGAAACTGAAAACTCTCCCCGTCTCAGACTCACAAATCCTGCTGGAAAGATCTCACTTAGAGAAAAACTCTGAGATTATAGATTTCTACTTAAACTATTTGCAATTTTTGTAAAGCTTTCATTCGTTGTATGGATATCATTGCATAAGGAACTACTTTGTCACTTTCTGGAACATGTTTTTATCTTTTGTTAATATGGTCATTTATCTAAAACCATTATAAATGTTTTGCTTTTGATTTAGTATGACGTTGTTATTAAACAGTGTTTCGTTTTGTTTCTGAATTAATCTGCATTTTGAGCGAATCAATCGGGTGAATCAATTATTCAGATGTGCACTCATAAAGAGAGCCATTTACTTCATTCCTGAAAGCCGTTTGAATGAATTGAATGATTGGAAAGGATTCAGTAACTCACTCATTAAGACATTTACTTCCACCTACTGGCAGTTTTAAATTCTTTTTTAGAGTATAACTTTAATAAATAAATCGTTTTTCCATAATAATAATAATTATTTACTGTTAGCGATTGCACTCGCGATCAGAGGCATAATAAGACCATGGCGACAGGAAATCCCAGTTGAGGTGTATTTATTGTGCAGACAGTGCAAATCCCACAGCGAGAGAAAAAAAAACAAACAACAACAAAAAAAAATAATAAATGTTGAGAAAAAAAATATTTACAAGTTCTTTGTGGGAATGTAGTCACAACAGCAGTTAGTAGTTTGAATAACAAACTTTCGTGAACAGAAGCTCCTATTGCTTTGATTCACTTCAACTCCACACAACCAACCTGACCCTCTAGATTCAGTTTCACTCTACTCAACATGTGCTACCTCTGGCAGCCATTTTGTAGTCTAGGCCACACCCTGGAGTGTACCATTCTACAGGTAAGTTGTACTTTCTTACATATGCACTTCTTATCCACTTATGCATATAAAACAACATCTATCTGTATTTAAATGACACTATAACACAATATAACAATTTAACAAATGATTTAACAAAGATAAACCTTGTTTTACAGGAATATTATAAACCCCCCTATGACATCATCCCAACATGGTTTCTCCCATTCAGAAGGCACATCCACCATGTTTAAATACTCTACTTTTAAAACAATACAGGTTTGATCACTGGTGTTTTACAAGCAGGTAAGTTATATTTGTTATACTGTGTAAGCCCATCTTAAATAAAAAATTAAAAATCAGACACGTGTATTGTGGTTATTCATGCTAACAATGATTGAGCAATGCTAATGCTAACACATTGTACATCCACTACACCTAACAAACAAATGCACATTGTACCCCCTCATATCTTAAACACATAAAACACTATACATTCAAAAACATTGCACAAGTCTGCATATGCATGATATCAGTGTCAATAAACAGACAATGTTAATGCTGCAACAATGTACGTGTGTGTTAGATATGGTGTATGTGCATAGTCCAAACATGATCACAGGGTTGCCCCGTGACATTTCCTCCCCCTTCCCTTTGACACCCCCTGTGGTGTCCTAGAGAGAAAGTCAGCCGCATAGTTCTCAGGACCAGTCCGATATAACACCTCAAAGTCAAAGGGTTGTATAGCTAAAAACCAACGTGTAATACGGGCATTAGCGTCCCTCATGCGGCCCAGCCAAGCTAAAGCCCGATGATCAGTCTCTAGGGTGAACTTTCTGCCCAACAGATAGTATCTAAAGGAATCCAAAGCCCATTTCACAGCTAAACATTCTTTTTCTACCGTTGAATATCTGGATTCTCTTGGAAGAAGTTTCCTGCTAATGTAGGCAATGGGTTGCAACTCACCAGGTTGTCCTTGCAGAAGTACAGCTCCCAGACCGAACTCTGAAGCATCAGTCTGTACTGTAAAAGCCTGACCAAAGTTTGGACTCTGTAGAACAGGCTCCTTGCATAATGCATCTTTCAAATCCTTGAAAGAACTTTCACACTCTGTAGTCCAATCAATCTTATTGGGTTTATCCTTCTTTGTAAGGTTAGTGAGAGCTACAGCTCTTGCAGAGAAGTGAGGAATGAAACGTCTATACCATCCAGCTAGGCCCAGGAAAGATCGTACCTGCTTCTTTGTAGTAGGTCGCTCGGCATGCTTGATGGCTTCAATCTTACCGAGTTGAGGACGAATAACTCCATGTCCTAGTTTATATCCCAGGTACATAGTTTCCTTTTTGGCAATAGCACACTTGTCCGGGCGAATGGTAAGTCCTGCTGATTTTATTCTTGCCAGTACCTCTGTCAGATGCTGTAGATGCTCCTCCCATGTTTCACTGTAAATGACTATGTCATCCAGGTATGCAGCTGCAAACTTCTCAGTTCCCCGGAGAATCTGATCGATCATTCTCTGAAAGGTAGCAGGTGCTCCGTGAAGCCCGAAAGGTAAGACCCGGAAATGGTAGTGTCCAAAAGGCGTTTTAAAGGCTGTCAACTCTCTGCTGTCTGAACTTAACGGTATCTGCCAATAGCCTTTGCATAAGTCCAATGTCGTGAGAAATTTTGCACTACCAAGTTTTTCTATTAAGTCATCAACTCTGGGCATGGGGTATGGGTCAAATTTACTCACTGCATTGAGTTTTCTGAAGTCCAAGCAGAATCTCAGTGTTCCATCCTTCTTTGGAACTAGTACGATGGGATTATTCCACTCGCTGGAAGAAGGTTCTATGATTTCCATTTTCAGCATTGTCTCAATCTCCTGCTTCATGGTGACTACTAATTTCTCTGGAACTCTGTAAACACGTTGATGTATTGGTTTATTGTCTTTTAGGTAAATGTGATGTTGGACAAGGTCTGTTTTACCTGGTGTTTTCAGGAATAGTTGGTGAGGGATGCTCTCCAGCAGTTGTCCCCTCTGTTCCGCATTCAAATGTTGCAAATCCAAGGAACAGTCGTCCTGCTGAACAGGTAAGTACTGCTCCTCCACTTCATCCTCCTCCTGAACCGCTCTCACCAGCAGTTCCTTAACAGCGTTTGCTGTCGTCTTTGGCTGGGAAGCTTGTTCATGCCACTTTTTCAGCATGTTAATGTGGAAGATCTGCAAAGGTTGATGTCTCGATGGAATTTCAATCTCATAAGTCACCGAACCAACTTTCCTTTTTACCTGGTATGGCCCTTGCCATTTCGCTAGAAGTTTGTTGTCTGATGTTGGAAGTAGCAACAATACTTGCTCCCCTGGTTGAAATGTTCTTGCTCTAGACTTCTTGTCATACCAAGCTTTCTGTTTAAGCTGTGCCTGTCGCAGATTCTCTTGAGCTATGGTGGTAGTTTGCTGTAACTTTTCTCTCATTTTAAGCACATACGAGAGTATGTTCTGTTTACGCAACTTGTTGTTGTCTTCCCAACTGTCTCTCAACACATCCAGTGGACCTCTGACTTGATGAGCAAACAGCAGTTCGAAAGGCGAAAATCCAGTAGTTGCTTGAGGAACTTCTCGATAGGCAAATAAGAGATAGGGTAACCATTTATCCCAGTTTTTGCCAGTCTCGGACACAAACTTGTTCAACATGCTTTTCAGTGTTTGGTTAAATCTTTCGACAAGACCATCAGTCTGGGGGTGGTATGGAGTAGTACGCACTCTCTTAATACCCAGCAATTGATAAACCTGATGTAAAGTATGACTCATAAAATTGGTGCTCTGATCAGTCAGTATTTCTTTAGGTATTCCTACATGTGAGAAGAAATGCAGAAGAGCGGTTGCAACCTGATTTGCGGTAACTTCCCTCATAGGATAAGCTTCAGGGTATCTGGTTGCGTAATCGCAAATTACCAAAATAAATCTGTTCCCTTTCTGACTTCTTTCCACAGGTCCCACAACATCAACACCTATTCTTTCAAATGGAATACTGACTGCAGGAATGGGTACAAGCGGTGCTATGCTGGGTGTTCTGCCTGTTGCCAACTGACATTCAGGACAAGCTTTACAGTAATCCTTTATCTCGCTGTACATACCAGGCCAATAGAACCTTTTAGCTATCCTCATTAAGGTCTTCATGAACCCCAAATGACCTGACCAAGGACTAGAATGACCAAGTTCAACCACTTCCCTGCGGTAAAGTTTTGGCACCACCAGCTGTGTACCGTCTTCTTTAGACTGTCTGTAAAGGAGACCTTGCTTAATCACAAACATTTCAGCATTCAACAAATTCACAGCAGTCCCTTCAGTAATTTTGTGGAAGCAATCTGCCAATGTTACATCTTCTGTCTGCAGCTTAGCTATATCATTAGATATGCTCACGTCCAATTCATCAACTTCTGGTTCTTCCAGTTCAACATTCAACTGCTCTGAGGTATTCATTACATCGGCTACCCATTTTCTTCTCTTTTCTAGCCTTTCTTCTTTACTTGACTTGGTTTCACCTACTATCTCATCAGTAAAGAACGGCATTTCCTGAAGGGTGTTCTGTGCAAAATCTTGGAGCTGTGATAACTGAGTCAAGTTTTGAGCCTGTGCTCTAGTAACAACACCACACCATGCAGTTTCCTGCACCAAGTCCGCTAATATAGGCATGTCTGTACCTAGCAAAACTGGATAAGGTAAAGTTGAAGTAATTCCTACTCTCATCAGGTACGGCTGCTCATTAATCTCAATGTATACCTCAGCAGTAGGCAATTCTGACTTATCCCCATGTACACAACATACTGTAACTGTACCCTCAATCCAGGAATCTCTTGGAACATATTGCGCCAGCACTAAAGTTTGAGCACAACCGGTGTCTACCAAGGCTGTTACTGGCTTACCATTTAGTAATACAGAAACGGTAGGTTCGTTGTTTATTTTGGGCACTAATGTAGGGGTCGGTATATAACATAGTCGAGCCGACTTAGGCTTTCTCAAAGGACAATGTGGACTAGTATGACCTGGTTCTGCACAATTATAACAAACCACATCCTTTTTGTCTGACATTGTTACAGGCGGTTTGGGTTTAGGGTGGGTGGGTTTTATAATCTGGGTTTGCAATTGAGAGTACGAACTACCCCCGAACCCCACAGACTTACCTCTGTTAGATGGTAGGCTTCCAGCATACCGAAATGTCCCAGAGGAAACCTTCCTCGCTGTGATGTAGGCCTCAACCAAGCTAGCTGCCTCTCCTGCAGTTACTGGATTTCGCTCCTTCACCCAAGTTCTTACCTCCGGGTACAACACCCGCATGTACTGCTCTAGTACCAGCGTCTCCAACATGTCCATTTTGCTGCTTGTTTCTAGTCGCACCCATTTGGAGAATAAATCCTTCAGCCGAACATATAATTCCATTGGGGATTCGTCAACCGGTGTATCGAGAGAACGAAATCTCAGCCGATATGTCTCAGCGCTGATTTCATATTTCTTGAGAATCACTTCCTTGACTCTATCATAGTCCAAAGATAGTGCTGGTGACATCGCAACAAATGCACTCCTCGCTTTCCCCGTGAGTAGAGGAATCAAATGAATAGCCCAGTCCTCCTTCGGCCACAAATACACTTCTGCCATTCTTTCAAAAGTGGTTAAGTACTGCTCAATATCATCATCCTCTTGCAGCTTCGGCAACTGTGGCACCGGAGCTGATCCCCGAGAGGCTGAGTGGCCTGCAGTGGTAGCTCCATACCTGGTTCGCTCAACATCCATCTGCATCTGCGTGACCTGATGAGTAAGTACTTTAAACTGTTGTTCTCGTCGAGCCATGTCCCTTTCTTGTCTCTCATCTCTCTCCTTCTGATACTGCAAGAAAGTTTGAAACATACCCGCTAATGCGGTGAGGGCTGCCCCTTCTGTGGTTGCTGGAGGTTCGGAAGCCGGTTGCGCACTTCCCTCTGTAGTTCCACTTGCTGCTTGCTGTCCATCCTCAACATCCAAGTTCACCGTCTGCTGTCCTCTTGTTTTGGGTGGCATTTTGGTCTATTTTGGCCTCTTAATCCCACTTCTGACACCATCTGTTAGCGATTGCACTCGCGATCAGAGGCATAATAAGACCATGGCGACAGGAAATCCCAGTTGAGGTGTATTTATTGTGCAGACAGTGCAAATCCCACAGCGAGAGAAAAAAAAACAAACAACAACAAAAAAAAATAATAAATGTTGAGAAAAAAAATATTTACAAGTTCTTTGTGGGAATGTAGTCACAACAGCAGTTAGTAGTTTGAATAACAAACTTTCGTGAACAGAAGCTCCTATTGCTTTGATTCACTTCAACTCCACACAACCAACCTGACCCTCTAGATTCAGTTTCACTCTACTCAACATGTGCTACCTCTGGCAGCCATTTTGTAGTCTAGGCCACACCCTGGAGTGTACCATTCTACAGGTAAGTTGTACTTTCTTACATATGCACTTCTTATCCACTTATGCATATAAAACAACATCTATCTGTATTTAAATGACACTATAACACAATATAACAATTTAACAAATGATTTAACAAAGATAAACCTTGTTTTACAGGAATATTATAAACCCCCCTATGACATCATCCCAACATGGTTTCTCCCATTCAGAAGGCACATCCACCATGTTTAAATACTCTACTTTTAAAACAATACAGGTTTGATCACTGGTGTTTTACAAGCAGGTAAGTTATATTTGTTATACTGTGTAAGCCCATCTTAAATAAAAAATTAAAAATCAGACACGTGTATTGTGGTTATTCATGCTAACAATGATTGAGCAATGCTAATGCTAACACATTGTACATCCACTACACCTAACAAACAAATGCACATTGTACCCCCTCATATCTTAAACACATAAAACACTATACATTCAAAAACATTGCACAAGTCTGCATATGCATGATATCAGTGTCAATAAACAGACAATGTTAATGCTGCAACAATGTACGTGTGTGTTAGATATGGTGTATGTGCATAGTCCAAACATGATCACAGGGTTGCCCCGTGACATTTACTCACCCTCACGTTGAATCAAATAAAATATTTAAAGCTACTTTTTGTAATGTCTCTTAGATGATCTTTTGGAGGTAATTTCTCAGACAAATTTTTGGGATTAAATTGTGGGATTAAATTGTGATTAATTAATCGCCATATTGTGTAATTAATTAAATAAATTAATTTATCTAAAACTAAATGTTTTGTTTTAATATGGTAAAATGTTTAGCAGTAGTGGTTGTTGAAGATGAGTGCCATTAGTGTTTGTTTTTGTATTATTGGTGTTTTATCCATGTCTTTAATTAAAGCAGTTTATGGGACTTCAATAATGTGTGTCTATCAGCACACACTCAGAATAAAGTGAGATGATCTGCTAATGATCTGACTGTCTTGTTGAATGAGTGTTGATAGTCTGAGGATCATCAATATTAACAGAGAAACTGCTGAAAACACTCTTTATTTCATGTCAATAGTTCCTGTTTTCACCTCATTTATTATGCTGATGTCTTCAGATCTGCTGTAAATTGACACTTAAAGCTCATTTCATTGCTGTCAACAGACTGAGGGGATTTGTTGACTACAGATATGTACAATTATTTTTGTCTTTGTTTTCCTTACCATTTATAATATTTGGAATCATTTCGTTACATTATATTGTTATCATTTAATATAAAAACAAACCCTGTAACTGATATATATTTTTTATTTTGGCAGATCAGCTCCTCCCACACTGGGATTCATCATCAGTGAAGCTCCTCCGACATCAGTCACATCATCAGTGAAGCCCTTCCCACATCAATTCTCCAATAAATGCTGGCATGTTCCCATTAAAGGAGCATCAGAAAGAGCTGAAACCAGTAAAGACTGAATTTATTAAAGAGGACAGTGAGATCCAGAACCCTGCAGAATGAAACACACTGAAGATACTGAAGAACAAAGAGGTTGGTGTTTATTCTTCATTCAACATTCATGTTGGAAAGATTCAGCTACACATTTAGATATGCAGTTAATCTAATATTCAACAAATGGTCAGTAAAGTGAGATTTGAAAAATGTTCATATTAATTGTCAACATCAGGTCAAAATACATATTTTTATATCTGGTTTAAAATTTCCAACAATGTAACCAAAATTTTAGACATGTTTAAAAAAAATATCAGTAATATCAGTAAACACCAAACTGAATCAAGTAAATTCACTTTCCAGAATGGCTGACAGGGTTGTAAGCTTGACTTAAGCAAAAACTGATTTATAGTTATTGATAAAGTTGTATTTTTCATAAAATGTAGAAGTTATTCATAGTTATATAGATTATTCTTCTTGCAGTAACTTTGGTAACAGGGTTGATGAATGTGATCAACACTGTACAGTTTGTGTAAAAATGAGACGATAGATTGAGATTATTTTCTTGTCCTCCCATCATGCTGTAGAAAGAGCCCAGATGATGTCACTTCCTGGGCGTCACACTTTTAAGATGAGGAAAATTCATAACAGGGTTGAGGGTCAAATTTCACTTGAGTTTGTTTTCAGTGTCCCAAATTCACATGTGTGGAAGAAAAAGTGACTAACTCTTAATAATTAAACAGTTTTAGTACAATAAATATCTTAAATAAATATCTAAAATCTTAAATAAATAAATATCTTAATTAAATATCTTAAATCTAAAAGTTGGTGTTAAAATATGACAATAATTGTGTCATTCATCAACATCTTTAATAGTTCTCACTACAGAAACATGGTGATTTGTCTATAATGTTTTAAATATAATAATTGTTTCAGGGACATATAATAAATATATAAAAAGGCATCAAAGTGATCAGAATATTTCATAGCAGTCGTTTATTTCAGTACATGAAGGTTCACTTTTATGTTCTTTCACTTCATAATCCTCATTTTGAATCACTTTAATATTCTGAAAATGAACTATTTTTGTAATTTCAGAGCTGATGGAAGTGAAGGAGGAGAGTGAAGAACTGAGTGAAGTGGAGGAGGAACATCATGTCAAACCTGGAGAAAAACCTTTGAGTCGCTTAAAGACTAAAAAGACATTTCTAAAGAAAAGAAGAGACAAGAAATCTCCAACCTGCACTCAGTGTGGAAAGAGTTTCTCAACCAAACAATATCTTGAGATTCACATGAGAGTTCATACAGGAGAGAAGCCGTTCACTTGTGATCAGTGTGGGAAGAGTTTCTCACAAAAAGGACATCTTAAGAGGCACATGAAAGTTCATACAGGAGAAAAGCCACACACATGTGATCAATGCGGGAACAGCTACAGTCAATCATCAAGTCTTAAAGCACACATGAGAAGCCGTTCACATGTGATCAATGTGGGAAGAGTTTCACATTAAAACAACATCTTGAGATTCACAGTGCAGTTCATACCGGAGAGAATCCGTTTGCATGTAATGAATGCGGCAAAACATTTCTCTGGGCATCAAACCTGAAGAGACACCTGACAGTTCATACAAAGGAGAAGCCACATTCATGTTCTGTGTGTGGAAAGAGTTTTTCACAATTGTGTAGTTTACAAGAACATGAGAAAATACATACTGGTGTGAGAGAGTACATGTGCTTTGAGTGTGAGAAGACTTTTACTACAGCAAGATGTTTAATACAGCACCAGAGAATTCACACTGGAGAAAAACCTTTCAAGTGTTCACACTGTGACAAGAGATTCAGTTGTTCATCAAATCTGAAAACACATGAGAGGATCCACAGCAGAGAGAAGCCGCACACGTGTGATCAGTGTGGAAAGAGTTTCTCTTCTAAAAATCAACTGAAGATACACATGAAGATCCATGCAGTGGAAAAACCACATCACTGCAGATTGAAATCACGATAAGTAGTTCATCTTATGTGATGAGGAACAAAGTAGTTTCCTTACAGCCACAATAAGCAGCAGGACCGTTTGGTGGTTGCTTAGTGTCTGCTTGGAAAATCTGAATCTTCTCCTGAAACTACAACAGAATGATCAAATCACTGTTAAAACAGACTGTATGGATTCTTCCCTTAAGGTCAATTTGACAAACTAGTGACTTACACTTAGTGAACAAACTGCTATGTTTCTATTATTGTCATTTACAACATAACATTAAAACAACCTACAACTGACTATTAACTTGTTGTTGCTCCTCTTCATTCATTCCATGATAAATCTCCCACCATTTCCCATCATCATTACTTCGATCTTCTGTAGTAGTTCTTGTACCTGAATGTCTGATTTACTCTTGATATTGAAACAGTAAAATTGTCCTCCACATTCAGTCAACATCACGATCTTTCAGTTTAAGATGTTAATCAATGCCTGTTCCAGATCCTCCAGTTCATCTCCATGCGTGAACAGAATCAGGATGTACTTCTGAACTTCAGTAGTAAAGGCAAGCAAAAAACAGGCCATCATGGTAAGAAAATTAGACAGTTTTCAGAAAATATTTACAATATTTCAAACCATGCCTTGACAAGTGCTCCATTCTGACAGTTCACAGAATTATATGTGGCAAGTCAAAAACATCTACGATAAGACAAAATCTATTAGGCAATCATAGTAAGAAAATTTGACAGTTTCCAGACTATATTTACAATTCAATGTGCCAAATAATAAAGACACAGACAAGAATGACACTGTGTAGACTCACTGGGCCCATGCCTTGACAAATGGTCCTTTCTGATTAAGTTAATGAGAAGACATGACACTGCAAACAGTTGATTAATGCTACCAGAAATGGACAAGGGGATGACTGCGTCAAACAACTTGTGTTCCTTCACCCGCCGGATAAGGCGTTTAACACACACCCTGAGCCTGGCAACAGACTGAGTGTGTCTCACCTCTCCAGTATACAGGTGCTGGTCATATAATTAGAATATCGTGAAAAAGTTCATTTTTTTATTGTAAATTATTTTTTAAAATGAAACTTTCATATATTCTAGATTCCCTACATGTAAAGTAAAACATTTCAAAAAAAAATTTATTTATTTTTTTATTTTGATGAGAGCGTACAGCTAATGAAAATCCAAAATCCACTATCTCAAAATATTAGAATATTTCCTAAGATCAATCAAAAAATGGATTTTCAAAACAGAAAAGTTCAAGTTCTTTAAAGTATGTTCATTTGTGCACTCAATACTTGGTCGGCAGCACATATTACAGCAAATGACTTGCTCCTAGCACAAATTACAGCATCCGTGAAGTGTGGCATGGAAGTGATCAGCCTGTGGCACTGCTGAGGCACTATTGAGCCTTCAGATCATCTGTATATTGCTGGATCGACTGTTTCTCATCTTTCTCTTGAAAATATCCCATAGATTCAGGGTCAGGCATGTTGGCTGGCCAATAAAGCACAGTAATATCATGGTCAGCAAACCACTTGGAAGTGGTTTTTGCACTGTGGGCAGGTGCTAAAGTCCTGCTGGAAAAGGAAATCAGCATCTCCATAAAGCTTGTCAGCAGATGGAAGCATAAAGTGCTCCAAAATCTCCTGGAAGATGGCTGCATTGACTTTGCACTTGATAAAACACAATGGACCAACACCAGCAGACGTCACGGCCCTCCCAAATCATTACTAACTTCAGAAACTTCCCACTAGACTTCAAGCAGCTTGGATTCTGTGCCTCTCCAGTCTTCCTTCAGACTCTGGGACCATGATTTCAACATGAAATGCAAAATTTACTTTTATCTGAAAAGAGGACTTTCGACCACTGTTCACTGTCCAGTTCTTTTTCTCCTTAGCCCAGGTAAGATGCTTCTGACGTTGTTTCTGTTTCAGAAGTGGCTTGGTAGTCCTTTTCCTGAAGATGTCTGAGTGTGGTGACTCTTGATGCGCTGACTCCGGCTTCATTTGACTCATTGTGAAGCTCTCCCAAGTGTTTGAATCGGCTTTACTTGACAGTATTCTCAAGCTTGTGGTCATCCCTGTTGCTTGTGTACCTTTGCCTACCCAATTTCTTCCTTCCAGTCAATTTTGCATTTAATATGCTTTGATACATCACTCTGTAAACAGCCAACCCATTCAGTAATGACCTTCTGTGTCTTACTCTCTTTGTGGAGGGTGTCAATGATTGTCTCCTGGACCATTGCCAAGTCAGCAGTCTTCCCCATTAGTGTGGTTTCAAAGAACAAGAGATACCCAGAATGTATACTGTAGGGATGGTCATTTAATGAAACTCAAATGAAAAATTCTAATTAAAAAAAAAAACACTTTTGAAATGTTTTATTTTACATGTAGGGAATCTAGAATATATGAAAGTTTAATTTTTAAAAATAATTTACAATACAAAAATGAACTTTTTCACAATATTCTAATTATATGACCAGCACCTGTATATGACAATATTCAGTCATAGCGCTACCTGCTGGCAAAAGGAAATGGCATTTTTACATTTAATTCACTACCAGAAACACATTTCAATATGCCATGAAGTACCAAACATGCGAGACACGTTAAATCATGCAGCACTTGGCTAAGTGGTAATGTATGCGATTAACGCCACAAAACAGGAAGTTGTTATAACTTAGGCATACAATGTCCGATCTGCTCCAAACTTAAGACATTTGATAATATTTATGGCCTGAACACATCTATATCACAATATTCAGTTACGGTCAAAGCGCCACCTGTTGGCAGCAGGAAGTGTGCCACTTTGACATGACTTTGCTTTTATTCTCCTGTATTTACACACTTACATGCATGTCGCCCACTATTCACTCTTTTCCGAAGGCCAATGGGTGAGCCCGGGTACGAGGGCCCTTTCAGTGCTGCTTGCAGCTTTAATTAACATTACATTTGCGAGTATGAGTCTCGCTCGGCTTGTGAATGAGTATAACTTGAACACAGCCACTTAAAAACTGTTCATACGCTTCTATGGGTTTGATTTTGGTTGTCATTTGTTGAAATAAATACAAAAAAAATAAAAAAATACAGTGTGTCAGTGTCTGTCCGCTGAATGGCCATCAGATTCTCCTCCATGGCCATATGGGAAAGTGAATATTTACAGTTACATTTACACCCTACCAACACAGAAATGGATCGACTTCTGTCAGGTTGTTGAACATTTATTTATTCTGACATTTTCTATAATATGATTGCTGAAGCAGCAGCATGTGACACTGTTCTCATGGTAATCAGATCAACATTGTAAACCGAATTCTAAAAAACTGATGTGAAAACACCTGTAGTGATCACGTGTAGCGATCAGTTATTAATCAATTTATGGGTGAAATATGAATATAATAATTCATAAATCTTTATGAATAATTATTATGAACATACCGATGCAAGGGGGAATTAAACATATATGGTGAATTAATTACAACAAATTATAATCAATCACATATATGATTAGTTCTGGTTTAATAATTATGTACAGAAACTATCCGTTTGTCCAGCAAACCAGTAAGTTTTCCACAGACTATTATAACAGAAGTTATCCTCTGGCCACAAGGATAAATTCCTATGATAGCATCAAACATAGAGTGATTGTATTAGAATTGAAACGTTAAAGTGACCTGGTTTTTGTTGAATGAGCAAGAGAACAATCGAGTATGAATAATGTGTTTAATATATGAAAACTACCGAGGTTATACATCTAAATATATACAGAAGATATACACATATATATATATATATATATATATATATATATATATATATATATATATATATATATATATATATATACACACAAGAGTGAAAATGAAGAAAAGACAGGAAAAGAAAGATGATCAAAGAATGGCAAATTACAACCGTTAAACCTTTTGAAAGCCAGCACAGAAATCAGTTTAAACGAATTTCAAAGAAATCATAATACTTGCATATTGGTTCAAGTCAGTGTGCAGTAGAGTTTTAGTGCGCTTGGCTTGGTTGGTCCTTTCCGAGAGGGGTTTCTCCGGCGGGGTTTTCAAACGAGGTTTAAAGAGTAACTTAACCGAAGAGAGAGAGAGTCCAAAGAAGTGGTGTTCCCAAAAGAGGAGCGCAATGGAGGTGTGTGGTCACCGGAGACGCAAAATTCGTTAATCAGATTAACTGGACGTAGCTACATTAAAATTAACATTACAATCAGTTAACCTGTTCGTCCAGTGAACGCTCAGGGTTGATTGTTTATTAATTCTAAGAAATGTCAATTTCCAAGTTATGAAAAAATAATATTTCTTATTGTACTGTACTACTCAGAACACGTAGTCCGGATTTATCACTTAAGAGGCAATTAATTAGCAGACGGAGTCAGAAACAAACGTGTATTGTGCACAATCTTTATTAACTAACTCACAAACACATAACTAAACTAACAAACACATAACATAACATACACAAATGGTCACACACACACACACACGCAAGTCAGAATGAGTAATGATAGAGTTGAACCGGAAGAGATGCTGTTACTAGAGCTACATGAAATGTAAAAGGCAATCTGGAAAGGAATCATCAGTTTCTTCAGCAATAGCAACGGTACATCTTACAAATTAATACTAAATTGCTATTTAGTGTTAAAATGTACGATACTTGCAAGGTGCCCTTAGGCTGAGGAGCATCGGCTCTGCCATCTGAGGAGAGGTCTTGAGGATTCAGTCCGGAGTTTTTATCAGTCTTTTCCATGTTGGATGAGGAGCACATGGCTCGTTTGTAGGCCGAGGCCTACAGGCCTTGCCTAGGCCGGCCGCAAGGACAGTCCGTTCGGTCGTTCAGGAGTGGCACTATCCACTGACTTTTAACCTCTGGTCAAAGCCAACCTCTTAGGAATGATGTGGGCCAATGAGGATGTTGTATTTCCGGGTGACATACACCTCCCCTTGTTGGGGCTTTTATGACCGATTAAGATTAAACTGGTTGAGATTTGAAGAAGGACTATTAAAAGATCCTTGTAATACTTATGTGTTGCGCATGTATGGACATACCGCATACACAAACATTCGAATCTTCCCGCTGGGAACCCGTAGACACTAAACATGGTATGATTGAAGTTACCTTGCATGTCATACCACTTAAAAATCATAAAACATGTAAATACAATGAGTACAATACAACAACAGTAATAATGGATACCATTTCCTGAGATTACCATTTCTTTTATAGAACAGTCTGTCTATAAGTTAGTGCAGTAACATCTGTGTTCTGTGTGGAACATGCAGGGAAAATGCAGAGTTTTGTGTGTCTCTTTTCTGCTCTCCATGCGGCATTTATTGGTGCAATAAAGTTTGTTACAGAACTTCTCTGGGGATGGAAGCCAGGCCCCAGAATGGGGTTAAAACCATTGGTTAACTAGCAAATAATCATGTCTGATTTGTCTCAATCATTACAGTACCGATCCGATACCATTTTCTTAAACAATACCTAGTTGTGCCCGCTATCTTTGCTTAACACAGCAAAAATCGGAAATCAATTCTTCTTCGCGGCCCAGAATGCAAACACAGGAAGTTGTGCTGTGTTGCCACAAGCAACCGCTGTTTAGAGCAGCGGAGAAGTGAAAACACGCTAGCAGTATGTCTGCTGTTTGGCAGTATTTCAGACCAGTAAAACGGCGATATGTCTCATATGCAATGCTGCAATTTCGAGGGGTGGCACAAGTATTGGCAACTTTAACACAAATAACTTAATAAAGCATTTGAAGACGTGTCACCTCGCGCAACACAATGGTTACAGAAAGGCTAGGACGGAGAAGGATGAGGCGTGCCAGCTTCATTCAAACAAAGAGAAAAGTTTTCAAGAGACAAATAAAGATAACCGACAAAATTGTCGTCTGGATGACCAGCCGCTGTCAGTTGTTGAAAACGTGGAATTTTTATTTAACTAAATTGTTTCTGGACTTTAAGTTTTAAATAGATTATTTTGTTATATAATTATATTCCTAGATTTATTTGTTGCACTGTTTTTATACAGTTATATTGTAAAACTAAAATACCCTTTTCAGTTTACAGTGTTAGATTTGTGGCTGCATTTGAAGTTCTTTTTCACTTAAAATAAATAATATAACTGACAAATGTATGTCAGATAATAAAAATACTCTATTGTATTTTTTTGTTCTTGTTTTATTAAGGGATAAGTCTGAAGCACACCATAAATAATTCTATTAATTTATACAGGGCTAGTAGTATATACAGCTGTTTATACAGAATACATACCCAGGTATCGGATCAGTACTCGGTATCGGCCGATACCCTGAGCTCAGGTATCGGAATCGGTATCGGGAATGGAAAAGGGGTATCGGAACATCTCTATTAAAAATAGAACAATACATTCTACAGGGATGTGAGATACATTATGGAATAAGGGAGATAAAGAGCTTTAAAAAGAATCTAAACTCATCACATCAGAACAGCATATAGAAGAAGTTATAGTTTACAGGCAAATTCCATCAATAAACTAACACACCTACAATTATGTAACAAACACTGGGAAACATACATGCATGTGTATATATGATGGGTACTTTTGGCACAGTCATATTTTGAGAATAACTGTACATACCATCTCTAGGCATGTTTGTGTGTGTCTGTGTGTGTTTGTCTATGTGTGTGTTGGTGTGTGATCTGGTACTGAGTCTCTGGACCCACAACAGGGGGTATCCTTTGAAGTCCCAAGAGCTGGCAGTATAGCCACCTGGTCAGCTTCGGCCAGGTGGTAAAGTTGTCAAAAGGGCTTGTCTTTTGCAGACCGGCCGGAACCGAGGGGAGATTTTACTGAACAGTCCAGCCTGCTAAAAGAGTTCTGAACATTCCAAAGTTTATTGACTACGAACAGATCCATCCAGACGCTACACACCAAATTATCATTTAAAGGGATAAAATATCTTCTCTTCACTGCAAACGATACCATGAAGAATGTTAATATTTAACAAAGTTAAAAACAAAGTAAGCAGGTTCCATATTCATTTCAATACCAGCAGACACAAAATGCTATAAAAGGTGACAACTTTTAAAGTTAAAAAAAGATACAAGTTATGTAAATGATAAAAGCTCATTGTGGTTTCTTGGTTTGATAAATTTGATCAACCGTAAACGAGTTTGTGATAGTAGCGTAAGCTTTGTGAACTGTTGTGTCAACCTCGATTTATTGCAATATTGAGCTGTTCAATTTTATTTTGATATTACAAAATAATGAATCAAAGTTACAGGCTTTTCTCCAGTGTGAGTTGTCATATGGGCTTTAAGGTTTCCTTTTTGACTGAAACTCTGTCCACACTGTTGGCAGGTGAAAGGCTTTTCTCCAGTGTGAACTCTCATGTGGACTTTAAGTTTTGCTTTGTCTCTGAAACTCTTTCCACACTGTTGGCAGGTGAATGGGCTCTGTCCAGTGTGAGTTATCATGTGTTGCCTGAGGCTTTGCTCCCGTTTGAAGTCATTCCCGCACAGAGTGCAGGTGTGAGGCTTTTCTCTAGTGTGAATCATCATGTGGACTTTAAGGTTTCCTTTTCTTCTGAAACTCTGTCCACACTGTTGGCAGGTGAAAGGTTTCTCTCCAGTGTGAATGCTCATGTGGTCTATAAGGTGTTTTTTATGTTTGAAACTCTTTCCACACTGTTGGCAAGTGAAACAACTTTTAGTTCCTGTCTTTTGAGCT
Organism: Chanodichthys erythropterus; assembly: GCF_024489055.1. Classification (NCBI taxonomy): domain Eukaryota; kingdom Metazoa; phylum Chordata; class Actinopteri; order Cypriniformes; family Xenocyprididae; genus Chanodichthys; species Chanodichthys erythropterus. The sequence goes on along the minus strand of NC_090223.1, from coordinate 71,006,722 downwards.
CCTTTTTGTAAGGAAAACTCTGTTGGTTTTTCTTCACTCATTAAATTATAATGTTCTTTCTCTTCTTCCCTTTCATTAAGTTCATGACTTGCCTCTCTCAGTGCCATCAGGTCTAGGACAAAAAATAGACAAAACAAAAAACAATTCAGACATTTAAAGCATCAAAATCAACAACATGTATGATCTATACCCTATCCAATCGTATGGATCAGAAATAGGCAGCTTTGGTACTGGAGGGCCACTGTTTTGCAGAGTTAAGTTTCATCCCTAATCAAATACACCTGCCCTTAATTTTCAAGCATTCCTGAAGACTTATGGCTGATTTATATTTTTGCGTTGTGTGTACCCTGTAGGTAAGCCTATCTATTCTAAAGTATTGTTTAGTGTAAAACATGCTGAACTCATGCTGAAGATTGGCAAACAGGCTATCCATTAATTAAAGGATTAACTACTTCCCCACAAAAGCTGTTTAATCAGCATAGTGAAGCCTCTCATCCATTCGAAAAACAGCCTCTGGTCTCATTCTCTGTGTACCGTTAGCATAGCATTAGTCGTTACGCTTTTTTGGCTAAAAGTTGCAGGCTTGCCTTCCAGTGGCTTTGGATCTACATTTCCTGCAGAGTTCAGCTCCAACCCTGATCAAACACACCTGAAGCAGTGAACTAAGATCTTCAGGGGCAGGTGTGTTCGATCAGGGTTGGATCTGAACTCTGCATGTATGTAGATCTCCAGGAACAGGATTGGACATTCCTGCTCTAGGTTACTGATTCTCTGATCTGAGACTGATGGATATTTCAAATAAATCTACAAAGTGTCCCGTTGAGGTACTCCAGGGCTGTACTCAAGTTCAGATTTTTATGCCCTTCCCTTGCTAACTTCCCTCCATCTTAAGGACTCAGATGTACATCATTGTTTACTCTGAACTAACAGAATCTGTCTACTACTTTAACCCGTGTGCGGTCTTCGTTTGGAAAGTACACCCAGGGTCTTCGGGGTCTCCACAGACCCCAGGCAACAAAATGTAATTTTGTAACATAATTTTTTGTTGTTGTTGTTTAAAAAAACAAACAAAAAACAAATGTAATTTTACTCTGTTTATATATTTTTTTATTCAACATTTGTGCAGTTTCTTGAGGATAGTGAAGCTCTGCAGCATCTACTGGATAAGGTGATCATTTTTTACTTTTAAAACTGCACTTTCCAAAAGATGGGCAAAAATCTTACACTAAACCATGTCAAATTATCCATGTGATCCCCATGAATGAAATTTAGAAATTTGGGTCTTTTAAAAAGTGAATTGCACATAAAAAGCTGTTTTTGTATAAAAACCTACTCAAAAAAAGATTTATTTATTTAAATAAATGTAAAAGAAATGATAAATCCTTTATAAAACTGCACAAATATGAAGTCAAAACATTAATAAAAAGAGTAAAATTACGTTTGTTTTTTAAAGAACAATTATTTAGTTACAAAATTACATCTTGTTCCCCGAGTGTGAATAAAACAAGATATCACTCAATTTTTTTTTTTTTTTTTTGTAGAAAGTGTTAACCACTATACAAAGTTTAATTTCATTTGGACAAACACTAAAAAGACCCCAAAGGGTAAACCCTATAAGGGTTAAATGTAGCTCTCTAAGCTCTTGATTGCTTGGAATCTGCCATGGAGCTGATTTGCAGATGCACTTATGTTCCACTATAAAATGATTATTTTAAAGGCTTGATTATGTGCCACACTTACTGCTGCCAGCTGGTGGTCCAATAACCATGAACAACAATTGATCAGCTCCCATGACCAAACATACCACCACAACATGAAATGTGACTTATACAAATCCATTTCCAGCTACATTCATATGTGGTCTGAAATCCTATTCAAAAATTGTATTTCTGGAAGTCTGTTTCAGTCTGAGCGCTCTGATCAGATTTAGCGTGGTTTGTTTGACTTGCTCACGCCTCGTCAAACAAAAACGTCAGACATTGTTATAGGAAAGATGTTTAAAGTCACTGCAGAAACAAGGTTGTGTTGGTGCCGGACGAGGAGAAAACAGAGACATATTTTGAAACCATGAATGCATATTTGTCATTTTAACTAAGCAGAACTGGTGGTGGTGCTTAAGATATTGTTTGTCAATCAGTGTTTGTTAAAAAAAAAATATTGATAATGGTAATTATTATTACAAGAAGATTAAACTACTACTTCCGCTTTTCCAGTCCTTAGTATGAGCAAAGAATATACTCTTTGGTATGAGGAAACGCAGCTGTTTATCATATTAGATAAATTTGAGAATGTTGAAAATGATGTTATAACGTTACTCTGAGCGTTCACTCGGCAGCTGCTGTGAGACACTGTTACACACTGCTGTAAGATAGATCGATTTTACAATATCATATTAAATGCTGGATGGCTTGTGTTGATAAATGACATGCAATTAATTTTAAAACGTATTGGATGGAGAAAAAAAATAAAGCTGCATCTGATTATGTTATGTTAGCTACTTCACAAAATAGTGTTTTTCTCTGAGGCATGGTAAAGCATAGTACTCACAAGACAATTAGATTTAAACAATAAGACTAAACGTGTTAAACTATATAACGATAATTTTCTGCCTATGAAAAGTTGGCAAAAAAAAAAGTTGTTCCCTTAAAACGTGATTTATTTTAAGTTGTTCCCTTAAAACTTTGGTGTTTCCATGGTTTCTACAAAATAAAATTGGTAACCGAGGGTAACGCGGGTATGACACCATTGACAGGCGACTCCTCACACGTCCCGGAGCCTTGGTTAAGATTGCAATTTTCTCATGATTTACACATTTTTGTAAACATTTGGGATATTGTAAGTACTCAAGTGAACAAAATACATAACACTGGCCTAGTGGTTTTTGGATATTTTACTGCAAAAATATTACCTATTGTACCTTTAACCCTTCACAGATTCGACATGTGACCATAAATGTCAGAGTAGCCTATTTTAGAGTTGTTTCTGCTTTTATAAGAAAATTCAAGTGATCGCGCCAGCGCCTCACGTACACACAACATATATCAGTTTTAGTAACTTGACATTGCAGCCTGTTAATTGTAAAAATAACATACATTCAACCGAATATGTAAAAAGTTATAGTAGTATGTGAACAATAAAAGTGTTTAAATAATATAGTTTAGCCAAATCGTGAATATGGAAACATTTGGAATTATGCCAAATTATAGGTTATAATGCCAGTTTCTGTTTCAGTTTAGCTTTAAATGAATTAGATTTGGCTCAACGTTTATATATTTTTTTTATAATTAAAATAGTAGGTTACAGTATAGGTGCCCCCAAATACACAAATATACCCGTGCGACTTAAAGAGTGGTTTTGTGGTCCAGGATCACATTTAATGGAAACACTGTATTTTAAAGTGATGTACACATTACTACATTTACTCACTATAGTAATGAGTTAATAATGCTTAATTACAAGTTACCAAACACTAACTCTAACTCTATAGTATGTCCACTTGAAGAAATGAATGAACCGACTGAGTGAATTAGGACACTTTTCTTCAAGATTATACTTCTGTATTCTCTATTTCTGTAGATCTGGACATTTTAATAATGATCAAATGACTGAGTTCAGCTGTGAGAATAAAACCAACCTGTTTGTTCCTCAGTTTCTTCATGTTTCACTCTGAATGTTTCTTCAATCTTCATGTCTTCAGTCTCATCTTTAATAAACACCATCTTTATATCTTCACTCTCTTCCTCTTTAATGAATGCCATCTTCATGTCTTCAGTCTCCTCTTTAATAATTATCTTCATGTCTTCAGTCTCCTCTTTAATAAACACCATCTTTATATCTTCATTTTCCTCCTCTTTTTTAAACTCCATCTTTAAGAAGAGAATAATTAACAGAGTTAATGGTCTAATGACCCTGTTAGACAAAACAAATCTCTAAAAACTAACGCTGCAAATGAATAAACTTAATATTAAGGCATTTATGACTGATGAAAACATGTTTAGTTTGTTAGTGTTTGTTGTTCTCGTTCATGTTCACTGTTTGAGCGCGAGTCGTGATTCACTGAATCATTTCTCAAAGTATTTGATTCAATTGAAAAGTTCAGTTTCTCCATCATGACTCTCCAGAGACTGAACTCGTGTTCATGATAAACTGATTTATGATAAATATAGAGAGAAATGAGACGCAGGTTTACTGTTTCTCATCAGTGGATATGAGATTTACTCACACAAATATCCTTCATTACAGTTAGATAAAGAATCACAATGTTACATTAAATAGTAAATAAACTCATTTCACATCGCTTGTTTAAAACAAAACACACAACTATAAATCATTGAACTGTTTCTATCGATTTAAACAGATTAAATTCTTAAAACAAACCTTTCTTCAGCAGAAACACAACAGATGCAGGAGCGCAGCGCAGTCTTATGACGTCATGTCGTCACTCCAAAATAAAAGTCCTGTTCAGACGCTGCATTGTCTATTGAAAGACGTTTTTTCTTGTCATTATTTTGCAATACGCTGTCTTTTTTATGTCATCACATTGAAGCGCCGCTGCTGAAAAGCAGTAGTAGCCTACTTGAAACACTGCTAACTTTTATATTTTATTCTCTGATAATTTTTGGGTGGCAGACGGGGTGGCAAAGCTTTTTCTTAGGGTGGCAGTTGCCACCCCGTGCCACCCCGGTAGATCCAACCAGTATGGGCTGATCTTGCTTCAGATTTTGTGACGTTGCTCCAACTTTGCTTTTCAAACCGGAAGACAGAAATCGCTCTGAAAAAATGCAAAAACTTTTCAATAAAATTAATGAGTACCTTTAGTGTTTTCAATGATGTGCAGCCTATACATATCTGTTCACAGCTCAAAAAATGTGTTCTGGGGTTTCATGAACCCTTTAAGTACTTAGTATTTTATTTTAAAAGATACTAAATCTGTGTTTTATTCAAGGGATCAGGCGTTTGCATCATGCAAAGACCGATGTGACACTCGTTAGTCAGGTGACTGACACTGCATACCTGTATGTTGACATTCATAAAATAAAATGATTTACAATACAGCAATGATTTTGTAGATCAAATAAAACATACACGAAAATAAATAAATAAATAAAACATTTTATATCTGTGGTAAGTTGGATAATTATGGTAAGGGTGGGGTTCCTTTCCAAAGCTGATTTCTTATAGAACATGCGCACAAAAGCAGTTAATCACCATACAGACAAAACAATTTCTAGTAATGAGTCTTTTTGGGAGTGCAGCATATAAATGCATATTTAATTTCCATAATAATAAATAGTGGACTGTGACAAAGTAGTACAAAGTAATTGTAATTTTACTCAAGTAATTTTGAAAATGAATATTTTTTTGTTAATTAGTAGTTACTTCATAATTATTGTTCTTGAACATTAATTAGTAGATAATTAAAAGTAGTTCTTCAGGAGTTATGACAGAATTCATTAGTTATTGATTAGCTAACTGTTACTCAACATAACCATAAGATTCTCTTTCATACTGATTAGTTAACACATCTTCATTATCATAGTTAACAGTAGTGACTAAAGTGTTAATGAAGATTTACCTATAAGTTCTTCAGTAATTTCTTATTAGTGATGCAGTAAGTAAGAAACAGTGCTCTAAAGTGTTACCCACAGTTCTTGTGTTGTTTGATACACTTACTGCAAAGATTTTCACCTCTAAATGAGGAATATACAGAGCCTCTGAGAGATGCTTTTCTGCAATGAATTACAGCGACTGAATGGTTGAAGGACGCTCTTGTGTGTCAGACAGAGAGAGATGCGCTCAAATTGTAAATGTACACAAGGAATGTTGTCTTATTTAAATAAAAAAACACTTTTCTGTATGTTTGAATTATTAAACTGGAACTTTATAATATATTGTAACATTTCATAATAAATATTTTGGAACCTTATATTGTATCATTTATTTTATTTTAAACATTTATGGTCCTATGTAGATCATACAATAAAAAATTAAAAATATCTTTTGTTCCCTTGAATTCGTTCATTGTTGAATTTGTCCAAGTTTTCGACCCCTGATCTGATCCTATAATTTAGTTATTTTACATAATTTACAACTCTAGTTTATATTGTTTATTAAACATCTATGCAACTGTAGATCATATAATAATAACAATTAATATCAAGATTTGTGTGTTGCTGGTAGATTATCTGAGAAGCATAACCAGTGTGAAATCATAATGTTGCTAATGTAAGGATGGAAAAGTTGCAGAATGAGAGTAAAACAGGTAAAACCGGTTCAATCTGGTGAACTGAAGGAGAGATCGACTCGTCAAACACTGGGTCACTTCTAACAGCACTAACATGAGTCTACTGTAGCCCAGATTTACTGTTAAAATCACACATTCAAATACTGATGATACTAAATATGTTATTAGAAGAATTTAAAACCAAAACATCATTTTTATGATTTTAATAACTGAAGCTGAAATGTGGCTTCCATGTATTCAGTCATGTTCATAATAAACAGTAGAATTATAATATACTGTCGGCTAATCAAATGATTGAGCAGGAGACATTTGTTGATTGATCAGAGTCTCTCTGAAGAACATTAATAAGGAGGTTGAAGTTTAATCCAAGTCTTATGAAGCGATATGATTTCTCTGTATGGGGAGCAAAGTGAAATTTGATCCTGTTCCCTCTGATCAGTTCATGTCTACAGAAAACAAATCAAATATGATGACGAGCCAATAATATCAAACCCTCAGTAGTGTCTGTGTCAGGAAACAGCAGAGGCATTTCTCTAAATATCTTCTGTGTTGGAGGATTTCTGCATGTGTGAGCGATGGATGCAGGGATCATTTTCTCCTGACATTATAATCACACTCTTCATGTCTCTTGATTTCCACAGACAAAGACTTTGTTCCCAAGACCAGGAGCCACTTCCTAAAATGTAAGTCACTGAGAAAACAAGCAGAGAAACTCACTGAGTGAGAAAACATGACAGAAGAGATTTAGAGTTGATCATGATAATGATGATTTTAACAGGATATCTGCTCAACTGTACTGAGACACTGATGAAATACTGAACATGAAGAGTTTGAGATTGATAATTCCTGATTGTGATGTGTTTTATCTCCATCAGATTCCCATCGGTTCACTCCGGATCTGAACACAGTGAATAAACACCTCCGTCTGTCTGAGGGGAACAGACTGATTACTGACACTTACCCAGAGACTCAGTCGTATCCTGATCATCCAGACAGATTTGATAGTGATCCTCAGGTGTTGTGTAGAGAGAGTGTGAGTGATCGACGCTCTTACTGGGAGGTTGAGAGGAGTAGAGATGTGTTTATATCAGTGTCATATAAGAGCATCAGCAGGAAGGGAGGGAATGAGATTCTGTTTGGAAATAATGATCAGTCCTGGAGTTTGGCCTGCATTCCTGGCAGATACTCATTCTATCACAATAACATAAGGACTGATCTCCCTGTAAAGCCCATCATCAGCAGAACAGTGAATGATGTGAATCACTATAGAGTAGGAGTGTATGTGGATCACAGTGCAGGAACTCCGTCCTTCTACAGCGTCTCTGGAGACACAATGATCCTCATCCACACAGTCCAGACCACATTCACTCAACCACTCTATCCTGGGTTTAGGGTTTTATCTCAATCATCAGTGAAACTGATTTGATGAATCAGAACAGGCTGATTCTACCCATAATGCTTTGAGCTGATGATGAATCAGATGTTATAGAGTCTCTTCATTACATTAATACTGTGACACTGAAATATCATGTCAGAATAAAAGTGTGTGTGACAGATCAGTGTGTGTATTTGTTCTTTTCTCAATCTCTGTTAATGGAAATCACCTTCATTTAGTTTTATTATAGTGTCACATCAATTATAATTTATGAATGTAGAATTGAGATTTGTTCAACATCTTGTAATCAAGTGTGTTTCAGGAGTCAAAGCCCAGAAGCAACATTATCAGGTTGGCTTGAAAAAGCAGAAATGGTGTTTAAGCTTATTATTAATTGTGCTTGGAGCATCATCACTGGCAGCTGCCAAGACACTCCCTAGCAACCAGACAGAGTACCCTAGCAACCGTTTACCAAGACCTATATCTCTGCATCAGATCATCGTATAGAGATGTGATTGGCTCTTTTTTACCAGAGACATTATTATTACAGGGAGATGGGAGGGTCTGTATCTCTTACCATTGGAGAAAGCGTAATGGCTAATGTAATCACGTGAAATCACCTTAGCAACCACCAAGATCACACCTAGCAACCACACAGGACACTTTAGTAACCACATACAGTAGGTAGCCAGCCAGAATAATACTTCATAATATAATAATACCTGGGGACGTGTGTTTGCTGCCTTTTATCGCTAAGTGATGCTACAATCACAGACTTTTAAAAAATTAGAAAGTATGTGTCAGTTCGTTCTCTTAAGTATTAATCTGCCACAGCTCGTTGAGAGCTGTGGTAGCAGATGAATTCAATTGAAATATTGTGGATAAATGAATTCATAATCACAGTGCAGAAATTACAGTAGCCTACAAATGTAGAACTGAAAATAAATGTAGGCGTTTATTATTTGCATCGAATTTAAGCAAAGTAAATGTCAACACCGTGAGCTGAGTGTAAGGCCAGCCCAATCGGCCCACCGGCGGTTTCCCGCCGTTTAGTCCCCATAGATCTGAACTCACAGAATTAAGGTAAAATTACTTTTAACTAGGGGCCATGACCATTACCATAAAATCAGGCTGACCAATTTAGCTTCCTCTAGTGGTAACTTTACATAATCACACAGTGGTTTACCCACAGACACTTAGTTAGAATAATCTCACCATAACCAGAGGTTGAGGCTCACCCTGTTTAGATTGATCTAGCAACACTCTGTTGCTCTGAAAGGAAAAAAAACATTATTAGGCTACACAGTTTAAGTATACTTAACTAATGCCAATGTGCTAGTCGGAGCTCAAAAATATCAGTTGGTGTGCCCCACTGCTCCACCTAAACTGTACTTTAGTCCGTTACTAACCTGAGCGTAGATTTGTGGGGTTATGGACTTAACGTAATCTATCATTTCAGAGTCAGAATAAAGTCAAATGTAACAATTTATTAGTCAGGTAAATGTATCATGCCAATTACATAATCAATTCAAAGATGATCAATACAAACATCAAATGCTCAGGAACAGAGTAAAAGATGAATACCTGACATTAGAAAAATGCACATTGCTGAGTGTCCTGGACACCCAGTAATGAGGGCTGATCTGATTACTGGATCGCGCCCTGTGCCTCCTGCAACATCTCTTTAAATACCCAGACCAAGACAGAAACTTCTTTCAAATGGAAACATGAGTTCCCAATGGGAATTTACATTAATCAGGGTCCTAGACTGAGTAGTTTACATCTTTTGAGGACAGAAAGCCATTTGCATGAAAGACCCTGTGAAGGTGGACACACCCATTACAGAGAGCAAAATATCTCTAAAATCTTTAAACCTTTATGTAACGAAGTTAGTAGATGTGGGAAGAAGGAGGCGGGAACCGGCGAACATTCAACAAACTTTAATATAAAATAAACAAACAAAACTAAAGTAATGCCGGCAGACCCTCGCGGACGTCTGCCGGCCACACAAACATAATAAAACATAAAATAAAGTCCAGGCCTGGTCCTCTCTCGTCCTCCACGGTCGTCGCTCCTCCTTTTATGCTCCCGGAGCTCCTCCGTGAGAGACTCAAGGCCGGTGCGCCTCCCAGGTGATGCTTGTTATCACTTGCGTCACCGGCCTCGCGCCGTTCCCTCACGGCTCTCGCCCGCCCTGGTCGCCACACTTTATTACCTTCTGGTTTACTTCTGTGGGAATGAGACCTTTGTACCAGTCGCACTGAGACATTTCAAATGATACCAAACATGTATAATGTTGTATGATAACTGTTCACTTTAAACCATATAGATTTTGGGTGAATTTCAGGTCATCTCCGCATGTAGGGAGAAGAGGGGGTGAAGGAAAGGAAATATAGATTAAGGCATTGCTGAGGTGTGAATGGGGAATTGACTCGAATGGGGATGCTAATTTTGCAAGAGAGAGTTCAAATGTTAATTTCCTTTGTTTTCTCAAAGAGTAGCCCTTTCTTGGTCCAGATAGTCCAGCATTTGTCTTACACTTCCCTTAAGAATGTTTATTGTTTTGGATGTGGGGCTCTGAGGACTCAAGTTCTGCATTTTCTTCTTTAGACGGGCACATTTTGTTTTATATTTTGCAGCTTTTTTTCCCTCCATTTCAAGTTTGTTGCAGCTTTTTCAGTTGTCGGTAGCATTGCCTTCCTTCTCTGTGTATTCTCTTTTTTCCATGGATTTTTTGCCTGAAATATGTCAAAGTACGAGTAAGCCATGTGCCATCACTTACAAATGGTTAAGTATAATTTGAATTATTTACATAGAAAATATGATTTACTGTTAAATCATCAGTCCCTTTTATTCATTAGAAAACCTAACCTGGATGTGTGGGGAATCCCTCTTGGACTCAGTCAAGGGGCCCTGTTGTGACTCTGCACTTTCTTGCCCTGTATTCTGCCTTATATATTCTCCAGTTCTTCTTTTCTTCTCTCTTTCCCCTCTCTGAGAGATCTCATATTCTGTATTTTTTTTTTTTGCACTGAATGTTTTTTACATTTGTCTGCTGTTTCTTTTGAATATGCTGGTAAGGTATGTTTTGAACCTGGGATGCTGGTTTATGCTGGTCAAGTGCTGGTCCTGGATTTTTTCGACAGGGGAACTGGGTGTGCATTAGAGCACTGATTTCCTTAACCTGCACCCGCCCGCTCCCGCTGAATCTGACCAGGACCGCCCGCTCCTGCAACCCGCGTGTTCCACTCCTGCCCGCGCCCGCAATGTTTGTGTCCACTCCCGCCTGCTCCCACGGACGTCTTCTCAGAGCTTGTAAAAAATAGGCCTAAACAAATACTCTCAGACTAAATTCGTTCAAGTTAACATCCAGAATAACAGACTTTAAACATGATTGCGTAAAAATAAGATGAAGTAGCCGCAAAACCAAAGCACCACACATCATAAAAACAATGGGTATGTTTTATTAGCATTATAAAACATTAACCGTTAAAACAAAACCACAACTAGCAGCACCTCAGTTTTTAAACGCAGGCTATTGCATACACACCCACCGAACCATTAATTACACAAGCAGTTTAAATAACAGTTTAAGTAAATAAGCCAAAGCACAATACGAAATAACTTTAACTTATTATATAAACACATACTAGATATACTTTAAAAAAATTAAATACAAAACGAAATAAATAAAATAAATAGAATGCCTTGCTTAACAGGCTATTGCAAAGAAAATAAATAATACTAATAAATAAATAAAAATAACGTAGCCTACTTAAACAAACAAATTTGATCACTGGGCCTTGCATTGCTTACTCCATATTACTATGAAGGAAAAGTATATTGCTGACTGAGTGCGGTCGCAGACTTGTGCATCTTTCTTCCATGATCCGCCCACACACACTAATGCCCTCTCTGACGGTGCACTAGATGCAAGAATGCTCAAAATAAAACGCGCAAATTTTAAGAATTGTTTCCAAGTGTCTGACTTGTCTTGCTTTGCTTTTGTCAAGTAAAGAGCTGCTTTAATTTTCTTCTTAACTTCATTTGTTGACTCCGTTTCTATTCACGCCAAATCCCACCGTTTCCTGCGGGTCTCCTGCAAAGTTTTCTGACCACCCACTCCCGCCCGCAGCAAAGGGAAAACCGCCCGCTCCCGCGAGGTTTGCGTTGGGTCCCGCGGGAGCCCAAACCCAATGCAGCCCTCTAGTGTGCATCTCTGCACTGTCTATTAATCTTGCCATACCTGACGAGAGTTACATGTATATGATTATGAATGTCCTATGTGTTTTATTAAAAATACAACATTTCTGGTTGTATATTGTCTGTGGAGTTGCTATAGAGTCTGTGGTGTTACCAGGAAAGACAGTAACACCGCAGACAAATTAGCCTAATTCAAGACTTTTCTAAAATGGAGGCTGCCATCATGATGATTTATAGATCAGGGGGACATTTTGGAAATATAAATATTTATTTATTAAAATTTTGATTAAAATATGTAAAATACTGTAATTCCTCAAATAAAAACCGGGGCCTTTATTTACCTGAATGGTAGAAGGTAACAGGCTTTTATTTGAAGTAGGCTTTTATTAGAGGCAGGCCTTTATTTCTAATTCCATCTGTTTGATAAATAATTGTTTTAAATAAACCATTTTAAATTAAAAGCGATAGCGTTCCAGTAGACAGAGTTCACTAATTTAAGATATTTTTGCAAATATCACCATATACAACAACAGCCAGAAGGGCGACAAAGCAATTTGGGTCGGAATTACGGAAATCAAACACCACCATTGTGTCAGTTTGAACCCTGTAAATGTACAGAGTGTTTATTTCAAATACAGGTGCTACAGTATTGCTGGTAGATCACAATAAGAGCATATGGTAGCTATGTAAAACACATTGCTGGTTTGCAGCACAATGTTTAACATTACAGACAGTATCTATTACCAGCATGAACATGACAAAAAAAAAAAAATCTCTGTTTCCTCAGAGCTACACATAAGTTATCGGTATGAAAACAACAACAACAAATCTGAAGTAACGCTACTCTGGATACCGTAACTTTGATTAAAGTCAGTTTTCACAGACAGTCCACAAACTTTGAAAAACGTTTTGATCATATCCACGTCCAGTTTGTCCCAGGCGGCGAACCACCCGGTCCACAAGCAGGCGTCGGGCGGGGGCTTTTAAGTTACCTCCGGCTGTGTACTCCTTATCTGCATCCCCTGCCATCACTGATCGTAGGCATTGTGCAGGCTCGCTTTGAAGGGTTTGTTCCACATCACATCGGGGGCTTGGATATATTTAGTGCAGCCTCCTGGGATCACCGCTGTTGTGATATTGTAGCCACATTTTAGTTCCTCTCTGGTGGCAGCACTGATGTGGCAGCGGTACCCACGCCAGCAGCCACGGGGTGAAGTTGAATTTTCCCACCACAGACTTCAGCCAGTCAGCCGTGAGAGTGTCATTCATCCAGCCATTCACAGAAGTGGTTATTACTGTGCTGGAGATCTGCTGCTGTATCGCCTTCACTTCACGAATAGCCCCTTTAAAAACGATATAAGGCTTCAGTTTGGTGCCGTCGGCTTTGCCAGCGAGGACAACGGTAAGATGGCTTTTTTCGTGTCCTGTGGTTTTTAGAGCCACACTCTTTGCTCCTCGTGTGTCAACAGTAGAGGGAGACACCATATCGAACCAAACTGCAGTCTCGTCCATTGCAATGATGTCCTTTTCTAAAATCTTTTTAGAACTGACAGCCTTGCTAACGTAGTCAACGTACGAAACAAGTTTCTCAGTTAGTAGATCTGGGTCTTTCTGGGCCATGGTGGTGCAATGTCGAAGTGAGAAACCATTGCTCGCTACCATTGTGGATGACAAGAGAGCAAGTGCAGGTCACAATGCCTGACAAGTTTAAGCTCTACTGCCCTCAGGTGAGAGTGATAATAGACTGCACCAAGATCTGTTGTGAAACATCATCTTCTCTATTAACTACAGTCGGAAACTTCTTCCAACTATAAAAATCACACCACCTTTAAAGGTCTAATTGGCATTTCCCTGAAGGAGTGGATTCTGGAATCCACTGCCGCTTCAAATATATATCTTTTAAGTTATTAATCAACATTTATCTTTCTGTTAAATTATTTGAATGGCTTCTTCAACATATGTTAAAGCATTTATTTTCCTTTTCAAACACTAGAAAATAATTTTGAATATTGTCTGTACCTCTCACTGAGAGAAAAGATGTTATCAGTATGTTTTGGGAAAGTTTCCTGCTCAGAGCAGAGCTCAGATCAAGTTGTGAATCATGTGTATCTGTGTATGTGCGCTAAGTGTTCTGTGCAGGTCCTTCGTTACTGGTGGACAACTGGCACTCTGCTGAAGACCAGCAGACGCCATGTCATGACCCCAATACCCAAATCCAGGGTACCCTCATCAGCATTGTGAGGAATGGAGATATGCTTCTGACTATCTGTCCATTTGTGGAAGATTTCCAAATTTGTCTATTTTTTCTTATCCAATCAGAATCATTCAACCTGAAGTAATGACGTAGTTAGTTGACTCTGTTTGCGTACAATCACATTTTCTCAACAATTATACTCTGAGCGGCCTACGAACTCCTTGTGAGACTTGAAGCTGGCTTCTGCTGATGAAACTGCAAACTATTCTTCAGTAAAATTTTCTTCAACTTTTTTTTTTTTTTTTTGCCTTCCTGTTAAAATGTGTGTCATGCAATATCCACTCCTCGCTGCCTAGTGGGAGTATGTTTTTCCTGGATACGACAAAAACTACGTCGAGATTTGAGTGACTTTCAACCGGTCAGCGGGCTTCATCTAAACTCTGGACACTAATGAAAGGTAGGTGGACATGAATATATACCTTTTATCTTGGTACTGATGAAATTTCATTGAAATTCATGGTGGAGAAGGTATTTAAAGGTGGTACAGAGGATGTTTTCGTCGACTGAGTTTTTGAAATGAGCACATGCGGAAGAACAATCCCCCTCCTTCACAGCTCATTTCAAGTGAACGCCTCCCAAAACTCGTGCACGAGTGTGTTTGTTTACCACCGGCATTCGCTGTGTTATTAAGCCGGGCACACATTTAACGACTAGCTAAAACATTCTGACTATGCTCAACATACAGCGATAGTTTCCTGCTCCTGAAGCAGATTTATATACTTTCACATGGAATTTGAACACCGACTGTAATCGCAGACTGAATGCAACTGGCTCTGAGTCAGTATCAATTTAAGTATCAATTTACATTCGTAATCAGCTTAAAGCCGCGCACACACTTAGTGGATTCATTATGTCAGACTCACCTCAGGTAACTTATAATCTGCAGTTGTTACTCCTGTCTCCTGACAAAAACATTGCATGCGGCGCCTGTGAAGTGTGGAAAGTTACTGGAGCGCGCAGTCGCGCGTCTCTCACAAGGAACGTCACGGCAGTGATTGACAAGCCAGAGGGCCAATCGTTTACACGATGATCGCGTAAACGATTGGCTGATGTTTTTAAGGCCCTACCTCGTGCACAGATGATGTATATTAATATTATTCCTTTCAGTGCACCTAATAAATAGTCTTTTATCACTTAGTAAAGACAGTTTCAAGTAATATTGCAAAAATGTATAAAACAAAACATCCTCTTTAGCACCTTTAAATAAATCGTGGAAATTTGGTGGTCACATTTGTGGTGGTAGATTAGCGTCCTGTCAGAACGTCCACTGCAGTCATCGTTCTAAAAAATTCTAAAAAAAATAAAAAAAATAAAACTCATTCTCACCATGTTTTCCTTGAAAGTGTTACTGTGTACTTTAATATGTATCTCATGGTTTTCCTGACATATAATAGTAACATAGTTTAGATTACTTCGAAATACATTAATTATGGAGGACTTGCCTTTAATTCTGTCTAAATAGGCTAATAACCTTTTTTGTCTTGTATAAGTTATCCCCTGAGCCTTTTTGTCCTACCATGAGTTAGTACCCCCTCACTCATGTGTTGACGATTCTTCAAAAGTAGAACATAATTAAACTATTTATTAGATATAACTGCAAACTGATTATTAAATGAAAATAATGATTAAATTACACATGATTATTAAATTAAAATCATTTTATTTCATCTCCTTAATTTGAACATTTAATTCTCAGGCATTTTCTTCTTGGAATTTCTAAGAGGATAAGTAAATTCATTTTTAAATTTAAAAAAATATATATTTTCAAGGAAATAAATTATTAAATGTTTCCATGTACCCCCTAATTTGGAACCACTGCTCTAGCTGAATACAGCAAATCCTCACAATTCATAACTGTGTACATAAAATTAAAAGTGGCATTTCATTGGATCTATGAATGTAATAAAAAAGTCAATGTTTGCTTGTTGTCTCTATTAATTTTATTTACTATTTTATTCAAAGTATCCTGCAACACACAAGCCATGTTGATTAATCCATTTATGTCCAATTTCTCTGAATCATATAGATTATGTAGACTAATATTTGATGTTCTGTCTTTACAGCTGATTATGAAAAGAAGGAAGGGGCCCAACACACAGCCAGGTCTAGCCAGACAGCACCTCCTGGACAAGTACAGTGATCGACCATATCCTCATTTGATCCAAAATGAACACATTCTCTTTCTCTATGTCACAGCAGAATCCAGCAGAGCTGCAACTGCAAGAGAAACATACCAGAAATGACTGAAGAGCAGGCAAAAAATAAAGTGAAGCTATTTGATACAGAAAGCTAACTAATGAGCGAGAATTCAGTCAGTTTGAAGGGGTATGTAGCCAAGATTTTGTGGAATCTCCACTACCACCACAGTTCCCAGCGCAAAGTCTCCTTCTGCTGAACAACAAGTTCCAAAACTTAGTCCTTTAAAGACAAGACAGGTTGCTAGAGCCAATTGTCCTTCTTGTACCAGATATAAGGAGTCTCTGAAAAACATGAGGCGGAAACATCTGCACACAGCAAATTGCCCAGTGTTCATTTAACTCCACAAGTGTACATTTTACACTTCTCTGGTGTATATATAGGTCCCACCAGCCTGGTGTTTAAGTAACACTTTCAAAAGTGTTGAATATATACCCCTCGATAGTGTACATTGTTTTACACCAAAAGTGTACAATATACTCTAGTGTACACTGTGTATTACTCTCTGCAAGAGTGTATTATACACCAGTTCAAAAGGTTATTTTTTTCACTGACGGGGTAAAGTGCCTACCACACAGGTTTATTCTAAAAATGTACAAAGATTAATTGTGCTTTTAGCACTCTGGAATTAAAGAACACTTCTAAATTTCCAAATGTTCAGCATTTTGCATTGTGTGTGTGTGTGTGTGTGTGTGTGTATGTATGATATATATATATATATATAAACGTATCACAAAAATCCTTTCAAACCAATTGCATTTATTTTCTCAGATTCAACAGGCCACAAAGAAATGCAACTCATGTTGTGTTTACAAACACAATGTATTGTATTAAAATGATAAAAGTACAAACTACAAGGAACAGACAAATTCGAAGACCAGAGCACTGAAGCACTCTGGGAAAAGCTCTAAAAAGTGCTTTTTAGTAAAACATGTAATGAAACAATACATTTTGCTGAAATCCGTACAATGTTTGAAGGTCAAAAGGCTTAAAGAAATGCAAGGTTTCAACATTCAAAAGGGAAACTTTCCTGCAAAGCCCCTCTTGGACTTGAAATGAGTGAAGATGTTTAACAAAACATACAGTTTCAAAATCCGCAGTCAACAATAAATACTGACCACTGAATTCAAATGTGTCGATAATTTTACTGAAGACAGGAATATCATCTTTCAATTCTGAACAAACAAGAAGTCCTGAGCGGTATTCTGTCCCAAAAACAAGAAATCCAAGAAAGGGTCAATGTCAAGTTGCAGTTTTTCTGCAATCAGTTCACAATCCAGCAAGTTACAAAGCTGAACGCTTGTTACAGGTCCACACTCCATACCCTTGAAAGGCTGAGATTCCCAGTGGTATGCGATAGCCATCTGATGTTTAAGTGCTAATGACTTGGTAATGTTTTTGAAATTTTTTACACTTTTTTTAAAAAAGATGTTTTGCCTCATAGCGCATCCCCCAAACATGAACAAGCGGGACTATCTTCCTGATGCATCGGGGATAGTGGATCATGAAGTGATGCTTGGATCGAGTTCTTTGAACAGCGTGTGATGTTCACAGATCAAATGTTTCAGATAAACAGTCATTCCATTTGAGATGACTGGAGAAAACACAATATTTACTATCTGCAGTAGAAGCAGCAGTAATCTCCAGTGCTTATTTCCTACTTCAACCAGATCTCCAAAAATCAGAGGCAGATTTCTAATGAGGCAAAATGTCTGGATGGCATTGAGACCCAACCCATTCCCAGCTTGTTCAAATTTAACCATGGTAGGTCGGTTTTTACGTTCAACATAACCATAGTTAAACGAGTAAATTCTGTTGCTCACAGACTGTAAGGACACAACTTTGCTCTCCGACAGATAATCAAAAAGCAACTTCATCTCTAACTGTGCTACTCCCTCTACCAAGTCATGCAAGATATCCACTGCATAGTTTTCAGAAATATTAAAATACTCCAATTCATTAAGTAAACATGTTCTTTTGACACCAAATGATGACTGTGAAGCATCATCAGTAAGGAGGCTTTGACAGTGCTCAGCATGTAAAACTCTGTCACGCAGTATGATGTCCGGATGGTCATCAAAGAAAATGGTCTGAGAAGAAAGCTTATCAATTAGACAAAACCTGCAAAAATAGTTTGCGCTAAATGACTGTACAAACCCAAAGAGTGTGTGCACACCCAAATTATCACCAGTTACTTGAGCTGTTGTTCCACGTATTGGTTCTTCAGAGAGTGGCAACTTAATTCCTGAACTCTCAAGAATTTTAATATCACGCACAATAGGATTGCATTAAAGCCATACCGCTGGACATCTTGTGTGTGAAAAAGTGCCAAAAGATGAATATTCATTAGGGCAGAGTTGATCTTAGGAGACAGGTTTCTCAAAACAAAATACATACTCCCAACCTTATGCATGCCATGTTTGGATTCCAGAGGATTTGAGGTTTCAAAATCATCATAAAAGAGTTCTTTAAAATAGCTACCATCACAAAACTCTTAAAATTTCTCTCTCCTCACTTGTACCTGTAGCTGTATTTCGCCTAGTGTCACATCTCTGTCCTAAAGGTATTTCAACAGGTTCTACAACACCCCAAGTCTCAAAGAAATACTTTTTCCATTTTGTTTCTGTTGTGAACTTAGAAAAAGGATTCTCAAGACTGTCAAAATATCAAAAAGAATGGGGAGAACTTAGTGGTGAT
Organism: Chanodichthys erythropterus; assembly: GCF_024489055.1. NCBI lineage: Eukaryota > Metazoa > Chordata > Actinopteri > Cypriniformes > Xenocyprididae > Chanodichthys > Chanodichthys erythropterus. Next base: position 70,987,753 of record NC_090223.1, on the reverse strand, counting down.
TTGTTTTTTCATCCTCAACCCAAACATTATTGCCTCAAAGTACTCATCCCAATTTTCTGTTTTTTTGTGCCACCAGCTTGCTGAGAGCTCTAAAAAAAAAAAAAAAAAAAAGAATTTTAACTGACAGTAGAATTCTCCCAAACAGATCAATTTTGATCCCACTTGCATTTGCTGCTGTAGATTGAAGACCATACATATGACAATAATGTACATTAAGTATAGATGAATATGTGTTAAATGAACAATTTCCCTTACCTTTGAATTGTACCATTCATCCTCTCTACCAGTCCATTCGTTTGAGGATGGTTGTTACGAACTTTTAAAGGTCTAGGGTAGAACGCAACATTTAGTTTTTAACATTGCTGTAATGGAGCGGGCAGCAGAAAAGACCAGGCACACAGAAGCAAGTACAATCAATTTGTTTATTGTTGGTACATCAAGCCGAAGCCACTAATCAGTGTGTGAGTGCGCTATGATACAATGCATTTATATAGAAGTAGGGATAAAGAAAGTTACAATTAACTAATGGGGAAAAAGAACTAGGGTGGCGCCAAATTAAAGAAAAGAATAAAACAAAACAATTCATAAACTAAATTCTCAAACCCTCTAAACTTACTAACCAAAGAAAAATGTGAAAAGAAAAACCGAGATCTTCGGCGCACCCGACGCCATAACTATACCTACCCTTTAATAAAAACCAAAATACAAGAAGGGCGCTCACCTCTTACCTGGTGTTTCTAACACTTAATAACTGCGGGCAATATGTATGTCGCGCAACCTGCTTACCTGTTCACTGTTTCCCCAAAAGGTAATCAGTTACTCTTAACTCTCGACATTCTAACATATTAAGACAAAGTCAAGTGTTGGATTCACACGCCAAAGGAACAAAACATACAGAGTATAACAGGCTCTAACTAAAACGCCTGAAACACACACACAAACTGCACTGCTGAACAAGACACGCCGTGAGACTTTTAAACTTCCAGGGCGGCACTTGATTGGCTGCAGAGACGACACCGTAATGAAGAGTGACAGTCACCTACTCCAATCAGCGTGGACCTGCGAGCAAGACAGCACAAGCCAGAGAACAGAGGGCAGAAACAAAAACAGAAACATTCCCAAAAACACACAGCACGTAACAATGGTACAGTGAACAAAGGCTCCTTTTAATTCCAAGCATGACACATACATTCTTGTTTATCTGTTAATATAAAGAGCATAATATAACTTATATTATCCCAATATTGAAATATGATTTTTAAAGAAATTCTTTAGAAATTCGTTTTTGTTACAGATCAAAACACTAGTACAAAATAAATTTTTTATTACAAAAAAAACATTTGAGTGTGAGTGTGTGATTAGTTCCTAGTTTGGGAATTGTGGGAAATGTAGTCAAGAGTGAAGTGACTGCATGTGTGCAATAAAGTCTTAATGGTGAAAATGAGACCTCTGGTGGGGAGTGAGAGAAAGCAGCAGGCGACGGAAACGTGACGAAAACTTTCTTCCTTTCCACAGGCTCTGCTTAGATGTAAAGATTGTGAGATATGTTTTGTGATTTAAAAAAAAAACAAAAACAAAAAAAAAACAGACAGTTGAATGAGTGAACAATACCTACCTTGATTGGGGTATACTCCACTTCCTGTTAGATAATATGACACAACCTGACACCTGTTTAAAACATATACACATACGCGTTTTTGTGTCACGTCAAGGACCTTTCTGCTCCCACATATTCCCACACACTTCACCTTCAGTAGTGTGAATTTACTGTACATCTTTCGGGAACCTGCACAATGTTATTTCAAAACAAATATTCTATATTTTCTCACAATCTATTCTTGCTGCAAATTGTGGGTGGCACATCAAAAGTAAATAGCTTTGTGTGTGTGTGTGGCTCTTGATAATCGATCAATATGGCAAAAAAATTCTTTGCTCAGAGGGTCTTAGAAATTATTTCAGAAGAGAGATGATTTGGAAAATGAAGAAGATGAGAAATGAACACAATATACATGCATCAAGTGCAGGAAATACAATACATATATTCTACAAACCATTGTCCAGAGGGTGAAAATTTAAGAATGGCTTATCTGTGAATACAAAATAAAAAGGAAAAGGCATCTAATAGGTTGGTTAAAAGTTATGTGTTAATCATGTTATATGTTTAACAACTTCCATTTGGGTGGAAGAGGTTTTGAAACTTTTGTATTCTCAGTTGGGAAAACTCTGCTATCATCTAAATTATACACATGCTTTAAAATTAAAAAGAGTTCACAAATAGAACAAAACAGCTTTTTATCTTAAATTCACTTTATAAAAGACCCACATTTCTAACTTTCATTCATGTGGATAACATGGATCATTTGACATGGTTTAGTGTAAGATTTTTGCCCATCTTTTGGAAAATGCAGTTTTAAAAGTAAAAAATTATCACTTTCACCAGTAAATGGCTCCAGAGCTTTACTATTTGCTATGTGCTATTTTACTAACTGCAAGACATCTTTTCACAAGATTTTCTTTTTCAGTTAGATCCATATCTAAATATTATGAAATCACAGTTATAACAATAAAATTACTTTTGTCAAAGTTTAGCATTTTTTGTACTGAAAAATAATAATAATAATAATTTTTTCAATAATGTTACATTACGATTAGACCCCACTTAGAAAATGGACAAAATTCTTCCTCAAAAACATTATTGAATACTTACCATCTGAGGAGGAATCTGTTTCAGACAGAAATCTTGGTGGCTTTTTGTGTGCCCTCTTTTTGTTCATTGTGGAGCTTTCCTCTGTTTCAATATTTGAGGTCTCCACAACACGCCGGTGTAACACGGTTCGTAGATGTGGGACGAAGGAGGCAGGAACCGGCGAACGTTCAACAAAACTTTAATTCAAAATAAACATAGAACAAAACGAAAGTAATGCCGGCAGACCCTCGCGGACGTCTGCCGGCCACACAAACATAATAAAACATAAAATAAAGTCCAGGCCTGGTCCTCTCTCGTCTGTCAGGGTCGTCGCTCCTCCTTTTATGCATCCAGAGCTCCTCCGTGAGAGACTCAAGGCCGTTCCCTCACGGCTCTCGCCCGCCCTGGTCGCCACAGCCTGCATTTCTGGACACCTTTGGTGTATGAGTCTGGAAAATATGTTGTTGGTTTAAAGTACATTTTCTTGAAAATTGGATATTATTTTAACAATCCTCACTGAAATACTGTAGATTAATTTAAATAATGTAAAAACTACTAAATTACCTGTTCTTAGCCAATTTTATTTTTATCAGACACCACCTCCACTTTCCATTGTCTGGCATTGTGCAGTTTTTTACTAGCTGCCTTACGTTTCCATAAGTCCAGTAACAGACGGTTCCCTGAAGAAAAAAAAAAAGAGTTTGCTTTACCATTCTTGAACAGACATTAATACTGTAAATGAATGTGAAAGCTTATTGAAACCAAAAACATGCCTCTTTGGTCTCTGACTAGTTCAACTGCACTGTCCTCTGTGAATTCCACCACTGCATATTTTTTTGTGTCCATCTGTTGAGATTAAATAATAAGAATAAGATCCTTCTTGTGAGAAACAACATTCAGCGATACATTTTAGAACAGTGAATTGAGGATTTTGGCAAGAGAGGACAGGTCTTATTACCATCTTCTTATAACAAAGTTCTTTCAACCTTACCCCAACAAATTCACACTTGCAGTCTACATGGTAGTTATGAAATTTAAATGCTGAGAATCAATGTGATTTTGATCTGCATTAAATGAAGCTATAAACACATCCCACCAATTACACATTCATTTAATTTTCTTTTGTTAAACTGTACAGACATTTCCTATTCTAACATAGAAAACGCATCAAGATGAACATGATAAATAATAAATAATACTGTACTGTTGTCAGCATACCTTATGGTTACCATCGATGTGCCATAAACGGACGTTCTCCGGGACTGTTCCTGGCTGGTGGAATGACCTACCACGCTCTATCCGAGCAGCTGACTCTCTAGCCATTTTCAAAAAAATGCTAAAGACGTATCTTTTTCGTCAGCACTTGACCCAGTAGTAGTAGCACTTACCTTGACTAATATGCTTCTCCTATCTGTGCATTTATTAAAAAAAAATAAATAAAATAAAAAATTTCGCTAATGGCACTTTACTGACATAACTGTGACTTCACTCAGCACTTGCATATTGTTGTTCTCATGTTGATTTGATTGATTCTACTACCCTCATTTGTAAGTCGCTTTGGATAAAAGCGTCTGCTAAATGACTAAATGTAAATGTAAATAAACTGTTGGGTGCAGGGACTGTATATTTCCTATGCCTTCAGGGGTTCAGTTGAAGACTGACACCCTGAGGATCCACACGTCTCATGGATTCTTGAACACGTCGCTCTAGAAATGTAAATTCGTCAATATATGCATAGTTAATATTTCAGTCTTTGAGTTCACCTTTGGCATGCTCAGTGGGGACCTAAAATACAGTATTCAAAAATATCACTGTACTGACACCATCAGATGTGAATACAAAAACTTGAAATTAACTGAGCTGAATAAGGACACACTTCTGAGATGTTTTACTAGCTTAAAATCACTTAATAATGAAGTTTGCAACACTGACACCATTTCAAAGCAGCTTCACAGTAATACAGCGGTAAATAAAAATATGTATATAAAAAGCTGTATAAATTTAGGGAAAAAAAAAAAAAAAAACTAAATTTACTTAATTTTTATTTTACATGCTTTTTACCCAGGGATGCTAATATATCAAGGTACAAAACCCACCTTACTCTGTACTTGAATGCCCTGTGCACCGAGATGTCCAACCATCATTTTATATCTGGCATTTGGGTGACGCTTAAGCACATCTTCTACCAAAGCATCCAGTTCAGCGTCCTCCAGAGTTGAGAACAGGTTGCTTACTCTATAAGAATAAAATAAACCCATTATCAACCACACAACACACACATACAAACACTAATGTGAAAGCTAAGTAGATTATAAGGCTAGGCTACTAGGAGCTGCTGCTTACCTTAAACCATGTTGCGCCTTCCTTATTCTGTATAGTTCTTTCACAGACACCAAACAACTTTGCAATGTTTCCAGCAGTTTGACCCATTGAGAGATAAGTTTCAATGGTGCTTATCGGAAGCAAGTACAATGGACGTCCCACCATAGTACCATCTGACTCGCACAGATGCAACAGCTGTATTCGAGGGTCACAAGTTTCCCTGAAGTTCCCTCCCACTTGGACATCAATTCAACTATAACCAATATGAAGGAACTGCGTAAGATTCATCTTTGATTTTCAAAGGATCTTGCCATGTGTGTCAATTGACCCTTCGCCGGGAGTTTGATTGACAAGCGATCTAACCAATCATAACGCCGAATCCGCCATTTTGTTCGGCAAAGCAGTCAGTTAGAAGATTAACCTCAGTGGACTTGAAGTTGAAAAAGTGTGTGTATTGTCATCTTTCTGCATTTGAAATAACATTCCTTCTCATGTTCATTCATATTTAATGCTACAAATGAACTAGTAGGAAGAGATGATCGGTTTACAAACCTCTTGAGCTGAGGCGCTACAGCAATCTGTCACGACACATTAAAGATCCACAAAATGGTTTTTATTGTTCGAATTTATTAAAAAATGACACAGTTTGAAAGCTGGGACTTTGTTTAATATTAAAAGTAACCTGGTTTGTCTTGTCTGTCAACGTGTTGTCAGTGTCCTCTTTGCTCTGCAAAGTATTTTTCACTCTGTGTGGCATGACAGCGGCATGGCTTGACCGTCAAAGCAATAGTAACTAAGGGGGACGGGTCTTTGTGAAGGATCAGTTAGGTATCTCTGCAGAACAAAAAGCCTGTTTCCCAATAAGTGGGTATTTGTCAACTACTTTACCCGACTTCTTTTAAATCATAAAAGCCCACCCCAGTGGATTAAAGCAAGTTGGGTAAAGTGGTTGAAAACAACCCATTGTGGTTTTCAACAATGCCCAGATGATGGAGGAACACCCGCTGGCGTTCTGCAGAGATTCCTACTTGCACTTCTCAGTCACCAGTCCAGGATGAGAACCTGGTTGGCTTGGACCTGTGTCATTGTTGTGGTGGTTGTTTTTAACTCACCCCGGTGGTTTCAGTAGTTGTGATCTGATGGAGATTACCTAGCATTTTAGCTCATGGCACAAGTTTAACAGGGCTTGATAAATGATGAATGTTGCTGCAACCACTGCAGAGATCTTTAGTTTGGGGTGAAACTGCTGGGGATCACTGACAGTCACAATAATATTGATTATGAATGATATATTTTAATGATGATTTAGTTCTTAGTTCTTACAAGGACCATCCTGTCAAACATTGGAAACCAGTCAAACTATAGTTAAAGGTTACGTCACTGTTACAAAGAATTTTGTTTTAAATAAATTTTTCTGCATATCTGTAATGACCCCTGTTATGAAATATTCGGTGTCTGATATTTTCGGTGACACTGGGCGGAGCTTACATGAATATTCACGAGTTTCCTGTTTTGAGTTAAAGCGCCACTGAAAATGTTAGTGCATGCTCTTCGGCTTACATTAAAGGTAATTAGCATATGTTTCAGCATTAAACGAGGTCAAGCTTATATTCTAACTGTTATTGAAGCACACAATTTTATATATAAGCTATTTTGTGTTATGTCGTGTCATGTGTTATCTATGTTTGATATGAACACAGCCAATGATTCGCCAGAGGTGTCGTTAGGATTCGCTAAACGAGCCAATAGCGTTTTAAGTAGACTATTTTTGTTGTTTCTGTATTACCTTGAGTCTTTTAAGCATATAGTTTTAAAAGTTTGCTGAAATGTATGGTAGCATAATAATATTAATTGTAACTCCTGTGGTGAAGGCAGCAGTGAACTTTCCTAGTTTGCAGAAGCACTTCTAATCTGGGTAGACTTGAATTTCTATATGTAATATGTTTCAAAAATTGCACACATGCAAGAAAACATGTTAATGTACTTTAAATATAGTTAAATAATCACAAGAGCAGACCAAACTTTAATTTGTGTGGGATCCCAAGACCCTGTGTAAAGTGTGTTAATCTGCTTGCTATGAATACACTGCAAAAAACAAGCAAAATAATCTGCCAATGGGGTAAGCAAAATAATCTTATTTCAAACCAAGAATAAGCTATATAATCTTGTTTTCAGTTTGGACTAAGATTATTTTGCTTACCCCATTGGCAGATTATTTTGCTTGTTTTAAGGAAAAAAGTACTTAATTTTGATTTATTTTTCCTAAAAACAAGAAAATAATTTGTACTTGTCAAGAAAATGCTTCTTGATTTAAGAACTTTAAGATATTTTGACTAGAAACAAGACAAAAATTCTAAGTAAGAACAGCATTTTTTGCAGTGTAGAAACATGAGACAGTGATATTTGCTTCCCTGCAGCACGTTCACTATATGGAGAAGACAATTGGCAAAAGTGTGAGGGATATTATTGTTATGTAGATAATCAGACATATATACATACTACTGTGATTGTTCTGTCAATTTCTTAATTGCTTGCTCAGTTGGTAAATATTTTTAAAGAGACTTTATTAAATCCTGTTATTTTTTTCATATTATTAGGAAACATTCTCAATCTTTTTTTTCCCACAAAATGATGTATTTCATTGACAAAAAAAGAAAAAATAGAAAAAAAATTAATGTGGAAAAAACATGAAGCACTGTGAATCAGGATTCAGTTTAACACAGCGTTGATATGAAACTATATGGAACTAAATGATCAAACCTGCAGTATATTCACAATGAAATGTATTAGTTCTATTCTACAAGCTTTCCATAACAATTAACATTTTATTTATGTTAAATTAGCTGCTAAAATAATAGGCCATGTAGTAATTTGCATATCTGTAATATCAAAGATGAAAGTAAATAATGAGAGTATTTTGAATAAAAAAAGAGCAACTGATTCTGTGACATATGACATATTTAATTAGCAAAAACACTTGTATTTAAACACACATTGACACACTTTACACAGGGTCTTGGTTTGTATGGACTTTTATGTTGAAGTGTTTTTATGTTCCTCTTGTCTCTGTGTTCTTTCCTGTGTCCTGTGGCCATGTTTGTAGTTTTCCCCATTGATTACTCTTTTCCAGGTGTGTCTTGTTAACACTCTGAGGTCTGACGGTATCGCCGGCGATACCACCGTGGTTTTTTTCTTATCAGTGTGAAAGAGACTCAAAATACTCTGTCAATGTTGCACATACAATTAAGAGTTATACACCATTTTAATCTGTGGAATATCTTCTTTCATTTGTGTACACTCAGAGTAAAAACAGAATGTTGTGCTTTTTGTAAAATAAAGAAAACTAACATGATGCGTGATCTCTCCTCTCCCTCTGAACGAACTCCAATCTGATAGTTCTCAGAAAATGAACTGTAACTTAGTGAATACTAATGACAAAAAAATTACACTTATGTCTAAAAAACGTTAAGATGTCAGGTTTTAAATCATGTAAGTCAAATCGAAAACAAACCTTCTTTGTTTATGTAATCTGTATGAAAAGAGAGCCATGTCAGAAATCCGTGATTCAGCTCATTATCTGCTAATGCGGCCACGCCCACGGAGCCAGCGCTATTCAGACGCTAATTCAGTCAATACATGCATTCATCGTCTCAATCGTGTATTTATTATCTTGAAAAGTGTTTATCTGGATGTAAAAGTCATGGTTAGCGATCTCTAGAAGACATGCAGTTACTTCCTGTTTACTTGTCTTCTACAGATGAAGTTTAGATGAGTTTTTGTTTCTTTAGCGCCCTCCGGCTGCAGTATGTATTGGAAACTCCATTCATGGAATAGCCTCTTCTTCTTTTAGATGAATTTGTGGACTAAAATGCACAGAGCGCCCTCCGACTTCAAGGATGAATTGAAAACACCAGCGCTCATAGTAATGACAATGAATATTAAGTTAATATAACTCCTCTGTATAGAAAATTGACATAAGCATATGAGAATCCAATATTTCTCCAAATGTGCATGCTTTTAAACTAAAAGCCTATATTCAGACTCTTTGCATCACAGAAATACATTATATTTTAAACTATAATATAAAACCATTACTTTATATTGTAATAATATTTTTCTGTATGTTTCATATATCATAATGAGCTTGAGACATCACAGAAGGTTTTTTTTCACAGCCTACCTGACTGAAATGCCTCATTAATATGCAAGTCATTTCAGCTCATTACTATCCAATTCTTTTGTCTTCTCAGGTGAGAATGGCCCATTTTCAGTGGTGATTCACGCCTCCTCGCATACTGTGTTTCTTGGCAAAAAGTGTCTTACAAAAACTAAATCAATATATTGTTTTATATGAAGGAGTAGGCAGCATAATTTTTACATAATTTTGAAGCAAAAACTCTAGTCTACAACCTCCAATACCCTAAAGTCTTATGAACACAGATTTATTATACTTTTTTTGGCCTTATTTCAGTGACTTAAGTTTTTTGTTTTTTCAACAACCACGCATAAATGTTATTCCTTCAAAAACACAAACATGTACATACATGTTCCTCACATATTATTGTAGCCTAGTTTGTGCTGAATACAGTGTAATGACACTTTTTCCATTAATATGTTTATGAACAACTGAAAAAAGCACAAATGTCAGGGCATGTCAAAAGTTCTCCAGGCCCCAAATCAGCCTCAGACTCCAGAGGGTTAACTTATCTTGTTTAGCTTGTTTGACCGTGTGTATTTATACCCCTGTGTTACCGGTGATCTTTGTCAGGTCTTGTCCTACATGTATGTATGTCTGATGCTTCTCATTCTGTTTCATGGTTCTCTGGTCTCTGTTGTGGTTATGCTTGTTTATTTTTATTATTAAACTATTTTGCAGGTGAATCCAGCTCTCCCTTTGTTTTTGAGTTCACCAGATGTTACAATATCACAATGAGTTGTAGACGAGGGCTTTTGCTCCTTCTGCAGTAAATATCAAAGTAGCTGGCACTAACACTAGCTTGTGCTCTGCTGTCGGACATAATTAAGAGGAACCTTTTAAATCCATTTGTGTATAAAAACATCAGATTAATGTTTTGAATGCAAATTTATTCTAAAACATGTAGACAAAAAAAACTTATGTAAATATTAAACAATGAGTTATAGATAAATTAAACACACTATTTTACTACTATTAAACTACTAATACAAGACTGTTTAGCTCTCCTCTGGGAAAAAAAAAAAAAAGAAGCTCTCATCTGATTCGGCAAACTCCTCATCAAACACACATTAGTGTATATCAAGGGTCTCAAACTCAAATTGGCGGGGGGCCGTTTCTGTGATTCACACCTCCATAGGAGGGCCATATTAACATTCAAGCGCAAGAAAGTGCAGCATTTCAGAAAATTTACTTTCCTTTGCATTATTTCTCATTTACTTCAAATTTCATTAGGCCTACTAAAATATTTTATACCTATACTATAAATATCTTATTTACCATACTAAATGTAAACAGCAGTGTCTCTCTCGTTGTTACAGAGTGCAATATAATTATATAATAGGCTACTATTACTAGTATAATACTATTAATTTACTAATATAACACTAATATAATACTATTAATTGCAATAGTCTGGTGCAACTTCTCACATCCAACAAGGTGCATGGAATAAAAAAAATGTGTAATTTAGGAACAAAACCAGCAACACTTGTGGTGGAGGGGTCAGAAATAACAAAAAACTGGATATATATATATATATATATATATATATCAACTTTATTTTGCCAAAAAATAAAAATCTCTCATTGTTACATACATTATTAGTTTTTAACATTTAGTAGAAGTATTTTCCCTTACTTTATATTAGCTTAAATAACATTAAAATCTTGAAAAATGAAAAAATGAATCTAAAATGAAATTAAAATGTTGATTTATTAAACATATTAATAAACATTGATTTTCAAGATATTTTGGGTTCATTTTAAGTAAGCAATACTGTAATTTTTAAACAATAGTTGAGTTAAGTAAAACTACCCAGCAGGTTGGGCAAACATTTAACCCAACTGCTGGGTTAAAACAACCCAATCGCTGTGTTTGTCCTTTTTCAACCCAACCCAGCATTTTTTAGAGTGTACCCATAATGCTTTGAGCTGATGATGAATCAGATGTTATAGAGCAGGGCTGGGCAAACTCGGTCCTGGAGGGCCGCTGCCCCTGCAGAGTTTAGCTGCAATCCTGATAAAACTCACCTGTGTGTAATCCTGAAGACCTTGATTAGCTGGTTCAGGTGTGTTTGATTAGGGTTGGAGCTAAACTCTGCAGGGACAGCGGCCCTCCAGGACCGAGTTTGCCCAGCCCTGTTATAGAGTCTCTTCTACATTAATACTGTGACACAGAAATATCATGTCAGAATAAAAGTGTGTCACACAGATCAGTGTGTGTATCTGTGCTTTTCTCAATCTCTGTTAATGGAAATCACCTTCATTTAGTTCTATTATAGTGTCACATCAATTATAATTTATGAATGTAGAATTGAGATTTGTTCAACATCTTGTAATCAAGTGTATTTCAGGAGTCAAAGCACAGAAGCAACATTATTAAGGGTGCTTTCACACCTGCCTCATTTAGTTCGGTTGAATCGTACCAGAGTTCGTTTGCCCCTTTGGTGCGGTTCGTTTGGGCAGGTGGGAAAGCAGCAATCGCACTCGGGTGCGCACCAAAAGCGGACCAAACAAGCGTACCGAGACCTGCTTGAAGAGGTGGTCTCGGTACGCTTTCAAACGAACTCTGGAGCGGTTCGCTTGAGATGTGAAAGCAATCGACCCAGTTAACGGACCAACGAACCAAATTATATCATTTTCATAACGGAAAATATGATATAAAAATCAGTAATGTCTGATTCTGTGAGTGAGCACATTATTTACAATATCTGAAAGCCAACGATCGCCTCTGGTGTGTAATTACACTTCTCCGTGCGAGAATGCTGTCCCGACGAAGTCTCAATTCCCGCTCTGCTTCATTATAAAAAATTCAAATGGTCTCTCTCGACAAACACACGGACAACAGGTCGCCTACCAGACAGCGCTGGGAAATCCAGAGATGGAGAGAGAGAAAGAGCGCGGGTTTGAATTTGCCGCAGCGAATTAACTGCGGGAGAGACGGCTACATTTATAAAGTGTTTGTGTGTGTCTCGACAGTTACAAATAAAGCCACAATAAGCTCATGGAGCTAGCTTGTCAATCATTATTTTGATGGATGACGCAGCGAAAACTCTGACCAATAAGAGGACAGTTGTACTCGCATGTGACTTGCCTGAATGCATTTTGGTACGCTTTGAAATGTTGCCATGTGAAAGCGAACCGAACCAAGAAGAAAATGCAACATTGTAACAAATGTAGTCCCTGTTTCGGAACAAAACAAGCGATCCATAGGTGTGAAAACACCATAAGTTGGCTTGAAAAAGCAGAAATGGTGTTTAAACTTATTATTAATGGTGCTTGGAGCATCATCACTGGCAGCTGCCAAGACACTCCCTAGCAACTAGACAGAGTACCCTAGCAACCGTTTACCAAGACCTATATCACTGCATCAGATCATCGTATAGAGATGTGATTAGCGCTTTTTACCAGAGAGGGTCTGTATCTCTTACCATTGGAGAAAGCGTAATGACTAACTTAATCACATGAAATCACCTTAGCAACCACCAAGATCACGCCTAGCAACCACACAGGACACTTTAGTAACCACATACAGCAGGTAACCAGCCAGAATAATACTTCATAATGTAATAATACTTTGGGCCGTGTGTTTGCTGCCTTTTATCGCTAAGTGATGCTACAATCACAGACTTTTAAAAAATTAGAAAGTATGTGTCAGTTCGTTCTCTTAAGTATTAATCTGCCGCAGCTCGTTGAGAGATGAATTCAATTTAAATATTGTGGATAAATGAATTCATAATCACAGTGCTGAAATTATAGTAGCCTACAAATGTAGAACTGAAAATAAATGTAGGCGTTTATTATTTACATCGAATTTAAGCAAAGTAAATGTCAACACCGTGAGCTGAGTGTAAGGCCAGCCCAATCGGCCCAACGGTGGTTTCCCACAGGACGGGGAAGGTTTCTTGCGCGTCTTTCCAGTGTGGCAAAGTAGTTTAATTCCAATTAAACTTTTATCTGACTCCATTTTATTATGACCTCGAATTTAGTTTAGAATGTCACCTGATTATTGGTCATTTGTATAATAATTTAGCTATACATTTGATTACTCTATTTAACTCTTTACTCTTATTGTACTCATTCATTCAGATTCCTATAACGCTTTGAGTCTCGCACCGGCCGGGCATACGATCTCATATGCACAATCTCGTCAGTCTTGGTCATTAGACAGAGGCGATGACTAATATTCTAGAGGCCGTACCCACTTTGCTCATTCTAGAATACTGTAGCGATGTACAGTTATTAATCAATTTATGGATGAAATATGAATATCATAATTCAGAAAGCTTTATGACGTTCATATATCGACCCAACGGGGAATTAAACATATATGGTGAATTAACTACAACGAATTATAATCAATCACATATATGATTAGTTCTGGTTGAATAATTATGTGGAAAACTATCAGTTCGTCCACCGAAACGGAAAATTATCCACAGATTATCACGACAGAAATGTTATTCTCGGGCCGGGAGACTAACTTTCTATCATAGCCTTCAAATATAGAGCAAGGATATTAGAATCAGAACGTTAAAGTGACTCGGTTGTTGCTAAAATGAGCAAGTGAACAAAAACATAATGAGTTTAATAAACGAAACGGGTAATACACAGGTTATACGGCTAAATGGACACAAGTAAATACAAATACATACAAAGTAGAGGGAAAGGCAGAAACGAAAGAGATGATCAAAGCAGGTCAAATTGCAACAGTTCACCTTTAAGAGCCAGCAAGGAAACTCAGTATTTAAAATCGTAAAAATGTTATACTTGCATAGGTTAGTCAGGGTGCTTGGAGTTTCGGAGCGCTCGGTTTGATAGTTGCTTCTTCTTCCGGAGGTTGTTTCGGCGAAGTTTCAAACGAAGGTTTAACTGTTGTAATATGACCGGAAAATAAAGAAGAGAGGCCGTCTTGACGGCAGGAACTCGTGCAGAAAAACTTGTGCCACCAAAAGACTCGTGTCATGGTGTTTTAAAGACAACAGACCAGAACGCCTTCTTGATAACCTCCTCCAATGCTAGCGTTGCGATTTGGCGGGTTTCCACATTCCTTTGTCCTGTCTCCCGAATAAATTTATGGTATGTTGAATCAGTGCATTTTCTTCATAGTATTATTAAACATTGAACGATGCATTTGGCAGAAATGTAACGTACATGAGTGAATAGCTCTGATTCACAGCTTTACGGAGAAATCAAACTCGACAGGTGTCTCTCGTCATATAAAGAAGATACACTTTACACTCTATTACTATCGTTTAACATGAAAACCAACCTACTACAGTCAATTCTACGATTCTACACTAGTAACACATACATGCAGCGAGCACTACAATGGCAGGTACATTCATATTTGCAGGTATAATATTTGTGTATACAGTCTTTGTATGTGTGTGTGTGTCTGTGGGTGCATGCGTGTATTTTCTCTTTTTATGACCGTTTGGAATTCGGGCCTGTCTTTCGAAACCCGATCTGTGGCGTTCGCATCTCCTTTGAAGTCACAGAGGAGAGGTTTGGGACTTATCGAAATAGTCATAAAAAAAAAAGGGCTGTGTCGACGGCAGTCCAAGCCTGGGCTATAGGTGAGCTGGTCAGGATGGGCAGTCGGGAGAGTGCTTGGAGGGCGGCGTCGACAGGAGCAATGTCAATTAACTGGGACCCCCCTTTCTCAATCCTCAGTTCCAGCTCGGGGGCCAAAGTGAGGTTGTGGTTCATGAAAAAGGGTGGGATCTCCAGTTCTGACTGGTACTCCTCACTTGAGATGTGGTACAAGGCCAGGTCATCGAGGTGGAGGATGGCACCCAGGGGTACCTGGATCCACATACTTTGACTGGGCAGGCTGACACGAGTGGCAGTGTCGTGCTGATCGTAAGTCAGGGTGGCGGTGCGAGTGGGAGTGTTAACAAGCCATCAATTGCCCACAATCTCAGCTTGTGCTCCGACGATTTGGGTGCGAGGCTTGGCCTCGGCAGGGCAGCGTGTGTCGCTGATCATGGGCTGTAACCCGCAGATTCCTTCAGTATTGTCTCTGAGGAAAGGTTTGCTAGGGCAGAGGTAATGAATGAAAACACACATGCGTAAATTGGGAGCCAGGTACAGTTGGGGGTTGCTGTCGTGGTATGCTACCACAGCTGGAGTGTGTATCTTGATGTGGGTGTTACCCTTCCAAAACCCGACATTGACAATGTCTTTGAGTCGGTAGATGTTATCTGGTTCGATGATAGGTAGATTTAGGAGGAAGGCCAACTCCCTTTGTTCGGGGTCGACATGCAGTAGGATGGCACTACCCAGGGAGTAGGCAAGGTGGGTTTGGATAGGGTCCGTGGGTCTGACGGCAGCAGAGGCCAGCACAGTTTGTACGAGGCTCAGGGGTACGAGGTATGGGGGAATCCTTCCCATGGCCAGGTTGTCCATGGAGGAGCTCACTTCCCGCAGCATGTCTGTCATTAGAGCAGTGACGAGCTGAGTTTGAGCGATGTCATTTTGGAAGACAGTAAACAGTTGCTTCATTGAGTTCACTGTCTGGTTCAGCAGGACACTGTGGGTGTTGAGAATCACTACAATGCCTTTCAGAGTTTTCCCGATGCTTTGAAGGGTTTGGTTCTGTGTGGTGGGTTGTTCTCTCAGCTGGGGGATCTCCGTTTGGATTTCGGCCACATGCCGCCTTACGGTGGTTAGGCTCACCGCGTTGACACTGGACATGCCGAGGTTAAATAGGGTCCCGACTGCAGCGGCGGCTCCGAGCAGAGCTCCCAAGAACCGTTTGGTGCGTTGGTTGTGTCCACTTAACTCGGCTTGTGTGACAGTCATTTTCTCCAGTTGGGCGAGCATGTGCTGGACGTCGGCTTCCGCGTGAGTGAGGGCGTTCTCCGTCCATCGGGCCCCTGCCCAGCTGTATTGGGCGACATGGCTGGGATAGTGTGCTTTGTAGACGGTGCGGGGGTCCAACCGCACATACACTTTCTGCGTGTAAGTCCGGCAGTTGGTGATGAGAAGTCCCGGTTGTTCCCTCAGTACGATACCAGATGCGGGACCTGGTGATGTGATGTCGGATTGCGGCTGTCCTCTGGTTGGCAGGAGGCACACGAGGGTGAACCACAGCAGCATCCTGTTACAGAGAAGAGGGGAGGAGAGAGAGAGAGAGAGGCATGGTTGGTCAGCGGGGAATGTCCGTGGTTGGTGAGGACAGTTTTCCGAGGATTGCAACTGGGATTAGCTTGCATTGTTCCCTCCCTGCCTTTCTCTGTCAACAGCCACATGTCTCTTAATCTGGTTACGGTGGACCCATTTGAAAATTGGTTCTTTCTGCCCTCGGCTCAACTTGATTCGGTATGCGACCGGGGAGAGTTTGTCCACAATCTCATGAGGTCCCGTCCAACGAGGAAGAAATTTCTTTGACAGCCGTTGGGAGGCTGTTTTGGGTTGCTGAGCGAAAAGGTAGTACCAGACCCGGTCACCCACATCCAGTTCCTGGTGTGACGCCTTACGGTCGTAGTATGCTTTCTGGCCTTCCGCGCTTCGTTGAAGCTGTTGTTGGGCAAAAGCAAACGTGGTTCGTAGGTGTCGGTGTAGCTCATCGAGGTACTGGTGGGTCGTGTAGGCAGTGACGAGGCTGGAATCTCCCGGTTGGTACAGCAGGTGCAGCGGCAGGGTCATCTGTCGCCCCGTCATTAGTTCGAAGGGGGACACCCGAGTTGACTCCTGCGGAGTGGCTCTAATAGCCATGAGTACCAGGGGAAGTTTCACATCCCAGTCTTTCTGGTTGGCTGACACATATTTTTTTAGCATGCTAACCACAGTTTTATTGGTCCGTTCCACTTGCCCTGACGAGATTGGATGGTGGCTGATGTGCAGCTGGCTCTGTACGCCCAGGAGTCTCCAAATTTGCTGCATGATCTCGGCAGTAAAATGAGTACCTCTGTCGGAGTTGACTCTCAATGGCAGCCCAAATCTGCTGAAAATGTGGTTCATCAGGAGGTATGCTGTAGTCTGGGCCGTGTCGTTCGGTGCTGGAAGACACTCTACCCACTTGGTGAATTGGCACACGAGAAAATACCTGTTTCCTCTCGTCGATCTGGTCAGGGGCCCCACCCAGTCTATCTGGAGGTCTGACCATGGGAATGTGACTCCTCTGCGTTGCAGTGGAGCTCTGTGAGTTGGGTTTGTCGGTTGGAATTGGCAGCACACCAGGCATCCTCTAACATACTCTGCCACATCCTGCTGCATGCCAGGCCAGTATGCCACTTGTTTCAGTGTCTCGTAAGTGGCTCTGGTACCATGGTGTCCAGCACATGGTGCGTCGTGGGCATACATGAGCATAACCCCCATTTGGCCGTGTGGTATCACAAGCCTTGGCGCAGTGAGATCATCAGGGGCATACCACAGAATGTCTTCTTTCAGATGCAGCATGTGCTTGACGTAGTGTAGTCGTTTGAGGTTGGGGTTGTTGTCGAAGTTGGACTTCGTGATCGGGGGGCAGGAGGGGTTTGAGAGGAGGTTTTTAATGGTGTGTATGGCGGAGTCCGAGGCTTGGAGGTCGGCAATGTCATTGTTGGAAAGTTGTGGAGCTAGTGACAGCGGCTGTGGTGTGGGAGCAAGGACGGGAGCAGTACGTTGGCTGCGGGTGACTGCTGCTACAGCAGGGGTGGGTGTTTGGGTGGGGGGTGACCACAGATTACCCCGTAGTGCGCCCGTCTTGGCAAGGGCATCAGTTTGGTCATTCAAGTCTTTGTCCCTGCCAGGTAGTTTCGAATGTCCTTTCACCTTCTTCCAGTAAACGATCATGTTGTCTGTCATCGTGATATCGTCGCATGCTTGGAACAGGTGTTGGTGTTTGACCGGCTTGTTGTTTGCGGTCTTGAAGCCATTTAGTTTCCAGCCTGGGAGGTGGCATGTGAAACTGAGTCGGGCATAGTTTGAGTCTGTGCAAATGAGGAGTTCTTTGATGTTGTGGGCCAGTGCGATTTGGAGGGCGATGAGGATCGCAGCTACCTCCGCATACTGCGATGACTGGGGGCCCAAATTGAAGTGTTGTGGTGGGCAGGGTTGGTCGTTTAACCATAACACCCCTGCACCTGCCTTTAGGATGCCCTCATGGTTGTACGAACATCCATCTACGTAGGCAGTGGGCATACCTTGGCACGCATTCTCTTCGAAGTACCGGTGGCAGGTCGGTTGCTGGTTTTGGGGTATTTCCATCTCCGGTGTCGAAGCTGGAGTGTCATCGGAGCAGTTTTGGCAGGCCGCCAAGCCGTTGCCAAGAGCCGACTTGTGATTTTGGGCGTATCGTGCCTCGACGTTGCGCCCCTGGAGGGCCATCAGCCATGTGGCTATGCGTGAGTTGGTGACTACGCCATCTCGGATGCGTTGGCTGTTGAGGAAGGTGACAGGTTGGTGACAGGTCTCTATTATAACCTTTTGTGCCCCAATGTAGTTGGAAAATCTTTGGATGGCCCATACAGTGCAGAGCAAAGCCTTTTCACAGTCTGAGTATTTGCACTCCGGTGGCAGGAGTGTTTTGCTGGCATACGCTACGACTCTTTTGTCTTGATCGTATCATTGGTAGAGACCAGCGCTCAGGCAGTTCTTGGAGAATCCGGCTTCCAAGTAGAACTCCTTCTTTGGATCGGGGTAAGCCAGACATGGGGCTGTGCACAAATGTCGTTTCAGTTCATTCATTGCACTTGTTTTGGCGTCCGTCCAGACAAACGGGCAGTCCTTTTTCAACAGAGTAGTTAGAGGTCTTGCAATGTCCGAGTAGTTCTCAATGAATTGTCGCGAGTAGTTGCACACACCTAGAAAGCTACGCAGCTCTGAGATGTTAGTGGGAGGTTTGATGGTTTGAATAGCTTGAATGCGGCTGGACTGCGGTTCAATGCCCTGTGAACCGACAAGTAGACCCACGTAGTTGACCTTGGTTCGGCACCATTGTCCTTTGTGGAGGGCAATTTTGGCGCCGGCGGTGGTCAGTTGGTTCAAAACATGATGCCATCAGGTGGTCCGCCACAGTCGTACTTTTCATGAGCACATCGTCCACATAGATGAGGTTCCCTCTCATCCTTGCATCTGGACATGCTTTGTTCAGGAAGATGTTGAATTCAGCTGGTGAGTTGGCATAGCCGAATGGGCACCTTGTAAAAGTGTACTGCCGGTTGCCAAAAGTGAAAGCCAGCTTGTGTTGATCCTCTGGGTGTACGGGTATGGTCCAGAATCCTGATGCCACATCAAGCGTCGAGAAGATAGTGGCCCCTTTGACTCTAGGTAGTTCCTGCTCCAGCTGTGTCATGGGCCACCGTGACAGTGGCACCTGCTGGTTCAGTTTCCTGTAATCAATGGTTGGTCGCCACTTGCCATTTGGTTTGAGAACAGGCCAGATGGGGGCTGAGTATGTGCTGTTGCAAGGACGGATGACACCTTTCTCTTCCATGGAGCGGATAATCTCCTGCACTGGTTCGTGTGAGGCGATGGGAATTTTGTACTGCCTGACAAAGGTGGGAGGAGCGTTTGGGCGCGTTGGAATGCGCACCGTGTGGAGGTTAGTGAGTCCACAGTCTAAAGAGTCTTTGGCAAATGATGCTTTAAATTTGTACAGGACCTGCCTGAGTTTCTGGCGGTCTGCCTCGTACTTTAGGGCATCTGCATCCTTCAGGATTTGTTGGACTTGAGACTCGAACCCTGGGAATGGCTCTTCTGTGGTGGTGTCAGCTGTCAGTGGTGCCGTGTTTTCCTGGGTTTCACAGGCCGGCTGGCTAGAGACTGTGTATACTGCAAGGTGTTGGTCCTCCATCAGTTCCGTTCTGCACACCTGTTCTGTGGGTACCGGCATGATGGCAGTGATGGAGATGGTCTTGAAGGGTGCAGTTAAAACCGTGTTGTCTGGGCTCCCTTCTGGTATCATAGCAGCTGGTATTGACCCGATGACTGGTAACGTGAGTTCAAAGTCATGGAAGTCGTGGCTTACTAGCCATCCCAGCCGGTAGGCCTTGGGAATTCTGATGGGGGTAGCCATGCAGTTGTTAAGCAAAATGTAGATTACACGGGATGACACTTCAGTGAGGGGTGTGGCTTCCAAGGTGAGTCCAAGTTCCACGCTTTCAGGTGAAAGTTGGAAGAAACCCAGTGTGTTATTCAGGTTTTGGCCCTGTCTCATGTTGAGGCGAATAGCGACCCCTTTGGTATAAGCGGGTACTACAGTTTCCTGTTCGTTGACCAGGAAGCAGACTTCTGGAATGGTCTGGCCAGACACGAGGTTCTCAAGGTCAACCGGAACAACAGGGGGCTGTACAGTCATTGGTGCCCACACTACCTCATTAACCATGTCCACGTGAGCTTTGAGGCGAATCAGGAGGTCTGCTCCAATGTAAACATCATGCGTTAGGTCTGGGAGGACCAGAAAGTAATGGGTTAGAAACCGGCCGTTCCATTTCAAGTTCAGAGCGCAGACGCCTTTGGCCGTTGTCATGGCTGACAGGCGAGAGTCTAAAGAGAAACGTGTGCGCTTGTTGACGAATGGGAGGTCCGGTGCGTTTTCCTTGAGAGCATTGAACACGTTATGGTTGATGGCTGAGTTGTCAGCCCACAGTGCGAGGACAGTGTCTGTTATTGTTAAGCCATTCAGCTGCAGGTCTGGTGTGACCTTGGGGCAGAAGGAGTCAGAGTCTGTGGTGAGCTGAAGGGTGCAGAGGAGCGAACTTGAACTTTGCCCTGGTGCTGAGACGGGGTTCCCGCGGCTAGCTGTGGGGTTTCCCGTGACCTCTGTGACCTGACAGTCTGGCTCAGATGACCTGGGTGACTGGAAAGGCCGCGGTTCTCGTACTTGAGCCCAAATTTTCAGCTGTCTGAAGTCCAATAGGGGCTCAAAGCGATCTAGCAAGTCTTTGCCAATGAGCATGGGAAACGTGTCCATCGGTGAGATGTATACGGGGTGTACCAAACTCATTGGACCGATGGTTAGATGAATGGGAGCTATTTGTTGAAGTTGGATCTCAGTTTGGCTGTATGACTGCACATTTAGCTCACATTTTTGTGATTTGAGAGTTCGATTTTGTTTCTTTGCTTCATGTCTGAGTCTTTCAAAAAGGTTAGTTGACATCAAAGTTAGGTCTGCTCCCGTGTCTACAAAGGCCTCAATCCTCACATCGTTTTCCACAGTGATGGCTATGTACAGCTTTCGGGCCACCCCCTTTTCGATAAGGTTTCCCAGGAGTCTTGGTACCGGGGCTTGGGTGCTGACCGATAAGCAAGTGGGGCTGGTGTCATGTGATTCGTTTGGGAGGCAGACAACCAAAACGGCACTTTCTGGTACCGTGGCGTCCTGGTCGTCGGTGGGTTGATGTGAGCTGGTTTGCTCGGAGTGTGCGGTTGTTGGCTGAGGTGACTGTGTGATGAGGTCACTCTGTGATGTACTAACTGACTGTGTGGTAAGTCTCTGGTCAACTGTGAGTTGGGTGTGAGGTTGTGTTAAAGGGCTGTCAGGGCAGACGCTAGGGGCAGACCTTGCTTCTAGTCATAAGGAGTCTGACTTGTCCTTCTTGTCTTCCTTTTTGGGCTTTTTCTGGATCAGTTCTTTCAGAACTTTCAGAATCTCTGCAGACTCGGCTCCTGTGAGGGCTCGGACTTGGACTTGTTTGATGCACGTCGAGAGGCCTTCTGTCTTTGGCGATTGGGGCTTGAGGCTCTATCCGATGAAGGCCAGCCATTTCTGGGTCGCCGGCTGGTCTCCCATGTGGAACCGCCCCTTTGGTTGCTGGCTGGATGTGGCTTGTCCCAGAATCTTTCAGAGTGTCTGCTCTGGTGCTTGGGACGGGCGCCCTCATGGTGAGGCTGCCCTCTGCTGGCTGGGAACTGCCGTGCCTCTCGGTTGAACGGTCTGTCACTGTGGTGTGTGTGTGCGCCCTCTAGGGCTAGTTCTGGGCAGTGATCAGAGACCGGGTAGATGGTTGGATTTTTAACAGTCTTTTCAGATATGGCCCTTTGCTTGGAATAAGCTTTGTAGGCTAAATCTCGCAGCTGTTGAATAGACATACTTCGTGGGCAGGCCAGGACTCCCAGATGATGACTTACTGCAGTGTGCAGGTTTCTAAGAAACAAAGTCTTAAAGTTGAAATCTTCCTCCATTCCTGGTTCGTTGCGTGCTCCGAAGTAGGCCTTTCGTATACGGTTGTAATATGCTTGTGGAGTTTCCAGTCGGCCCTGTTTAAGATCCATGGCCGCGAGGAGCCCTTGGTCCGATTCAGGGTCAGAAAACTCTTTGATCAGAGCCTGTCGCAGCAGCTGGTAGTCTGCTTTGACAGCTTCTGGCTGCCGATCCAGGAAGCTGCGCACGTCACGGCTGGACGTGATGCGGAGTAGATACAACTTGTCCCATGCACTCACGTTGGCCACATTTTGCAACAGGAAGTCAATGTCTTGCAAATACACGTGCACGTCGACACCCCCTGCTGGGTTTGGAGTGAAAGTGGGGATATTCTTTGCTAGCTTGTCCAGCTCTTTGGGAATCACGCCATAGCTCGCAGCGCGGCTTTTCTGGGGTGGTTCCCATCCCTTTGCTCCTGACCATGGTTCTTGGAGGCTGGACGTTTTTGGCAGTGGGCTTTCACCCCCCTCGCGAACTAGGGACTCTTGGCTGGGGCACTTAGGTCCAGTGGCTAGAGGGAGCTGCATGGCATGCAAGTCTCCTCCCAATTCGCTTTGCAGTTTATAGGAATGCTTTAGTTCTCGGTGCACAGTGTCCAATTCATCTCTAAGATAGTCTCTTTGCTGTTTCAGAGCAGTGATCTCACTTCGGGCCAGTTTAAGGTGATTTTCACAGGCCCGGGCTTTAGCAACTCTTTCTTTCAGTTCAATCTCTGCTCTTGCTAGGAGAGCTTCACCTTGCTGGAGTTTTCCAGTTAGTTCCTCTATGGATTGCTTTTCCATCTGCTCTCTGCGCCCCGTCTCCAAGTGGAGCTCTTCGAGGGCCTTTTGGAGTCTCTCGACTTCCTCCTGTAGCTCAGGATCAGATTCCTCCGCTGTCCTACGCTGATCTGCGGTCTCGAGGAGTAGCTGATCAAGACGATGTTGGGTCTGAGCCTGGTTCCTTCGGGCTTCCTCAGCCTGGAGCTTGAGCGCCGCGACTTCCTGCTCCAGAAGTGCATTGCTCCTTTCATTGAGCCTTGCCTGGGCGATGAGGTTGTGGGCGAGGCCTCCGATGAGTCTTGCCCATTCTTTGTGACTGTAGCTCTGCATCGGATCGTGGGCCATCAGTCGATTCAAGTCCCCGTCCAGCTGCTCGCGGCTCAGGTGCTGGAGGATGCCGGCGGCATTGGGCAGGAACGGGTTGGTCATGACGCCCAGCCAGGTCTCGAGATGGTCCCAGTGGGTGTCAGGGCTGGATGCTTGTGACATAGTGGCTTCTACTGTTGATGAGAGAAAGACAGCACAACAAAGACAAGAATCAATGCAAGCTTGCGCAGGGACTAACGGTTACGTAATACGTAATTAGATAATTCTTTCGTGTGGTTCCAGTTAACTGGTGCAGACAGTTAATGGAAGGTAGGTTAGACACTTAATTGTCGAACCAAGGATGACCCCGTAGGTCAATTCGTGTGAGTGAGTGCCGGATTGAAAAATAAATTTTGACAGGCGGGGCTTTGCAAGTCCTCTAATGACTCTGGCTGCTCGGCCGTCTTATCTATTATTCAGCTTCCGTGGTGGCTCTCACAGGTTCTGCTTCTACGTGAACTGAAAAAAAACAAACACAGCAGAAAGGCAAACAGAACAGAATGGGATGGATGCAATTAAATGAGAAAATAAATAGAGATGAGCCGGATACTCGGCTGAAACGAGTATCCGGTACGGATAAAGCACTTCTGCCGAGTACGAGTATTATACGAGTAATACGAGTCAATATCTGTGCTCGGATTGAATGAAAATCATCATTGGGTAGCTGATTGTGTCAGCGTTCTGTGATAGGCTAGTCACAGCGCCACTCCCCTACACACATACAGATGTATTTTGTTGCTGTGTCTCGCTCTGCTCACTCACAGTGAAGCCTCGTTTACACTGCACGCGTGTGCGGCGCGTTACGGCTGCGTCCCAGAAGCGCCTCGACGCAGCGTTTCGCTAAAGATAGGCACCTCGCCTATTTTGGACGGACGCCGCGTCCAAGACACGCAGCTCAAATACAAAATAAAGTCAAAATAATCACCCTGTGTAAACTCCCGCTCATATTTCACATCACTAGGAGGCCCGCTCTCTCTCTCTCTCTCTCTCTCTCTCGCTCTCCCTACTCACTCTCTCACACACACACACCTGGTATGGGAATAAAAAAATAAAAAAGAACCAAAAAAAAAAAAATCACACTGATCATAAAAAAATTAAAAGTTAAAAAAGAAAGTTATGTTGTTCATTACATTTTACTTCATAATTGCACTGCATTGTTTTGTTTTCATTGTTGCAAAACTTGTTCTGTAATATAGTTTGCTATCGTGATCAAAACCATTGATCTGAAGCTCAATCCTGATGCTGTCCTGTAAATATTTTTCTAATCAGCAATAAATCTAACAATTTCTGATCAACCCATATCAATTGCATGCTTAAAATAACCTACCGGTTAAAGCCCCGCCCATTTCAAGACCAGCCCTGCCTACTTCCGGGTTAGGCCCCACCCACTCCGAGTACAGATACAGATACAGATAATTCATATGGTTAACAGATACAGATACAGATAATGCTGTACTCGCTCATCCCTAAAAATAAAGCAGACAACAAATAGAAAGGAATAGACGTAGAATAGCAATAAAATAAAAACGTGAAGGGCTAAAGGGGAGAAATTGAGCTTAAACTTCCTATCACCTCTGGGATTATGACGGGGCCAGGCGAGGGCGCCGTTGCGTCATAAAACTGAGAGGGAGGGTATGGCTTAAAAGTAACAGCGTTGGCCAGAACCTAAAGGAATGAAAGATATGTAATATCTTGTAGTTTTCACTAAGGGAAGGGACTGTACGTTGTTACTCTAGGCCTGGGGTGAATTGCGAGTGCCCAGATGAGAACTCAGTGATGGGGCAGCCTCTCCTAGACGTTCCCACACCTGACTGCGGTGTCCGCGGACGTCCTGTCCTCCTTGCACCACGACGCAGCCTCTCAAACAGTGACCTTCAGCACAATTGCGTTTTCAGGCGAGGTATTAACGCCGACGGCCAGATTGGCAGGTCAAAATTGAATTTTTCCCAACCCCTGAGTCTGACCCCGCAGGCAGTTACTCAAAGGGCGGTTCTGTCGAGCAGAAACAGGGAAATTAAACAAAATTGCCTTGGGTTCCAACTGGACTCGTCGCCTCCCTGCACCTGACACCCCCAACCTGCTAATGTCTCTGCGTGCTGCCCGTGGTGTGAGGCCAGAAACGTCCTGCGATTCACGCACAGGCACGTGTCAGATTCGCCAGGCCAGGCAACTCCACTTCACTGGAACCCACTGGAACAACCGTCAACTCACCACCGGGTGCTAGAGGGCCTTGTCTGCAAGTACACAAACAGTCAAGTAAACACAACTTAATTGTACATTCAAATCTCAATTTAAATCTTGTTTAAACTAAATTTAAATAATCAAGTGTGTAGGATAACAGGATAGGGGTCTTAACTGAGCTGGAAGCCGGACAAAAGGCGAAATAAAACAAAACAATTCAGATGCATTTGATTCAAATTTGAATTGAACTCTTGTTCAATTAAATTGAAATAAATGCACAGAAGAACAGCATGGGGCAAAGAGAGGAGAAAGCCTTCCCTATTTGTGAATTCCCTAATGGGGAGTGCTTCTTGGTAAGCAGAATGCCAACTGATTGACACTACTTAATCTTAAATTACAATTGAATGTTGTTCAATTAAATTTAAAAATAAGTGTATGAAATAAGGGAGGCTTGGGTGTGTGTGTGTATGTTATTGCCAGCCAATAACATACAGGACACAGGACTAAGAGTGAATAGAATACCGCATTAAGTAATACAAGGGAAAGAATTTCCGAAGTAAATAAAGCAAAATAAATAACAAAACAACAAAAAAACAATTACTAATAAAATAAAATAAAATAAAATAAAATAATAACTCAAGAGAAAGAGAGGGAGAAGAACAAACAAAACTGAGTTAACCCAAAGGAGTAGAATGGAGTAACGTAAAATAAAAATAGAATGGAATAGAATAGAATAGAATAGAATAGAATAGAATAGAATAGAATAAATCTGTGACCAAAGGAACCAAGGAGAGGAAAGGACACACAGATGGCAGGGAATTGACTTCCGGATCCGTCCACACGGGGGAGCACTTCCAGGAAGTGAATTCTCTGGTTGGAAGGGCAACTTAATCTAAATTAAAAATTTAAAACGTGTTTAAACCAAATTTAAATAAGTAAACCACCTTCCAAAAACGATTGGAAAGCATAACCATCAACAAACAGTTATAACAGCAACGTTGAAGTAGTCACGGGCGAATTTGGAGACAATTCAGTTCAAAGTACGGAGAGCAGCTTTAACTCAGAACGTCCAAACGGTGGCGTTACTGAGTCCACACAACAATGAAGTAGGGAGGGGTGCCCCACCTGGACAGACTGCCCTCTGGCGTCTGGTCAGCGTTACTGCATCCACCTCTGTGATATTTTTAAATTAGCGTTTCAGCTGATCTAACTGCACATATCACATACAAACTCTTTTTAGAATCTCGGCGGATTCTTCTGTGCCAGTTCACTGGACTGGTGCAACCTTTTATCCTAAGTATAAAACTTTGGAACCTCAGGGTTTAGTGACCCCGTTTTTGCACAAATTTTAGTGCACAAATATGTAACTGCAGGATAATTCACTGCTGTTATTAGTCACGCTGGATCAGGGCGTTTTTTCGACTGGCTCCAACTTTACAAGTCAAATCGGATAAAGCAGGTAAACTGTTTTCAGATTAGACTTGTATTTGGTAACGTATTTTGGGTAGCTAGTCCAATTAGTTACCAAGGGAGCGAGACGCTATTTTTGAATAATTGGACGACACAAATAATTCAATTAAAATAGCGGCAGATAAGGCCTTTTGCAGAGATTAAATAGGAAACTCGCTACAAAATCTCGTTTCAGAATACGCTTAATGACGATCAATTCGTTTCATTCAAGCGGAAATTAATATTCAAAACTGTAACTTACTGCAAAGATTGTCGTCCTTCACAGATAAGAGCTTGACATATTAATGGACTGCAGTGTATTTCACGTTCAACAATTTACTACCGTGTTTTTAGACACAAAAGCAGCTTGTTAACGGTGAGTAGTGTGAGGACTCGTGCGTCTTCTCACTGAATAAAGCGCGCATGAACATTAAATCACACACCAATTATTCTACCTTGCTTTTTTTTTCAACAACCAAGTTTAAAACGATGCTCGCGAATACTCCACCAAATAAATGTAGCGATGTACAGTTATTAATCAATTTATGGATGAAATATGAATATCATAATTCAGAAAGCTTTATGACGTTCATATATCGACCCAACGGGGAATTAAACATATATGGTGAATTAACTACAACGAATTATAATCAATCACATATATGATTAGTTCTGGTTGAATAATTATGTGGAAAACTATCAGTTCATCCACCGAAACGGACAATTATCCACAGATTATCATGACAGAAATGTTATTCTCGGGCCGGGAGACTAACTTTCTATCATAGCCTTCAAATATAGAGCAAGGATATTAGAATCAGAACGTTAAAGTGACTCGGTTGTTGCTAAAATGAGCAAGTGAACAAAAAGCATGGATAAAATGAGTTTAATATACGAAACGGGTAATACACAGGTTATACGGCTAAATGGACACAAGTAAATACAAATACATACAAAGTAGAGGGAAAGGCAGAAACGAAAGAGATGATCAAAGCAGGTCAAATTGCAACAGTTCACCTTTAAGAGCCAGCAAGGAAACTCAGTATTTAAGATCGTAAAAACGTTATACTTGCATAGGTTAGTCAGGGTGCTTGGAGTTTCGGAGCGCTCGGTTTGATAGTTGCTTCTTCTTCCGGAGGTTGTTTCGGCGAAGTTTCAAACGAAGGTTTAACTGTTGTAATATGACCGGAAAATAAAGAAGAGAGTCCGTCTTGACGGCAGGAACTCGTGCAGAAAACTTGTGCATCCAAAAGACGCGTGTTGTGGTATTTTAAAGACAACAGACCAGAACGCCTTACTGATAACGTCCTCCAATGATAGCGTTGCAATTTGGCGGTTCTCCACATCCCTTTGTCCTGTCCACGGTTAATTTATGGTATGTCAAATCGGTGCATTTTCTTCATAGTACTATTACAAATTGAACGATGCATTTGACAGAAATGTAACGTACATGGGTGAATAGCTCGGACTCACAGCTTTACGGAGAGGCCAAACTCGACAGGTGTCTCTCATCACATAAAGAAGATACACTTTCTACTCTAATACTATCGTTTAACATGAAAACTAACCTACTACAGTCAATCCTACGATTCTACATTAGTAACACATACATGCAACAAGCACCATAATGGCAGATACATTCATATTTGCAGGTATAATATTTGTGTATACAGTCTTTATGTAGGGCTTTGTATGTGTGTGTGTGTCTGTGGGTGCGTGCGTGTATTTTCCTTTTTTATGACCGTTTGGAATTCGGGCCTGTCTTTCGAAACCCGATCCGTGGCGTTCACATCTCCTTTGAAGTCACAGAGGAGAGGTTTGGGACTTATCGAAATAGTCATAAAAAGAAGGTCTCGTGATCCATTAGTGTCTGCCGGGCCGGAATCGATGTAAGATTTACAAACCAAAGTTCCGTGAATTGAGGCTTAAACACAGTTTATGGTGGGACCTGCTCATCCTTGAGACTGTGCAGACCCTACACTTCAGTGGAATGAAATCACATAAATAGGATTAATTTACATTTAAATTATTTATACTTGAACATACTCTTAACTCTTACAACTATTATTTCCACTTCAGAAATGACACCAGAAAGAGGTGATACCAAAATGGAGAGAGTGATGTTGAAATGCATTCGGACACCATTACAGGTGAACACTGGACATTGTTTCTGTGACAAAGTTTTCATTCTGTTTTGTATTTAATATTTTATCTTTTTATTTTGCATAAATTCTAATTCATAAAAATATGACTGTGTTACATTCATGCCTTCCCGGACTCCAGTTCCCAGCATCCTCTTGTTCTCCACACCTGTCTGCACTTCCCTCATCAGTCTTCCCTCCATCTCCCCGGATTCCCAGCACCTGTTGTCCTCGTCAGCACTCCCTTTAAGTTGGACTCACTCCCTGCACTCCTTGTCTGTTCTTGTTGTTATTTATTGTGTGTTAAGCTGTCATTCTGCTCCTTGTTACAAATAAAGCCATTATTATTGTTGATTTCCATACTTGCCTAATCTCTACAGCACCAGCACGTAAGTTGACTGTTGAGTGATTATTAACATCTGACAGGTGAAAAATAAAGTATTTTTCTATATTTGGGTCTTACAGGGTTAGAAAGGATATGAAATAGCTTTAAAACCATGTCGGCTGGCAGTATTTGTCATATATCTGTTCTCTCCTCATCTCCATTACTCCTTTGTTTTGTCTCCTTATCTTGCTCTGTCTCTTCCCCTCCTAATGCTGAGCTTTTTTCATTTCTGAAGGCTACTAATTGTATTATATTAGTTCACAATATGGACACAATCATTATTAATCTGATGAAAACAGCTTCTCAAATGTTTCTTGTCCCCTCACAATGACAGTTAGTAATTATAACATTACATAGGCCTATTTTTAATTCAAACTGGCGAAATTAGACAAGGTTATTAGTTTGTCACGAATGTGGCCAGAGATTGTATATAATGGGGAGATAAGAGGGTCTGTATCTCTTACCATTGGAGAAAGCGTAACGGCTAACTTAATCACATGTGGCACCTCTCAGCCTATCATGTAATGGCAGTGACGTCAGTCGCAACGTTCCCTAGTCTGCCTTCTCTTAAAAGATACATTTTTATCAAGCTAAAATCTACATATAGTTCCCCAAAAAAGTATTTTTTAGTGTAAAACATTCTGAAGATTAGCAAACAGGCTGTCCATTAATTAAATGATTAGCTATTTCCCCAAAAAAAGCTGTTTAATCAGTATAGTGAAGCCTCTCATCCATTGACTTCCATTCAAAAAACAGCCTCTGGTCTCCTTCCCTGCATACTGTGGGGGGTGGAGTGTTAGCATTAGCCATTACGCTTTTTTGGCTAAAGGTTGCAGGCTTGCCTTCCAGTGGCTTTGATGTGGCTCCCACACCTTCTCCTCCGCACCACCGGAGGGAGCCGTCACCTGAATATTGACTTTCCATCATTTGGACTACGTTTCCCATAGGCCCTCATTCCTGGGACTGATTGCACACGCACCTGCACCACATCACACTCACACTATTTAAGCCACACACGCATCCACATATTGCGAAGTCATTACTTTAGATTTATATAAAGTAATACTTTTGATTTTTATATTACGTTGCTCATGCAAGTGGCAAATCATTTAAACATAAGCTGTATGTTAAAATCACAAACATTTTGACACACTATCAACGCCTAAATGAATCTACAGCGGTCAGGTGGTACAGCGGCCACGTGGTACATGTGGGAGCTTTCAGAAAACTCCCAGCTTACAAGCTGTAATTATGAGCTCTACGAGGATGTGAACGCTTTTTACAAGCTAGAATCTCATAACTACAGGAATTACGAGGCCGCGTGAATGCACCTTTACTCCCCTCGATATGAGGGTTCATAGCATTCAGCTGAGTTCTGCTCTCCAGGATGCCCGTCTCTACGCGTGGGTTTGAGTTGCTTACTGCCCCTTCTGCAGTCGCTCTTACTTGCTCTCTTCTCTGAAGAATGCGTTGTTGAGAATCTGTATTCAGACAGGGTTGGCCAAGACTAAGTTTGGGCCTCCCTGGTAGCATTAGGGTCCCAGAAGCCTTGGAGCAGCCTTGATAGGCTTTCTACGGAAGGCCTCTTTGAGGCTCAGCTTGGGCTGTTGGCCATAGGGAATGCTGCCACTGACAGCCTATGTGCGACCCGAGGGTCCCGAGTTGCTATCTGGCGTTTCTTTCGAAACTGCTTGACGTTTGTCTAGCCATCTTTTGGCATGCACTCTCCTTAAGCATGGCGGCGTGGGTATATCATTCCCTAAAGTGTACTGAAACGCAGAGTTGAGTTCCCTTTCAAAAGGGAACGTCTCAGGTTCCGCATGTAACCATGGTTCCCTGAGAACAGGGAACGAGACTCTGCATTGCCCTGGCATACTTCAGGGCTGCCTGCTGAACAGTCTCTCAAGTCATTAAGATACTGACTGGTTCTTTTGGCGCTCCTTATATACTTCTGGGTCGCACTATTATGATGTCATAGGCTGTTGCCGGCCAATGGTATTGGAGTGTTTTGATTCTTAGCTTTCAGACATCGGTTTACAAGTGGTGTTCCTCAAAGCGTACTGAAACGCAGTCTCATTCCCTGTTCTCAGGGAACCATGGTTACATGTGGAACCTGATACGTTTTGTGGTCTTATTTCAGTGTCTTAAGTTTTTTGTTTTTTCCATAACCATGCATAAATGTTATTCCTTCAAAAAACAAACATGTACATACATGTTCCTCACATATTATGGTAGCCTAGTTTGTGCTGAATACAGTGTAATGACACTTTTTCCATTAATATGTTTATGAACAACTGAAAAAAGCACAAATGTCAGGGCATGTCAAAACTTCTCCAGGGCCCCAAAACAGCATCAGACTCCAGAGGGTTAACAAAAAGCCACAATTTACACTGGATAAATTAATAAAGCAGAGTAGTGACATGTAACCTGGCAAGTATCATCACTCACCAACTTGCAACACAGACCGCCTTGCTAAAACACACATATGTAGGTGATGCAGAATTGATAAAAGTAACTATAATAATATTAAAAATATAATAAAAATAATATTATTGCTGGTGGGCCAGTTTTGGCTGCGTTCTACTGAATTAATAGGAAACTAGATTAAAAAAGAAATTTGAGGCAAACTTTAGGTTGGGTTGACAAAGCCGGACCAGAAAGTTTGAATTAGTTTTAAAATGTTGAAGTTTGAAGGTTTTCAGTTTAAAGTAGTTAAAATTTGCTGGCAGTTCAGAACACAATGAGCAATCCAGTCATTATACAGATCAGTGTTTCCTTCATGTTCACAAATGCATTGTTGTTACAAATAGTGTCACTGAGTATGGGCATTTAATGTCAGATATAGGGAACTATATTTAATCAATGCAAAGACTTTAATGAATGAAACATGCTTTAAGCCAAAAAGACAAAACTGAAAACAGAACAACAGAGAATACCGTAATAATAATTGTTATTAAAGAATATAAATTATGAGATTTGCATTAGTTAAATGTATTATTTATATTAATCATAATCATTTAGGTTTCAGGGATGACTGAGGTCTTTCTGCAGAAATGCCATCATACAGTGATTTTAAGAGTCAACAGTTTGTGTTTTAAGATGATTATTTGTTGTTTGTGTGTTTTAATTATGAGCCATTTATTGTTTTATTATTATATTTATGTTAGTATAACAGAGTTAGAATTGTAATTAGTTTAGTTGTGAATCTTCTGTAACCATGGTGTTGTGTCTGTTTAAAATGTTATGCTGGGTAAATATGCTCTGCCCACTAGGGGTCAGTAGTAACCTGAAGTGTTTAGGAACATAAAGAAGCAGAATAAAAGGATGGTGTGTTAAGCTACTGCACACTTATTACTGCTGCATTTTCTTTTATTAATATTAATGCAAAATATAACATTTTGGTGATGAGGATGGCAGCACTGTTTACCTATGCCTGCTTTGTTCCTGCCATGCCCGAGTCAGCCCTCGGTACTGATAAATACTTGGCAGAAGATGTCTTAAAACTCGTCACCATCTATGCCAGAAGAGAGAAAGCGCGCCAGTTTACTACAATGCCTGGGAGAGTCAGTACAGCCTGTACAGCAAAAACTGCGCAGACTTCCCTTATTACTTAGAAATGCAGTTTCCAAAGAACTTTGCCTTTTGCAAACTGTAGCATATGTACACGTATCAGGATAATCAATAAACTTTAGAATGTTCAGAATGCTTTTAGCATGCTGGACTGGGTTGTAAAATCTCATCTCGGCTCCGACCGGTCTGCAAAAGATGAGCCCACTTGACAACTTTGCGGCCTGGCCGAAACTAAACAGAGATGTCCACTTCCAGCTCTTGGGACATCAAAGGGTCACTCATGTGGACTACGGACCAGATCACATTCCAACACACACCACACACACACAGACACATACAGAAACACACAAACATACATTTTTGACTGTATATGTAAAATACAACTATGCCAAAATATACCCATCCTGTATTTCGAGCGTATGCATGTTTCCTAGTGTTTAAATTAGTGTATTTGTGCTAGTGTGCATTTTAATGATGGAATTTTGTCTGTAAACCATAACTTCTTTTATATGCCTTTCTGATCTATCGAGTTTGATCTCTCCGTAAAGCTCCGGACTCGAGCTATTCACTGCTGACAAATGCATTTTTCTATGTGTTTAATGATACTGTGAAGAAAATACTTCATCTCGAAATCTGAGCTGATAGTCATAAATTCAGCTAGGAGACCAAACAAAGGAACTTTGCCCGCCAAATAGTGCTGCGCATCTATTGGCCGCTACAATTCAGGAGGTGTGTTAGCTTGGGTTTCCATAAAAACAATGACACACACCTTTTCCGTTGTCTCCCGTTTGTCTCTCGACTGCCCCTGAACTGCCTCAGGCGACGGCGCTGTCATCACACGCTCTCCTTCCGGGACGACCATCTCCTTGGACTCTCTCTCTCTTCTTTCTTCTCCGTCATCTTACGTGTCAGTTAAACCTTGTTTGAAAACCCCGCCGGAGAAACCCTCTCGGAAAGGACCAACCAAGCCAGGCGCATTGAAACTCTGCTGCACACCGACTGGAACCATGAGCAAGTATTATAATTTCTCTGAAATTTGTTTAAACTGATTTCTGTGCTGGCTTTCAAAGGGGTTAACTGTCATAATTTGCCGTTCTTTGACCATCCTTCCTGTCCTGTCTCTACGTTCCCTTTGTATATATTTGCATATTCTGTATTTAGACGCATAACCTCTGTAGTCGTAGTTTGCATATATTAAACACATTATTCATGCTCGATTGTTCTTTTTGCTCATTTCAACAAAAGCCAGGTCACTTTAACGTTTCGATCCTATATCCTTGCTTTACGTTTGGATGCTATCATAGGAATTTATCCTTGTGGCCAGAGGATAACATTTCTGTCGTAATAGTCTGTGGATAACTTACCGGTTTGCTGGACGGACCGATAGTTTTCTACATAATTATTAAACCAGAACTAAGCATATATGTAATTGATTATAATTTGTTGTAATTAATTCACCATATATGGTTAATTCCCCCTTGGGCCGGTATATGCATAATAATTATTCATAAAGCTTTATGAATTATTATATTCATATTCCACCCATAAATTGATTAATAACTGTACAAATCACTACAACATTATGTGGGAAGATGATTAGTATTTTGTAATGAGTAGACATTGATGTGCCCCTGCAGTTACTCATCTCTTGTTCAGTTGTTTATTACACAACACCCTTAATAATATTTCTGTTGTTCAACAGGTCATGCACTCACAGCGCTTAAACGAGGCTCCTCTCAAGGCTTGGGTCATCATCAGCTCCAGTGGTGAAGTTTCCTCAGCCCATTGTACATGCATGGTGGGTGTTGCAGAGACATGCACTCACGATGAGGCCCTACTAT
The DNA here is from genome assembly GCF_024489055.1 of Chanodichthys erythropterus. Taxonomy (NCBI): domain Eukaryota; kingdom Metazoa; phylum Chordata; class Actinopteri; order Cypriniformes; family Xenocyprididae; genus Chanodichthys; species Chanodichthys erythropterus. The sequence continues at coordinate 70,952,725 of NC_090223.1, read as the reverse complement.
TCAAAATGGAAGCAACCGTTAGGTGCAGGGAAATGAGAACTGTCACTGACAAACCTGCATATTGGATCTTACCAAGCAATGTAAACAAAGTACATTCTGAGGTAGGACACCAGATTGATTATACTTCTGCTTCTGCCACACGGAAATCCCTGAACTGTCTTCTTAATGCTGAGACTTTTAGCAAGCCTGGTTTGAGGACTTTTGCCAGGAATCTCACTACACCACCACCAACACACTCAGAGTTAACCCAATTCTATGAAGATCTTCATAAAGCTGATGGCAAATCTGCTATATTGAGTGTGCTGCCACATTATTGCGAAGAGTTCAAGGATCCTGTGCAGTTTGTCACAAATGCTCAATCCCTTCTCTGCCTACGTGACACCAGTCTTGACAAGTGTGATTTCTCAATTGTGGAACAGCACTGCCAGGAAAAAAAAAACAAGCTTGTGTTTCAGAACAACAGGCTGAACAAATCGAAAAGATCACACGCACACAGCATAAATCATCTTTCTGGTTTGCTGCTCGGGCAGGCAGAATCACTGCCTCTAATATGCATGATGTTTATGCTACTGATGTGAAGTCACCAGCTCTGTCAACAGTAAAGAAGATTTGCTATCCACAGGACAGCAAATGTACCTCAGCTGATCTTAGCTGGGGTACAACACATGAAAATGCAGCAAGAAAAGCCTATATTAAGAAAAACCAGGAACAACACAGTAACCATCGTGTGTCAGCATGTGGGTTTTTCATTAACCCCAATTACCCTGAAGTTGGTGCATCACCTGATGGCATAGTTACATGCACTTGCTGTGGTAAAGGCTGTGTCGAGATCAAGTGCCCATCCAAGTTTAAATATAACACCATCGAGGAGGCATGTTTTGCCAAAGATTTCTATCTCAAACTTGTGGATGGAAGGCTACAGTTAAAACAAGACCACCGATATTACACGCAAGTTCAGACACAAATATTTGTGTCAAATAGCAGCTACTGTGATTTTGTGGTTTGGACACTCAAAGACTGTGTAGTTCTAAGAATTGATCCAGACCCTGAGTTTTGGAGGGAACGCCTTCAGAAGGCTCAACAGTTTTTCATCAGAGTTTCCCTCCCTGAGATAATTGCACAACACTTCACCCAAAAAGTCTCTGGAACACCAGTCAGCAACAGAAGATTGCCTCTAGGAGAAATTCAACAAAATGTGAGAAAGACAGGTAACAGAGATAAAAAGAACGCAGAGAAACAAAAACGGCTCTGGTGTCTCTGTAATGGATCTGAGGACAAAGAAGACATGGTGGCATGCGATAATAAAAACTGTAGGGTCCAGTGGTTCCATCTGAGTTGTGTTGGACTTGAGGAGACCCCTGCAGCAGATGATGTCTGGTTTTGTCCACCTTGCATCACAAGCAAATGTGGTTTGTAGTTCATTCAAAAATGAAGTTTCTCTCATCATTTACTCCACCCTCAGTCCATCCCCTATGTACAGGACATTGTGGATGTAATGAGGGTGGAGTAAATGATGAGAGAAATTTCATTTTTTTAGATCAAGTGTAAGTTTAGTTATTTTGCAAAATGTTGTGTTACAAACATTGCATCTGAGATCAGTTATTTATTACTCTGATTACAATTTATTTTGCTTATTGTTAGATTCTATGACAATTATACATTTATAAAATGTTTTTGCTCACTTGAAGTAATTTTGCACATTATACATTGTTACAAAGTTATCTTGCACATTATTATACATTGTTACAAACAGTTTTATATTTGAATTAATGTATTTAAACGTTTTACATGACGTGAAGTATTTATTTTTTTGTATTACAATATTGATTATTATTTATTTGCTTATTTACTTTGTACTTTTTTATTGATTAACAGGTGTTTTGCTTACTGTTAGATAATTCTATGAAAATTATATTTATGCAGTTTTTCCTCACTTGTAAAGTTATCTTGCACACTATTATACATTGTTACAAAGTTATCTTGCACATTATTATACATTGTTAAAGTTATCTTGCACATTATTATACATTGTTACAAATGGTTGTTTTATATTTGAATTAATGTATTTAAATGTTTTACATGACTTTAAGTAATTTAAGTAATTTTATTTGTATTACAGTATTGATTATTGTACAGTTGTACAGTTATTTTGCACATTATTATATTGTTAGTTTTTTTTGCTCAATTCTTGTTTTTTAAGAAATAAGATTTCGCTAATGTCATTTCAAATTTTTTATTATGTTTGATTCATGTGTAGAAAGTTGTATAAGACAGTTCAGTCAAGCATTAAAGATTTTTTTTCCCCTCAAAAACATTGTACAAACTGTTCAATGTACAGCAAACAAATTCACATGGCTACAATATTTAAAGGGATAGTTCATGTTTTTCCCAACCTGTATGAATTTCATTCTTCAGCTGAACACAGAAGATAATATTTTGAAGAATGTTGGTAACCAAACGGCTGATGGTAGTCATCTTACTTACAAATATCTTCTGTGTTTAGCTGAAGAATGAAATTCATACAGCTTTGGAACAAGATGAGAGTGTAAATGATAAGAGAATTTTTTATATTTGGGTGAACTATTATTTTAAGTAATTACTGTACAACACTTGGACACATGTTAGTTAGCGCACAGCAAACCGTAACTACTTTGTCTAAAAATTTAAAATTTTCACCTTCACAGGGAAGAACCATACTGATAGGAATTGTTGATGATAGGATTTTGTATTTGTTTCTTACAACAACAATGACTCTCTCCACATGTATCCTCAGGTGAGCGATGCGTCTGGTTTCCTCTACATCCTTCGCTTCCAGCTGCTGTTTTCCCTTTGTAAATGCTGGAACTTTTACTTCAGCACACATCAATCCCACACTCTCTTTTATGTCAAATCCTCGATCCGCTAATACCAAGTCACCTGGCAGTAATTTGTCCAGAAATCCACAGTTCTCAGTAATTCGTTTGTCACTGGTGCGCCCACCCCATCCTTTGGAGAAAAAAGAAATGACTCCTTGTGGAGTAATGCTTATTAGGTATTTCAGAGTGTGACCGTGCTTGTAATTTGAAAATGTCTGTGCCCTTGCCTGAAGATTTGAGGGTCATTCAATAAAAATTTCAAAGCAGTCCACAATGGCAGCAACACGATTTCCAAATGCCTCCACAAACTGGTGTGGCATACTGACTCGCAAACTCTCTCTATCTGGCCAGTGCACAAGTGGAGACAAGCGGGAATAAAAAACACTCACAGTTTCCTTAAAGGCAGCACTAACAGTATCTCTGTGTACACTGAATAGATGGGCTATGTGTTGAATTGGCAGATCCAACCTGAGACGCATAAAGGTGAGAAGAACCATCTGAAAAGGTGTCATTTTTTTCTTCCTTGTAGGCAGAAAAGGCAGGATATGGCACAACAAAACCTGACAAATGGCATAACTCGGAAGAGCAGTGTAATACTTTAAAATTTAAAATTACTTTAATATTGTCATCTTTAAAAAACTCCTCTGTTATTTTGTGTTTATCAAGTTCTTGCGTCAGCTGTCTGTTTTCATTTAGTAGGCGATTTATTTCATCATGCCTAGACTGACAGAGCCCACATTCCTGTACTCCGTGGTCATGAAGATTTTGTACTGGCTCATCCCGTTGTCTCACCTCCCTCTCCACCACGTCCTGTCGTCTCACCTCCACGTCCTGTCGTGTCCGCTCCCTCTCCTCCACGTCCTGTCGTGTCCGCTCCCTCTCCTCCACGTCCTGTCGTGTCCACTCCCTCTCCTCCACGTCCTGTCGTGTCCGTTCCCTCTCCTCCACGTCCTGTCATGTCCGCTCCCTCTCCTCCACGTCCTGTCGTGTCCGCTCCCTCTCCTCCACGTCCTGTTGTCTCACCTCCCTCTCCTCCAAGTCCTGCCTCACCTCCTCCATTTCCAGCTGTCTCACCTCCACTTCCTCATTGAAAATCTGTAAAAAAAAAAAAAAAAGAGAGAACAAAAAAGTGAACATGTTTTATTGAACACTCAAAATTAAAATTAATTAATTAATATCATTAATTTTAAACAATTTAATAATTGTGCAATTTAAAACACAGCAATAACTTTAAAATTAAAATGAAAGGGAATCCGAAACATTTTAAATTCATATAATAGTGGCACTGTTTTTACTTTATTCTAAATAAACTTACAAAGGTGTTTGGAATTTAGTAAAATTAGGTTTAGTTACAACATGTACTCTGATGAAAATAAAAATGTCCTTTAATAAAGGACAATATTTTTTCTTTTGGAAATGTTGTGTTCATTTTAAATTTTACTTTTTAAACAATAAAATGCATCTTCTCTTTCAGTTGTACCTCTTCATCTTCTTGTGACTTCTCCACTGTTTCACTTTGCACCCTGTCATCCGCTTCCTCTCCTGTCCGGACTCCAGACCTCCCATGTCTCCTTAAGTGACGTGCAAACCTGTTTTGGTCTGTAACATTCACTTCATTGTGGCCCAAAAGCAAAGATGGTGCCCAGTCAGGATGGGTGTCAAGCATTTCATACGCTGGCTTTCCTATAAACACAGCAATTTCATATGTTATACAAGCTGATGGAAACTGATGCCATTACTTTGTCTCAGAATGCACACCAGTAATGTTTTTTCTATCTATCCTATTTTTAACTAAGGCCCACTCCTGGCTTAAGCTAAGCCCTGTCTGTGAAACCGGACCAAATTTTCGTACATTCAGTGAAGTCATAAGAAATTTTAAAACAAAATTGCAAACCATGGGACTCACATGACTGAAAATGCAGAGAACACACTTTAATTGACTTAGAGATGTTGCTATAACTTATGTCTTTTCGTCTTGTTGCTGCAACCCACGCCATGCGACGTCTTCTCGTTACCTCTTCAACATGTTTTCCTTTGCGTTGTTTACAAGTTGTAAATTGGAAAAAACTTATCCCATTGTTCAGTTTTTTTCCTGAACGACTGTGTGACTTACTATTGCAGTTTTTAATGCAGCAGGAATTACCTACCATAATGATATTTTCCAAAATCACAAAAGAAAGTCAAAACACCGTATCAAATACACTAGCAGAAGATACGCGCGATCCTGTCAATATGGCGTCTACCAACAAAGCTACCCAGAATCCAACGCAACGTGACGTCACATTCGTATTCTCTATAATAACGTGTGTGTAATATTCATGTCGTCCGCAGGATGAGCGTCCAGACCATCCGCAGCGTGTTCGGCGTAGACACTACGAGCTGACCAGGAAGGACCTGATGATCAAGAACATCAAGCGCTACCGCAAAGACCTGGAGAAGGAGGCCAGTCCCTTAGTCGAGAAGGACGAGAGCGGGAAATACCTGGGTAAAACCAGCGGCTGCTTTCTTCCTCTCTCGCTCACTCTCTGATGGGGCGTTCACACCAGACGCGACTTGAGTGAATAAATCATGACTATTCGCACGTAGTTGGATGCTTGAACATTGTGAGTTTACTTGCTTCATTTGTGCGTGACATTCGCTTGATTCGCACATCAAATTCACTTCACAACAGATGCGGATTCGCGTCATGAGAAGGGTTCTCCATCTCCTTTAAATATGTTTCCAGACTCTCCCACTTCTGCACACTTCCTCTGAATAAACACAACTTCTGTCAGCAGGAAAGTATATATCCAGCAAAGTAAACCATCAGACGGAAGTGTGATTTTCACTAAACTGTATTTTTCAGCTTTTTTCAAGGTAAATTTAGATGTCTTTCCAAAAAAGGACACCAAATAACCAAATTTTATGATTTCATATAATTCATACATTTATGTACACCAAAGCACCCATAAAAAGAAAAACAACAACACTTTACAGGTTTTTCAACTATCTAACAATAGTTTTCAGTTAAATTGAAATTGAACAAAGTAATTAAATATAAAATAAAAATAAAAATTAAAGATGAAACATTAAGTTACAAGAGTTCAGTCAAGAGTGATTTCTTCGTCTTTTGATTAACATTAAACACACAGGAATATTAGACTGCTGTCCCTTTAAGACATAATTCACAGATCCAGTACACTGATACTGACACACATGCGCTGTCTCGTTTCTCTCTTAAGACATAACCTACTATGTTTGTTAGGATACTCGCTAAGATGGGAGTAGTAATATGATGGACCTTGTGTCAAAATGATTGATGATGACCTTTGACCTCTGTGACCCCTGGTGGCCACCCACGACGTTCCCCTCCCCCACGGACCACCCACGAAATTTTCCCATCCCCCACCCATGTTTGACCGTAGTATCACCCCAATGACCTTTGACATGGTTGGTGATTCTCGGGGATCGATATGACCTTTGTCCGCATATTTGGAATAGCGATGTTGCCCTGTGAACCTCTGGATGTCTTCTGGGTGATCAAATGGCAGACGGATGATTTTAAAGGGTCGAGGGTCACATGTGCTTTGTGTCAGAACGCATCTATATAAATAGGCACTGCGGCATTCTGTGTAAAAAAGAAAAAAGAGGGGTGAAACATGGCTGGTTTATACTCACCTAAAACGCCTGAGAGAGAATGGGGTGAAGAGATGATGAAAAGTCTGACTCTGGCCCCGAGAAAAGAGCGCTGGCATGTCTATTTGACAGACTTTCTCCATGAGAATAAGGAGTATGTGAAAGATGAAATTATGTTGAATAGTAACCGTGTATTCGGTTACATATTCCATAAACCATCACGAGTCGTGACGCTCTACACCATTGACAGTGCCGGTGAATTTATATCGGGAAGGGACCCCTGTCTGGTATTTCCTGATAAGGACTGGACTTTATTCTACACCCGTGTCTGGAAAGATCTGAATGACAGTGGAGAAGAACCTTTGTACATCTCAGAGTGGGATGGGGTTACTCCTAATCATCGCTACCGAGTGGTCGGGGATCACTCTAAAAAGAAGTCTGATGAGTGCGTTTACATATTCTGCTGCAAAGACAAGGCGAAGCTTTACAGGAATTGATCATTTGAGTAAACGGGGTACCATGGGCGACAACAGATTCTACGGTATGCTGCCGTGCAACGCTTCTTTGTCGGTTTATCCGGAAAATCGTATCTCTAGTTACAGTAGTTAGAGTCCTATCAACTTGAAAGGTAAATAGGAGGTCACACTCGTTGAAATTGAATACCCTAGAAGTTGGTACTCCTTTAATGATGAAGACGGAATTTTTACCCTACACACCGCCCCCGCACCAGTCCCAAAACATACCCAACCTGCCCCAGACCCACACCCGTTTAAAGATTCATCAAAGTTTTTTGTATCAAGGAAGGTACAAATAGACAGTGGGTACTATGCGAATGTTCGTGAAGTGATCCGGGCGATAGGTAACGCTCTCGTACCAACGGCTGTATTCGGTCATGATTCTTTAAAAAACAAAATGTATATGGTTGCGAAACCTAACGTTTCAGTATCCTTCTTTGGGAAACTCGCCGCTATTTTAGAAGTGAATCCGGATGATGCTATCGGCCGTTCGCCCTACCATAAAGATGCTGATTTTACAAAGAGCCAAACTACATTTGCTCCTCATCAAACCGATATCAACGGCGGTTTCTATACTATGTACGTTTACACCGACATTATCCAATATCAATCGGTCGGTGATTCGTATGTCCCCCTTTTGAGATGCGTACATATAACGGGCGAGAACAATGATATCGTCAGTGTTAGATACGACAAACCACATTACGCATCGGTCAACAAGGAGCTCATCACAGATATTACCATCGAACTGAAGGACGACCAAAACCGCGAAATACCATTTTCTTATGGCAAAGTCATCGTAAAACTAACTTTAAACCGTCGAAACAATCCATTTTTTAAAAAATGGCATATTACAACCCCCGCGGGATGGATGCTACGGATTATGTTAACTATTACCAAAATCAGGCCGGCGGTGGTCTACCGGGGTATTCAGGGGGTGGCGTCATGTACGGGGTGGGGTTAGGGGGGTTGTTCAGAGGTTTGTTTAGGATGGCCATACCGCTGTTGAAAAGGGGGTTCAGTATTGCTAAACCCCACCTAAAATCGGCTGCTAAAAATATAGTATCCGACGTCGTCTCAAACGCGTTGTCGAGAACGTATAACGATAACGCTAAATCTCAAGACGGGTCGGGTTTGATGGTCATGGCTCGTAAGAGAATGTCTAAACCACCGGGTATAAGGAGGCGTGGTCATTCAATAAAGAAGAAAACAAAGCGTGGTCCCAAGAAACATTCAGTCGTACGCAGAAAGCGTAAGAAAGCTGTAAAGCGAAACTTATCAGTTAAAGGAACCATATTCTAACATGGCATTACTCCACCGCATGTCAGGAGAGTGCATCAAGTCTGAGCTGGACTTATTTACGGTTCCTCTGACGCAGACAGTTATTGAGAAAAGCAGTTATTTAGAAGTGCCTCCTTTATCGGCTATATCGGACTCTTCACCTTTGGAGTTTTTTATAGTGGGGAATGACGACGATTATGTCGACCTAAATAACACGCTGTTGTATTTGCGTCTTAAAATCACGAAGCCTAACGGCGAAGATTTACCAGCAGATGCCAAGGTTGGCATGATAAATTACCCCGGGGCTACTATATTTTCACAAGTCGACGTGAGCCTGGGCGATCGTTTGATATCTCAGAGTTCGAGCACGTATCCTTACCGATGTATCATCGAGAGTCTGATCAACTACAGTAAAGATGCGCTGGAATCGCTTTTCTCCGCAGGCTTGTTTTACAAAGACACAGCCGGGCATATGGACGCGACTGACAGGGGCTGGCAAAGAGGGCCGCCTACACAGTGAACAGCAGAGTGGTGGAACTGTTGGCCCCCATTCACAGCAATATTTTCTTTCAAGAAAAATTGATGCTGAATAATGTTGACATTAAACTGAGAATGATCAGAGCCAAAGACGAATTCTGTCTGATGAGGGACGGCGATGTGGCGTACAAATTAAATATTATGTCAGCGAGCCTATTTGTCAAGAAAGTCTCCGTATCACCCCCTGTAAGACTGGGTCATGCCCAAGCCTCGCTATCGACTACCGCAAAGTATCCCATAGATCGTGTTTATCTAAAAAAATTCTCCATACCAGCAGGGTCCTGTGTTTCGAATCAAGAAAATTTGTTTTTAGGAACGCTACCAAAATCTATCGTCCTGGCTATGGTCGATAACGATGCATTCACAGGTGCCTACAATAAAAACCCTTTCGCTTTCAAACATTACAATTTGGAGTTCCTAGCAGTCTACGTCGACGGCCAGCAATTTCCTACCAAACCGCTACAACCGAATTTTGAATCTAGGGCCACTGTACGAGAATTTTATCAACTGGCTATGGCCTCTGGAAGACATCTTAAAAACCAAGCACTCTGTATTGACAGGGATGACTTTCTGAATGGATACACACTTTACGCTTTCAACCTCACACCTGACGAAGAGTGCGGTCAGCACATATCGCTCATCAAGTCTGGCAACATCAGACTCGAGGCACGTTTCCGACAACCGCTGCCGCAGACTATTAATTTATTAATCTACGCAGTGTTCGATAGTATCATTGAACTCTCTAACCGCAGACAGGTACTGGTCGATTACTATTGAAATGAACACAGTACAGCTCACCGGTATCATGGACAAAATATCATGCGGCATTCATTTTCTTGGGGTACTCCCGAGCGATCAACTACCTGAAACGCCATTAAGGAACTCACCATCCGCATCAATTATTAACACACATCCCGCGTTGCTACCAGACGAACATTGGCTGGCTGTTTATTTACATAGTGACGGTACTGGCTATTTTTTCGACAGTTTTGGAAATCCCCCCAATCCCCCTCCCCCCATGTTTGAGTTTTCAATTCGCATTGATTATAAATAAAGACTTAAAACTGAAATCTTTTTATTGTGTTTTTATTTAAGCAGATAGTACATATACATAACATTTCAAATATTACACAACATTTTAAAATTCTAACCATTGACTTCCATTGATAGACGGTGATTTGAACACGGGGTCTTCTGAAGTACCCGACATGCGTGCTTTTTTTCTTTTTGGTTTTTTAGAATACGTTTTACGTTCCGGTGTAACAATATCAGAACTTTTTACTTTAGAAAGACTTTCATATTCCGGGGCGTCAGTATCGGGTCTCTTTAAAGAATTAATTGCCCATCTAACATTATGATTCGGCAGAGTAGAAAACGGAATGTTTAACTCAGCAAAAGCATGTATAAACTCCGACCATCCTGGGGGTCTTCTGTCATCCCGGACCTTTTGCGGAGCTGTGACATTTTTTATCAAATCAACCATGTGCGACCCGGGTACGACTTTTCCCCTGAACACAAAGTCCCCTGACTCGTTCCATGCACTGAGTCCTTTAGCTTTAGACATTTTGTCTAATATGTACCGGCTGTTTTTCACACTTCTTGATGGTACATTCTTCAGAACTTCACTCACGATGTCATCCGCTCCTCCGTCATCTTCAGGTATAGTTGGCGATCGTTCATCTTTATGGGGTGGTTCAGAAATGGGTAGTGACAACGTTAAAACGTTACTCTCCCGTTCGCCTTGTTTAACGATCGTCAAAAAACGGGTCAGGATGTTCGCATAGAGTTTGGCTTTTTCGTACTGATTCAAATCAGACCTGAGTAAGATTTTCCTTATGGAAGTATCGAGATCGTTCTCTACAACCTGTTGAATATTTTCACGAACATTCTCATTTTTCAGCTTTTCCAGCTGATGTTGCGGGACTAAATACATTTTCTCAGCATACTCCATCCTCAACCGCGTCTAGATGATATCAAGCTGGAAATAAAGGGTACTGCTATGCTAAGGAGCGGTAAAAGAAATCCTCCAGTCTGATTGAAGACTCGCTTCTTGGCAGATAGGCCGATTTTTTTATTGGCAACAAATGTAATTTCCTTTTTTCTCCTTTTAAGTTTTTGGTACTGTCTCCGGTTTATAGGAATCGTACCACAGAGAATGTTAAGAGCCACTTCGCACAATGTTAAAATGAGTTCGTCGGACGCCGATTGTAAAATAAGATGGCGTTGTTTAGGCGTAGCTTTATGTATCAGTTTTAACAGCGGTAGATGTTTACAAAGTCTGGCAGACATGACGCTCGATCACTAGCTTCTTTTTTTCGGTAGATAAACCACTTGGCGGTCTGAAAGCAAGCCTGTTCTGAGACGGTATTGCTCAGGAGTTTTTGCTTTATAGTCTATCATTAAATATCCAAAAGGCCTGCTGGTAGCGTCTTGATAACACTCCATAAAGTATTTTGCATTTCCAGGATACATTTGACGTCCTAGCACCGCTACTTGATTGGCATCCTGAGGGTTTTTAAACAAAATCATATAATTTGTGTTTAAGCTAATGGTTCTACTGGTTTTGCCTTGAGCGAATAAATTTTGTACGATATAAATAGCGCTGAGATTATGATGATGTACAAATTGAGTGAAAACATTTTCGACCTGTTTGTTCATCGCTTCGTTCATTAGATCATCCAGAATCAAAAGATTTTTTGGTCACAGGTAATAAATCATCATCATTGAGACTCTCAGGTATTCCTTCCACAAATGTAACCTCATCTTTTGCAGAGCGATGCTGGACAAGAGCAACGTCGTCCGAAATATGAAATATGACAGACTGTCGGTTTTACGAAAAACAATTCTGGTGAAATGTTCAGGGTCTTTCACAAGAGTAGTCTGAGGAAGATTCTCCCTCATAGAGAACCTCCCCCAAAGACTATTCAACAATAACTTGTTGATAGACCTCTGCGCGGGGTTGTGGGAGGTCTTTTCGGGGTCGAGGCGAATACCCTCTTTCTCATAATACTCGCGTATGTAAGCCCGTTTTTCAGCATCGGTGACGACGTTTGATGGGTAACCGGATGCCTGCTGTTTCAATCGTAAAAAAGTCTTTACGTAATCGCGAAACATTGTATCTGACCTTTGAGGAAAATGCCAAACTTCATTGATCTTGGCTTCTCTATGGCTTTTAAAAGTTCGAGACTGACCCAGCAGCCCGTGAGGGCCCTCTCTTCATCCGTATGGCTACAGCTTGTTGTCTGGTTTTGAACGTGAGCGCACGTACGACATAAAGGGAACATTAGTTTCCCGCCGCATCGGTAAGGGAGAACAGGGTGCAGTAATTTGCGGGGTGGATAAACGGTAGCTTTGATAAGACCGTAATAATTCTCAATCGGTTCAAAATCTTTGAAAATGATTTGGGGGTGACCGATCGGATAGGTTTTCCTAGCCTGACAGAAAGGATATAAGCTTGTAAAATCTACGTAACTTATTTTCTCACCATCGGCCGTTTTGTGATAGAGTTTATAAGCATTAGTACATCCCCCAAACAAGGCGTCTCTCGGTTTCAGTCTCTCAGGGGGTGAATAGGTACTCATAAATTCCATCACAGAGGGGTCGGTTCGCTTCATCTTTTCCCATTCACACTCCCAAAGAACCTCAATTTGCAAACCGTACGCATTCCGCAGAATATCAACCTTATAGTCAAATTGTCTCCTAAGAACCCCATAGGGCACTCCTGACATGGGATGCGTCCGATGGGGTTCAAAGCGGCATTCTTGACCATGATGTAAACATCCGTTGTACTCTAGACCATACCTCACCCCCGACTTTTCATGGAAACCGTCTAAAAAGAAACGACCGATCGACACTTCACCGTAGTTTGCAGCATGATGAATATCCACATTTCGAGTCTTTTTTACATACTCGAGCCATTTGATCGAAGCGTTCGAGTAGGTCTTACTCTGTTGGACGTACGCATTATTGTGTGTCAGAGCCAGCGTGCTTTTTTTGAGATAATGCGATTTGAAGACCCCCATACAGCACAATGCTAGAGTAGTAAAGCTGAATGGGTCAATTTCAGCACATTCTATGAATGCCTCTCTGTATTTCATGCATGCTTCGCGTAGCAAGACAACATCGTTCACGCCGTATTTACACAGCTCTTTCCTGAAGTTAAACAATTTACCCGAAACGCTGCTGTACCACGCATCAAACTTTACACGGTCTTTATCAGACATGTTTTCGTAGTTGTAGAACTTTTTATCAGGGTAATGTCCTATATAATTCTCATTATCCACCGTATTGAAAAGATGGGGAAAATATCCTTTCTCCGTAGTCGTTAAGTTTAGGGCCGCAGGCATCTTAGACAGAGCCATTGGTATGAATGCATAGCTGTCGATGTATCGTTGTGCGAAAGCTTCGTCGTACATGAAGATTAATTTACAACCTTGCATTATGACATCGAGCACAAGACCTGCATTGCAAAAATACTCCAGAATCAGAAACAAATCAAATCTGGCCGCGTAATGAGCTATGAAACAGTATCCTTTGTATTGCGGCTGTCTGAAGTGTGTGATTAACTGTGCAATACACCCGGGGCCTTCTGCCACAAATTTTTCTCCTTCAAAAGTGATCGCGCAAATAAAGTTGGCTATATGCTTCCCATTTTGATATCGCGTTTCAAAATCATAGAAAATGTAATTCTTGTTAGGCTCCTTGGGCACTATGGGTTGTATGAAGCATTGGTGTAGCCCATGATCATGCAGATCTTCGCCACAATGGCTGCAGCGGTTGGGACTACATTTGTGTTGATCACCCTTACCATGACCTATGACGTTGTATCATTTGTTACACAGTTTGCAATATTTTATAGGATCGCACGGTGCTTTTTCCCATACAGGGTGTGTTTTTTTATGGGCGTTGTAACAGTAACTCGACTTACAAAATCGCAAACAATCGGGGCAATGCGTGGTTCTTTCAAGATGTTTGTAACAATCAGTGTCAAAACATACGTTGCAGACGTGCTTGCATTGATGATTTCTAGGGCTTGAGTAGCCTTTGAAACAAAATTGGCATACATAGTCAACGCAGATGAATGCGGTCAAATTCAGAATTCTATAGTAATGTTCGTCGTACAAATAGAGATATACCGTTTTAGGGTGAGGCTCATCGTTATTTTTGTACGCTTCTAACGCACCGGCATTCGTCCTGTAAAAAACAACGATTTTAATGTCTAAAATACTTTCAAACGCATTTAAATCACCCAAACCAATTTTGTCTTGAATTGAGAAGCCTGCGTCATTTTGGATGGACGCGGCCAGTCTTTCTAACTCATTCTCGGGCGATTGCGTATTGAGGAAATGCGCAAGGCAGATAGAGAAGCACAATTTATTTGATATATTCGTGGGGCAGAATAACGACATCTTTTTACGTTTGATGACCTGATCAAGTGCTAAATCTGTGAGTTTACGACGACCGCCTCCTCGTCTGTTCATGGCTACATCAACTTCGACCGTGAGTGCGTCGTCCGTCAATATCTGTTCATTACTTTGTAAAACTCTCTCAATTTGATCGGTAAATAGATTGATGTCATAATTATTCTGATCTGTTAAAATGGTTTGAATGGGCGATGACAGAGAAGCCCCCGTAAGGGCCATATTGATAACGCTAGCGTCACCGCCAATGTCTCTAGCAAATTCCACTATTTCGCTAAAAGCGTAGTGTAAAAGAATTGTGGTACGATGCTAAATCTGTAGAGTTAATCTCTCTCAGATTCAGCGGTCTTCGCAATTGTACACTATTGAAACGGGGTCTCGGTAATATACGGTAACCATTTACTTCACCGCCCTCACGAATCAAAGTATCAATGTCTGGCTGTGTTAGTCGTGACGTACCTGTAGGGGGTTCAGGGGGTGCTGCATTGCTGGTTGACGTTCGCACCGGAACTGTAGGCTGTGCCGTGACAGTAGATGCAATACCTGTTGATCCGTGACTATTATTTAAAACTCCACCGTCTTGTGCTAATCGTATGTTACATGTGTTTAATAATTTCTGTAATCGTTCGGACAAATTAATATCAGGAATTTGGTCAATAGAAGATTGCAAATGTTCCAAATTAGAAGTTTGCTGTAATGGTACATCATTAAAAGTTGTTTCTACAAAATCTGGAAACAAATTTATCAATTGTTGTAATCTTTCACACAAGAGATGCGGATTTGCATTTTGTATTTCAAGCATACTCTGTAACAAGTCTGAGAGAGTTTGGTCTGGTTGACAGTTGGCCGCTTCAGCTGTGGAAAAAGATTTCTCAGCATCCATTTTAATCTTTATTTTTAGGTCAAAAGCGAAAACATAATATGCAATAAAACAAAATAAAGAAAAAACACAAATAAAAGATACAACAATCAGGAAAATGATGACATTTCTGTTCTGAAAAAGGTACTACAATCAGATGTAACTAATACCATAGAATTGAATACATAATCCATTATACATTTCTAACTTGGATGCACACAGGTAACCATGGCGCTGAGAAGACTAACGGTTAATTGTCTTTCTCTCAACTGATCATTTAATTCTCTAAGGATACGCTCATGATTCTCTTCGATACGTGTCTGCAATCTATGGAGAGATTCCTCTAATGACTGATTCAGCTGATATAAGCGGTCTAATATTTCAGGAACCAATGCATTAACCGGCTTCAATCTGTTATGAACTTCAAAAAACTCTGCCGCTATTCTGTCACAATTTATTTGAAAGTGGTAATCCAATTTGTTATGAATCGCTAAAAATTCAGAGGCGATTCTGTTTTGATTCTCTTTGAAGTGACCGTCCAATCTGATATTAATGTCATCCAACCTGCTATTAAGTTCATCAAAACGCCTATTAATGGTAGTTGTACTGTTACGTCTCGCTATGGCCTCACCATCTAATCTTTTAATGATTTCACGAAACAGAGTCCGAACATCATACTGCTCATCATTTCTGTTCTCCGTCTCCCGCACCTCTTCTTCTACTTCGTCTTCTTTCTTCGTAGCAATGTAAAAAAGGATACGGTGTCTGCCTGGCTCTCACTGTAGCCTTGTCGTATCGATCACTGGTCCATGACGAACGATCCCATTCAACGACCTGTGATTCCGTCCATGTTAAAATATCATCAGCGCTCCTGATGTGTCTATCTGTATAGAATATTTTTGAAAAACATTAAAACAGATTTTCCACATTAATTGTCGTTATGCTGTGGAATACATTGATAACTGTAAATCTGAAAATAAGATAGTCTTACCTTGTGGAGTTTGGTGTGAATTAGATCCTCTTATGTTTTTCCGCTTCCTCTGAGGTTCAACGACGGAAATGTCAGACTCTATGTCAGAATCCGATGTGAGGTCGATTATTTGTTCAGCACAGCCGATGCCTCTATCTGTATAAAATAAATATAAATAAATAAATAAATAAAAACTACTTTCTATATCAAATGTAATGCGTTGAATATCGTAAAAAATTCTATAAATTATAAAAATTTCTATAAAATTATAAAGATAGTCTTACCATTAATTAGATTAACCTGAGGAGTTTGGCGTGGTGTAGAGTCATCTATGTTTTTCCGTTTCCTGGGAGGTACATCGACACTCAGCTCAGACTCATCGTCTGAATCTGACGTGAGGTCTACCAGTTCAGCAGTACTGATTTGTTCAGCCGGAGATCTCGCTGCTGCGTAAGTAGGCAGGGCGTCTGTTATCCTATCAGCATCTGTGGTGCTAGGATCATGTTCTTCAAAATCCTGCGTCAGATCAATAAACCCTGGTTGTGTCACTAGAAGTGCAATTTCTATAAAAGATAAATATGATTAATATTTTACATTAACATTATATAATATTATTAGAAGAACAAAAAATAATTACCTGTGTCTGAGACATGTACGTCATCCGGGGTTCCCGTTACTTTAAACAAATAACAAATTGGTAAATTTAATTTGTATAAATAAATAACAATAAATAAATAAAATAAATAAAGATATGCGCTTACAGAGATTTATGGCAGTGAATGCAGCCTGTTCAACATTTGATTAAAAAAAAAAAAAAAAAAACCTGTTATGAATTTACACAAATAATAAGATTCATATTCAGACATTGCAAATAATAAACCACTAAATTAAGCGTTAAAAAAGAGCAGTACGTTCCTCAATTAAAACATTAATTAAACCAGAATTTCTTTCCAATAAAACATTGCATCAAATTGACACTTTGGCGGCATCTGGTGGCTCAATGTAGAAACAGCACTACATAACCGATGCATACTTTTAACAAAGCAAATAACGTAATTAAATGGAGAGTAATATGTTTAACTTTTTTACAAAGTGAAAAATGTATAAATTAGTGCGTGAAATATGTAATATTTAAATCAGATTTTTCTCAATTAAAACATTGATTAAACCAGAATTTATTTCCAATAAAAACATTGTATCAAAAAACTACATTTTGTCTCATACAAATTACGTCAGCGTTATGACGTTGTCTTGGTGAGCCAATAACAACCGAACATGACAGCCCGAAGCATATAAACAAGAGCAAAAGCATTCATACATTATAACTTTTTAATAATAAAATCAGCAGTATGTGAAAACCATTTAAACGAGGCGATAAAACTTTTTTCCACATGTGAAAATGAGTGTAAAATCAACCGTTGTTTTGCGCGTATGAGAAACTACACGACTGTAAAGTGAAAACTACATTTGTCTCATAAAAATTACGTCAGCATTATGACGTTGTCTTTGTGAGCCAATAACAGCCGGACATAACAGCCCGAAGCATAATATCAATGTATAAAAACAGAAAAGTCATACAGACAATAAAAAGATGAATAAGGCTTTCGCCAATTATGAAAACAGCGTAGCTATCAAAATAATGATACAAATGTAACATAACACAAATGTAGATCGTAGAAAAACAATCTTTCATATAGGCTAGCGTCAGCTGGTGCTAGAAACATTTAATGATAGAAACTTTTTCCTCTTTTCAATGAAATACAGTCATCCTTACTAAAACGCGCATTTTAAAAACCACAGCTTAAATAGTAAAAGAAACTAACCGTTCGCTGGCATCTTTTCGGAGACTGGAGAAAAGCAGCTGTAGATTGAGTTCAACTCGCAGAAAAGTGTAGCTGAGATGTGAGACAGTCCACTTTATATACAGACACCGTCACAGCAGGGGCTAAAGGCTTGTTTTATTTTCCGCGTTGGGTGTAAACATGTGTTAAACAAATTAACTTGCCAGATAATGACATACAGAGTGAATTTTATTTTAAATTACGTTGAGATGAATGATAAAACCATATATTACTATATAGATATGTATGAAAATTGTGCACGTTTTTGTATATATTACTATATGTATAACAAGATGTAGGTTAAAAATAGATATTAGAAAATTGTGCGTGTGTTTGTATATATATATATATATATATATATATATATATAGATAGATAGATAGATAGATGAGAATGTGTATACACACATTTGAATTATTGGGTTATAACCTGTTTTTAAAAATATCAAACTCTAAGAGAGTTTTAAACAGAAAATATACTGATTGCTTTATCATACAGAACTCGTTTTCTTTTTAGTTAAATAATTTTGTGTTCCATATTAAATCTAGAGAGAATACCATTTTCATCAATGACCAAAAGATGGCGCCAGAGCACTATATATCGTACCTGTAAGACCCAGCTGTTTTTTCCATTTTTTCACAGCCGTAGGGGTGAAAAGGCCGTATGAGCCAGATTATTGCCCCAAATGTCAGAGTGCATCCGAAAGACAACAGAAGATGCTTTTGGAAAGGATTTCCCATATGTGAAGGTGGTATTCCCCCCAGACAAGATGTTATTTAAACAAACTTTTAAAATGTGTGTGACTGTGGGCGACACAAAATGAGTTTGTATAAGACATCAGCCGTAAACATTCCAGAGCAATCTGTTTTCAGAGTTGTTGTCTCAGAATGCTAACGGTCATTTTAATTTGACTAAAAACCATAAGAGCGTGAGAGGGGAACATTGGGCTATTGGATTTATTTAGCTTATAGTTTTAAATAGAATAAATCGCCAACTGAATGATCTAATACGATCTGAGAGGGATCATAGCATTCTTATAGCGGGGCAGAGCGAATAAAATGTCGCATGTGTGTATGTGTGTGTGTGTGTGTGCTTAGCTCAAACGACGTTTTACGAACCCAAAAGGCATCGGGCACCCTTAGAATAAAATATTTAAAAACATATGTTGAAGAGACAATTATCCATTTGTAAAAATACATGCATCCAGACTTTCCTGGGAAATAACTCTGTAAACAGCTCTCTGTCCCAATCACCCGCTGCTTTGAGAAAACAGAATTTTCACAGGTTTCACAGCACGGTTACTTCAGAAGACACCCTGAGGGAGAGATTTTTAGACTTCAACTTTATTCATCTTAAGGATATCATAAAAAAGTAAGGACTGCTTTTTCCCCCCCTACTCTCTGAAAAATATGTTGTTTTGTAAATAAATATTCAATACTGCTTTAGAAGCATGTTTAATTTTATACAATTATTTATAAACTTTTAAAAGAAGTGAATGGTTTTCAATCAACTTTTTGAAATATACTAAATATACTAAACACTATTTATAAGTAATCAACTGTTTGAATTACTATGATATTTGAGTTTTAGGGATAAATGATAGAAAAATAGGCATGTCTATGAAATGTCTCCACAAAAACATGGCCATGTCCACAAAAACCTCTTATGCTTTGACAAAGTTAAAAATGAACATTCAACTACTTGATAAACCTCATTTTGCGTGTTTTATATATCATAAGGATTTTGTAAACCAAATTCATTCGAACATCATTGCACAAGGAAATCTTTTCCTGGCTTTATTGTGATGTTTTAAAGTTTCCTGTGGATATTGTAAAGACACAATTCTTATTTAAACGTATTACTGTTTTATGTTTTTATGAGAAAATGTCTCATTCGTTTAACCACTAGCAAACTCACACTGTAAAATCTGATCATCCGACCCCATTTTAAATCTTGTAACTCAACCGATTTGGCTGATCATTACAACCTCATTTTGGGTGTTTAATATATTTTATAAGCATTTTTCATTTAGGTAAAACTATAATTAACTGGTCTCAGTAAATTTAGTAACTGTTTGTAATTCAGTGTATTATAATTTTATCACCAACTTCCTGAAAAGATCGAATGATTGAAATGTGTGTAATCTATTTCATAAAATATGTGTATTCTTTTGACCCGACTGTTTCTAGACTCGTGTTGCTTATCGTTTGCACAGACAGAGAGAGATGAGAGCTTCATAAAATGACCCAGAGCAATCCGGAATGCGGATGCCGTCACATCACACCCTCAAATATGGTGTGTCAGAGTTCAAAATGACCCTAGACCCTTTAAAATCATCCGTCTGCCATTTGATCACCCAGAAGACATCCAGAGGTTCACTATTCCAAATATGCGGACAAAGGTCATATTGATCCCCGGAGAATCACCAACCATGTCAAAGGTCATTGGGGTGATACTACGGTCAAACATGGGTGGGGGATGGGAAACTTTCGTGGGTGGTCCGTGGGGGAGGGGAACGTCGTGGGTGGCCCACAAGGGTCACAGGGGTCACAGAGGTCAAAGGTCATCATCAATCATTTTGACACAAGGTCCATCATATTACTACTGATGGGCATGTTGACATCATTTTGTGTGAATTTGTCCATTTAGGTGCAAGTCTTGAAAGAGAATGATGATGGCGTAAATGACTGTCATAGAGCTTTCGGCATGTTATTGAACATTTCTTTACAACGAGTGACTGTTTTGTCCATGTTCTTTTGATCATCGCTGTTGTAACGTATTGGGAAACCAGAATGCATATCTGTCGACTGAAACATACATTAGCCTGTCTGTTTTTGAGAAGCAAGCGCGCCGAACTGTGAGTGGAGAACTGAACGGTCCCAACCCTAACAGCAACATAAACAGGACAAATCCAAACATTATCCTGAATGTGTGTGAATGTACTGAAATGTGTCTGTGCATAAATACAGTGTGCGATCAGTGCGTCAAGAGCCCTCATACATGATTTTTTGTGCGTCAATATAACGGACTCATCACGCGTGCTTCTGTACGTCACCGCAATCTTTTTACTTTGATTGCAATCCTCATCCATCAAAACTTTCATAGTGAGACGCTGGTTTGCTTTATCCAGCCGAGAAACATAGTTTTCATATCATCTGGCCATACAGCGGTGGGATGTTTCCACGTTCCGTTCAGACAGGAACAGTGAGGTGGGAGGACTCGCGCTCTTCAGATACAATCACAGAATATGACAGAGAGTTTGTGTTTTAAAGCGAAATAGACACTGGAATGAATAATTAGAGAGAATAATAACTAGAGCAAGCTCTTGAAACGCTCAATTCGCGCCTCAGGATGTACTCCCCTAGAGTTAAGCAGTTGAGTTTTACCATTTTCTAAATCTCCGGGTCTGGTGGTACCACTTTTAGCATAGCTTAGCATAGTTTATTGAATCTGATTAGACCGTTAGCATCTTGCTTAAAAATGACAGAAGCGTTTTGATATTTTTCCTATTTAAAATTTGACTCTTCTGTAGTTACATCGTGTACTAAGACCGACGGAAAATGAAAAGTTGTGATTTTCTAGGCTGATATGGCTAGGAACTATACTCTCATTCCAGCGTAGTAATCAAGTAACTTTGCTGCCATACCATGGGTGCAGCAGGCGCAATGATATCACGCAGATGCTAATGGTCTAATCAGATTCAATGGACTATGCTAAGCTATGCTAAAAGTGGTACCGCCAGACCCGGAGATCGGCTGAATGGATTGGAAAATGGATTGGAAAATGGTAAAACTCAACTGTTTAACTCTAGGGGAGTTGGAAAATGAGCCTATTTTCAAAAAAGTGGAGTGTTCCTTTAACGCTTCATTCGTGTCTGGTGTGAACGCACCATGACTCTGACCGTAGATTTCGTGCCGGTGACGTTCATGCTGCCGGCCGACTACAACCTGTTCGTGGAGGAGTTTAGGAAGAGTCCGTCCAGCACGTGGATCATGAAGCCGTGCGGGAAGGCGCAGGGAAAAGGCATCTTCCTTATCAACAAGCTCTCTCAGATCAAGAAGTGGTCTCGAGACAGCCGCACGTCCACGTAAGACGCTCATCTTCAGTCAAACACATTAAATAGCTGGATTTCAGTCTGAACTGATGGCGTTTGACAGGTTCGTGGCAGCGAACAGCGGGAAGGAGGCGTATGTCATCTCTCTCTACATCGACAACCCTCTGCTGATCGGCGGGAAGAAGTTCGACCTGCGTCTGTATGTGCTGGTGACCAGCTACAGGCCGCTCAAGTGCTACATGTGAGTATGTGACTGCTGCATGCCACCGCACGCCACCGCATCGCTCCATCCGCACTGACCGCTCTGTTCTGGCATTTGCTTTTAATGTGTACTTAATTGTATCAACCAGAAAATGCTAAATGCTAATTTTGTTGTGACTGTGGTATTTTATTGTGGAGGCATAAATAAATACATTTGTGTGTAAACTGAATGTAACCCAGTGTAATAATTTAAAAATGTTTTATTTTATATTTTCTTTTATGTGCAAATTATAATGTAAATGGTTGTGAATGTATATTTGTTACATCAATGGGGTATTTATTATTTTTATTATTTTTGTGTTTAGACATTTTCATTGTTAAGCCAATGTTCTTGTCCATGTTGGGTGGCCAATCAGTTTTCTAGATTAAGAAAAGAAGGGCGGGAAGAGGGGAGTGCAAGGGTTAACTAGGAAGGAGGAGGAGAGCACGAGGAAAAAATAGCGTGCAATGATCTGGTATCATATTGTTTCACAAAAGTATATAGCATAAATAATGCTGTAGAGTGTTACAATAGTTGCTGTAGTAAGTGCGTTGTCAAACCGAGAACAGAAACTTGTACTACAGAGACAGTGTCTATCTTGCTCGGATGGACTGCATGTTCGGTTGGCGAGTCGTCAGCGCGAGGATTCGTGGCAGCTTCATAGGAGGATGATTCCAGATAGACTTCTTAGTTAGCGGGAGTGCTTGGAATTCCTTTGGCCCTGAGGAAATCGCAGCGATCGCGAGTTTGATGGACATCTAGCGCTGGATGGTGAAAAACGCTCTTTTCATTGGATTTAAAGGTATTTTCCGCCTATGTTTGCTCCGTGAAGAGTGAAGTGGTCTTTTTTTCTTTTTTTTTGACCACAACGTACCCCAGCATCAAACAGGCCTACAACAAAGAAAAAAAAAACAGACATATTGAGTTAATTTTAGAGTTGGCTCATATTGCCAGGTTATTGTTTGGGTGCTCAAATTTTAAGGTTTATATCTGAACAAAAGTGACATGGACTATTTACTACAAAGTGAATATGTGAAAATGTGGTAATTGATATTTTTTGGGATTTATCAGTGAATTTGTGAAATTCCTATTGCCTATTTACATAATTGTTATTTCATTTTACATTTTGAAAAACCCTGAAGGTTGAGTATTTTACATTTCAGTAAATTGTTAATTTCATTATACTTGAATTGTTTTCTGTGTATTAATGTAACAGGGTAGTATTAGAAAATACCCCCCCCCAAAAAAATGTGTACTTCCCCTTTAAGAGAGCAGCCGCTGATGATGACGCACTAAGTGTGCGATATTGAGACAGACGGCTAAGCAGTGCATGAGACCAATCGAATCTTTTATCATCCTGGGGATTTGTGTGAGTGAATGTGATGATGAATCATTTAATATGATGTAATAGTCTTCATTTCACCCCGTTTATGTAACATATGTTTTACGGTTAGGGTTCGAGATGATCAACGATTGTGTGCAATTGCACGTGAGGGGTGTTACGAGTTCTCTGTAAAACAGAATTTGGTAAGTGTTCAATGTGATGTTCACGTGCATAACGTGTAAGAATGATGTGCATAAGATCATGAGCATGTTATATTTGATTTTTCTATATTGGTATTTCAATTAATGTGATGAAAATGCTGACGTTGGGTTTTGTGTTTGTGTAGGGTGCCACTACCGTGTTTGTATAGCTCTGAAGTGTATTGTTTCACCCTAGATGTGTGCCCTAACATTTGTAACTTAAGAAGATTAGTACAAATTGACACTTTATTTTAGTTTGCTAAAGTTTTCGTTTAACCCTCTGGAGTCTGAGGCTGATTTGGGACCTGGAGAAGTTTTGACATGCCCTGACATTTGTGCTTTTTTCAGTTGTTCATAAACATATTCATGGAAAAAAGTGTCATTACACTGTATTCAGCACAAACTAGACTATAATAATATGTGAGGAACATGTTTGCACATGTTTGTGTATTTGAAGGACTAACATTTATGTGTGGTTATTGAAAAAACAAAAAAAATATATTAAATCTGTGTTTACAAGACTTCTGGGTATTGTAGGTTGTAGGCTAGAGTTTTTGCTTCAAAATTATGTAAAAATTATAATGCCTACTTGTTCATATAAAACAATATATTGATTTAGTTTTTGTAAGTCACTTTTTGTCAAGAAACACAGTATGCGTGGAGGCGTGAATCATCATGAATAATGGGCCATTTACACCTGAGAAGATAAAACAATCACATAATAATGACCTGAAATGACTTGCATATTAATGAGGCCTTTCAGTCAGGTAGGGTGTGAAAAAACCCTCTGTAATCATGTCTCAGCTCAATTTAAAATAATGGTATTCTATTATATTCTTTAAAATATAATGTATTTTTGTGATGCAAAGAGTCTGACTATAGGTTTTTAGTTTAAAAGAAGCACATTTGGAGAAATATTGATGGATTCTCATATGTTTATGTCAATTTTCTATACAGATTTTATTCTATACAGAGTTTATTCTATATTCATTGTCATTACTACGAGCGCTGGTGTTTTCAATTCATACTTGCAGCCGGAGGGCGCTCTGTACACCTTTAGTCCACAAATTATTCTAAAGAAGAAGAGGACATTTCAGGAATGGTGTTTTCAATTCATACTTGCAGCCGGAGGGCGCTCTCTGTGCACATTTAGTCCACAAATTATTCTAAAGGAGAAGAGGACATATCAGGAACTAACGGTATGTCTTCCAGAGGTCGTTAACCATGGCTTTTACATACAGATAAACACTTTTCAAGACAATAAATACATGATTGAGACGATGTATGCCTGTATTGCCTCTGAATTTGCCTCTGAATAGCGCTGGCTCCGTGGGCGTGGCCGCATTAGTGGATAATGAGCTGAAACACAGACTTCTGACATGTGTCTCTTTTCATACAGATTACATAAACACAGAATTTTTGTTTTCGATTTGACTTGCACGATTTAAAACCTGACATTTCAACGTTTCTTTTGACATAAGTCTAACTTTTTTGTCATTAGTATTCACTAAGTTACAGTTCATTTTCTGAGAACTATCAGATTGGACTTTGTTCAGAGGGAGACGAGAGATCATGCATCATGTTAGTTTTCTTTATTTTGCAAAAAGCACAACATTTTGTTTTTACTCTGAGTGTACAAATAAAAGAAGACATTCTATAGTTTCAATTGATATATTAATTATGTCTCTATGACAAAAAATGACGGAGTATTTTAAGTCTGTTTTGCTGCAATGTGAAAAAAAACCTGCAAAACGTGCCGGCGCGTTTTCAGACCTCAGGGAGTTAATATTCCTGTGAAATCCGAGTTTGGAGATTATACGCTGTTATAGTGACCCCGTGTGGTGAATTTTGAGTATTACTGTCTTTGGTTTGTTAAGTGATACTGAATACCTGT
This sequence comes from Chanodichthys erythropterus, assembly GCF_024489055.1. Classification (NCBI taxonomy): domain Eukaryota; kingdom Metazoa; phylum Chordata; class Actinopteri; order Cypriniformes; family Xenocyprididae; genus Chanodichthys; species Chanodichthys erythropterus. Next base: position 70,927,119 of record NC_090223.1, on the reverse strand, counting down.
TATTTGTGAAACTATTCATTTAGTATTTTTTTTAAAAGACCACAACAAAGAAACTCCAAACAACTGATTGAGTTGAACAAAATAAATCACCAAAATATAAAACGTGATTCAGTGTCAAATGATTTCTTTTTGTTAACTGGCAACATTAATTTGAGAAAGAAAGGGGTTATATATATATATATATATATATATATATATATATATATATATATATATATATATATATATATTTAGACTTACTTATTGGTAAATCCATTATTTCAGTAGCGAGAAACATTAAAATCCCATTTCATTATTTATGCGAATGCAGTTTATGGGAACCCAAGGAAAGACGTAACACACACAGTTACACAAAAATAAGTTAAAGTGAGTAAAGAATCACACTCAACCCATTCAGTTGAAAATACCAAGTTTATTAATACGAAATCAGGGCGCTCTCTTACCTTTCTGAAAATAGGACAGGGTTAAAAGCGCTACATAAATTGGAGGCACCGCTGGGATCTTTGGGTGTCCCGAAACTGTTGAGTGCTGTAAAAGAAGAACCAGAACAAGTCTCAGTGAGCATATGCTAAGTACCGTATGACCATGACTGCTCATTCTGTGTATCCTGGGCTGGTGGATGAGCTTAGAGGATGGTGTCGGGGAGAAATGCTCAACGAAGCACATGTGCTAATGGTAATCATCCCTGAAGAAATTGATATTACTCAAATTGAAGAAACCCTTCAATCTGTTAAATGTTTGGGGCGGGTGCGTGTGAGAGGAAGAATGTACAACAGCAGACTGGATAGTTTGACTGTTTTATGTGAATGCAAAGAAGTTGTAGACCCTTCTAAAGTCCCTCCTGACATACTTCCCACAGGTGGAACCGTAGCCTGGCTGATTGTCATGGCGACACGAAGTCCAGTTTCACCAGGTGCTCCTGCTGGTGCAAAGCAGAACAATTCGTCTACCGTTGGTAATGATAGCAATGTTCAGGAATTGTTGGGTGGTAATGATGGCTCTGCTGAGTCTATTATTCGTGCTGTGGGGGATCTGCTATCTAAAATAGAAAAACCAGTGAGTGATAGCAGCAGTTACTGTCGCCTCCGTGTTTTCTCTGGTACTGTACCAACCCCTGCGGGAGAAGAGTCTTTAAAACATTGGCTTGAGCAAGCTCATCTTATGGTAGAAGAAGGCGATTGCTCAGACAAAGAGAAAAGACGTCGGATTATGGAGAGTCTATGAGGTCCAGCCTTGGCAATAGTAAAAGCTGCTCGTTTAACCACTGTGGATCTCAAGCCCGAACAATGCTTGGAGGCCATTGAAAGTGCATTTGTTCTACTGAATCAGGGGAAGAGCTGTATATTGCTTTTCAGTTAATGCAGCAAAAACCTAGTGAAAAACTGTCAGATTTTCTTAAAAGACTGGAACAATCATTGACCAAAGTCATACAGCGAGGTGGTCTGTCGATTGACTCTGCAAACCGTGCCAGAGTGGAACAGTTACTTTGAGGAGCAGTTTCTTCTGATCTAATGCTTGTTAATCTTAAGTTGAGGGAAAGGAAGGAACACCCTCCATCCTTTTTAGAGCTGTTAAGTGAGATTCGCAGTGAGGAAGAATATGAAGCCACTAGGGCTAAACTCAACTCCACTGTGCATAAGATACAGGCTAAAGCAGAGGTGGACAGTAAGCATACAGAAATTCAGAACCTAAAATCTGAGCTGAAGGAACTGAAAGCTATGTTTGCTTACATGACTGCTACCCCTCATGGAGCTGTGAAAGAAGAGGTGTCTGCAGGTCCAGTCATGAAAACCACATTTGAAAATTGTCCTGACCCTGAAGTGACTGCACTGAAAAAACAAGTCAAAAGATTGCACCAGAAAGTTCAAAACAAAAAGCCTATTGCCCCAGTTTCATCCTTACCTGTGGAAACTTCTAGAAATTTCCCTGGTACATATAAGCCGACTACATCCAGTGAAGCAGATGAATATTACTGCTATCACTGTGGAGAAAGCGGATACTTTGCAGCAAAATGTAGAAATCCAGAAAACCAATCCAAAGTCATTCGCAGGTTAATCCAGTCACTGAAAAAAGCTAAAAGTAGAGACTTGTTTTCATCTGAGAAAAAAAACAACACAACTGACTGTTCAGTAAAGAGGAGTGCAGTAGACATACAAAAAGAAAACCACATTCCCGAAGGGTTGGTTGCTATCCTTATTTGGGGTATATGATGGTAGATGTTGAGTTCCCAGCCAAAATTACAGAAGCTCAGGAAGCCCTTTTAGTCTTAGCCTTAATCTGTCCGGGACCCTGTAGTCCAGATCAAACACCAGTTATTTTGGGCACCAATGCTAACCTCTTCAAACGTTTGGCTCGGCTGTGTAGAGAAAGTGCTGGAGTGGACATTGTGCAGACTTTGGGCATAAATCTATGTCCAGTTCCTGAAGAATTGTCATGTGACACAGCTAAGGTCCCTAGTGAAGAGGTGGCTTGGCCCTGGATCTTTGTCCTTATCCCCAGGAGGGGATTGTGTGGCAATCTGTAAGGTAGAGCTAATCGAACCGTTGGGGGAAGAGGTTCTGTTAGTAGAGGCTTTTCCAGACTCCACACTTCCCATTGGAGTGTTACTACAGCCCATGGTAGTGCCACATTCTGAAATGGATGTCAACCATTTCCCAGTACTGATGCATAATGAGTCGCATAAGGACACAGTGATTCCGATAGGGACAGTGGTAGGTCACCTGCATCCAACAAATCCAGTAACCCCAGCTCCAAAGACAGGAGAGTTGGATACAAACCTCATTAACTTTGGAGACTCTCCAATTCCTGAGTCATGGAAGGAGAGGCTTAGGCAGGCATTGAAAGAGAGAGAGTCTGTGTTCTCACTGCATGAGTGGGATGTTGGTTTGGCAAAAGGAGTTAAACACACTATTCGGCTATCGGATCCTAGACCCTTTCGTGAGCGCTCCAGGCGTTTAGCTCCCGCTGATATAGATGATGTCAAAAAACACATATTCAGGAGCTTATGAAAGCTGGTATTATCACGGAATCAAGAAGCCCCTATGCCTCCCCTATTTTAGTTGTCCGAAAGAAGAATGGAAGTGTAAGAATGTGCATAGATTATCGCACACTTAATGCTCGAACAGTGCCTGACCAGTATACGACACCCCGCATTGACGATGCATTAGACTGTTTGTCAGGGAGTAGATGGTTTTCCGTCCTTGATCTCAGAAGTGGCTATTACCATATAGCCATGTCTGAAGAGGATAAGGAAAAAACTGCCTTTATATGCCCCTTAGGATTCTATCAGTTCGAACGTATGCCACAGGGCATTACTGGGGCACCTGCGACTTTCCAACGCTTGATGGAAAAAGCTGTTGGTGATATGAACTTGCTTCAGGTTCTTGTCTACCTAGATGACCTGATCGTCTTTGGGAAGTCGTTGGAAGAACATGAGGAAATACTTCTGAAGGTCCTGGACAGACTTGAAGAAGTGGGGCTGAAAGTATCATTGGACAAGTGCCAATTCTGTCAGACCAAGGTGAAGTATGTGGGACACATAGTATCAGCTGACGGCATTGCAACAGACCCTCACAAAGTAAAGGCGGTCAGCACATGGCCACAGCCTACGGACCTTAAGTCATTAAGATCTTTTCTTGGCTTCTGCGGGTATTACCGTAGGTTCATAGCCAATTATGCTGGCATTGTCCGACCTCTTACTGAGCTCACCAAGGGTTATGCACCTACCCAGCGAGATAGAAGGTTGGAAAAAAGTAAATCTAAAACCTACTTGAAAGAGTCTGAGCCTTTTGGAGACCGATGGAACCAGTCGTGCACAGATGCTTTTCAGCAGATTATTCAATGTTTCATTAATGCCCCAGTCCTAGCTTTTGCAGACCCCCAAAAACCCTACATCTTGCATGTAGATGCCAGTCTTAAAGGGCTATGTGCTGTATTATATCAGGAGCATTCTTCCGGTCTGCAGCCCGTGGCATTTGCCAGTAGAAAACTGAGCAATTCAGAGCAAAAATATCCTATCCACCAGTTGGAATTTCTTGCCTTGAAATGGGCGGTCGTGGATAAATTCCACGATTACCTATATGGAGCCAAGTTTACCGTACGTACAGATAATAACTCACTAACGTACGTTCTTACCACGGCTAAGCTCAGTGCCACTGGACATCGTTGGCTGGCTGCTTTATCCACCTACAACTTTGATGTGCTGTACCGACCGGGCAAGAAAAATATTGATGCAGATTTGCTGTCTCGAAACCTGGCAGAAGAAGAAAACACAGAGGGTTGGCAAAGCATCTCTGAGGCCGAAGTAAGGTCCATAAGCCAGAGAGTTCATGTTGACATAAAGATTAAAAAAATCACCTAGGTATGTGGAACAACTAGGTTCCTCACCTGAGTGCATCCCTGACGCGTATGCTTTCCCTTGTCAGCTGGACTGTGATTTCTTGGAGCAGAAATCCATGGCTGATTTGGTAAAAGCCCAAAAGAATGATGACGTTCTGAGGAAGGTTATAGAAGCGTTGAGGCAAGGGACATGGCCTACTGATGTGAGGATGAATTCTGAGTTGTGGCTCATGAAACGTGAGAAGAATAGACTTGTAATGAAAGAAGATTTGCTTTACAGAGACAGTAAAACCCCCTCTGGAGAAGAAATGTCCCAGCTTGTTCTGCCCACGGAGTTCAGGGAGGAGGTGTGTAAGTTGCTACATGATGACATGGGTCATCTGGGCGTAGAAAGAACCACAGATCTCATTACAAGTAGATTCTACTGGCCCAAAATGGCTTGCGAGGTAGAACATTACATCAAGAATTGTGGGGAGTGCATTACGCGCAAAACACCATGCAATAGAGCAGCTCCGTTACACCAAATTACCAGTCATGGGCCGATGGATCTCGTCTGTATAGATTTCCTCTCGCTTGAGCCTGACTCAAAAGGAATAAGTAACATCTTAGTAGTTCATTTTACAAGGTACGCCCAGGCGTTTCCCTCAAGGAATCGGACGGCTCGTAGTGTAGCCAAGATCTTAGTAGACAAGTATTTTGTGCACTATGGCTTGCCTGGGAGAATCCATTCCGACCAAGGGCGAGACTTTGAGAGTCATCTAATCAAAGAGCTCTTGCTACTCTTGGGGATCCGCAAATCACGTACCACTCCATATCATCCTCAAGGTGACGCTCAGCCCGAGAGGTTTAATCGTACCTTGCTCTCGATGTTGGGAACCTTAGGATGTGAGAAAAAACGTCAGTGGAGTCAGCATGTGGGGTATCTGGTCCATGCATACAACAGCACAAAATGTGATGCTACAGGGTACTCACCCTACTACTTGATGTTTGGTAGGGAAGCGAGACTCCCTGTCGATCTTTGCTTTCAGACATCTACTGATAGAACAGAGAAAAAACAACATTCTCAGTATGTTGCCAAGCTGAAAAGAGATCTAAAAGAAGCTTATCAACTAGCTTCAGAAGCTTCAACCAAAGTGCACCAACGAAATAAGCAGGCATATGACAGCAGAGTGAGATTCCAAGTCTTGGATACTGGTGACCGAGTGCTGCTGAAGAATCTGGGACTAAGAGGAAAACACAAACTTCAGAGTCGATGGAGTTCAGTCCCATATGTTGTGGTTGACAAAATGCCCAACTTACCAGTATATAAGGTGAAACCTGAACATGGTAGAGGAGGAGTCAAAACCATCCATCGGGATCACCTCTTACCCATTGGACAGTCGGTGAGAATGCTGGAGAGTCCCAGTTATGCATCACCTGAAAAGACAAGAAAACATTCAAACTCAGACAAAACACACAAAAATAGGTTAAAAGAACCCCAAGAACACTTACCTGAGTTGACAGACTCCTCAGAGTCGGAGGGGGAAAGATTTAATATGCTTTACCAGACATACATGCACAAGTTGTTAGAAAACAGGATGACCAGGGACAGATCTTCTGATGACACTGGAGATGAGCAAGAGGCTTGTGATATGGATCAGGAGGCAAGTGATCAGGTTGAGGATGAGTGCACTGACAGCGACATAGTTGCTGAATCTGAATCAGAACCAGAAATTGAACCAGTCACTGCGATTATCTCTGAAAGTCCAAAACCCAAAGCGGTTACGCCTATTAGTCAGAGATCCCGTAGTAAAAGACCTGTGAAGCCAGTTATAAGATTGACTTATGACAAACCAGGAAAAAGTAGTGACCACCTAATTGAAATAGTCCATAGAGGGGTCATTATTAAATTAGGTCAGAATTAAAATAACAAAGGGAATAATAAGGTATACACCCTAAAGTTCTGAATTCAATGTCTGATGAGGACATTCAGACAATTAGAAAGGGGAGGGTGTAACCCAGTGTAATAATTTAAAAATGTTTTATTTTATATTTTCTTTTATGTGCAAATTATAATGTAAATGGTTGTGAATGTATATTTGTTACATCGATGAGGTATTTATTATTTTTATTATTTTTGTGTTTTGACATTTTCATTGTTAAGCCAATCGTGTTCTTGTCCATGTTGGGTGGCCAATCAGTTTTCTAGATTAAGAAAAGAAGGGCGGGAAGAGGGGAGTGCAAGGGTTAACTAGGAAGGAGGAGGAGAGCACGAGGAAAAAATAGCGTGCAATGATCTGGTATCATATTGTTTCACAAAATTATATAGCATGAATAATTCTGTAGAGTGTTACAATAGTTGCTGTAGTAAGTGCGTTGTCAAACCGAGAACAGAAACTTGTACTACAGAGACAGAACAGTGTCCATCTTGCTCGGATGGACTGCATGTTCGGTTGGCGAGTCGTCAGCGCGAGGATTCGTGGCAGCTTCATAGGAGGATGATTCCAGATAGACTTCTTAGTTAGCGGGAGTGCTTGGAATTCCTTTGGCCCTGAGGAAATCGCAGCGATCGCGAGTTTGATGGACATCTAGCGCTGGATGGTGAAAAACGCTCTTTTCATTGGATTTAAAGGTATTTTCCGCCTATGTTTGCTCCGAGAAGAGTGAAGTGGTCTTTTTTTTTTTTTTTTGACCACAACGTACCCCAGCATCAAACAGGCCTGCAACAAAGAAAAAAAAAAAACAGACATATTGAGTTAATTTTAGAGTTGGCTCATATTGCAAGCTTATTGTTTGGGTGCTCAAATTTTAAGGTTTATATCTGAACAAAAGTGACATGAGGACTATTTACTACAAAGTGAATATGTGAAAATGTGGTAATTGATATTTTTTGGGATTTATCAGTGAATTTGTGAAATTCCTATTGCCTATTTACATAATTGTTATTTCATTTTACATTTTGAAAAACCCTGAAGGTTGAGTATTTTACATTTCAGTAAATTGTTAATTTCATTATACTTGAATTGTTTTCTGTGTATTAATTTGAGAAAGAAAGGGTTATATATATATATATATATATATATATATATATATATATATATATATATATATATATATATTTAGACTTACTTATTGGTAAATCCATTATTTCAGTAGCGAGAAACATTAAAATCCCATTTCATTATTTATGCGAATGCAGTTTAGGGGAACCCAAGGAAAGATGTAACACACACAGATACACAAAAATAAGTTAAAGTGAGTAAAGAATCACACTCAACCCATTCAGTTGAAAATACCAAGTTTATTAATACGAACTCAGGGCGCTCTCTTACCTTTCTGAAAATAGGACAGGGTTAAAAGCGCTACATGAAGTATGTTATTTACTTGTTAAAAGCAATATTAATAGCTGCACTACATGATCATTGAAAGGAGTAAATTAAAAAGACAATTAAGTAGCATAGAATCTTGCTGTACATGAAGCAAGATTGATTTATATTGTTTCTATGTTGATTCAATTTAGGTTGAAAAGTGATTGGTTTTACAACCATCTTGATCTATTTTTCATCATTGAAATAACATTAATTCAGGGTGCAAACCTGCTGTGAGTGTAATCAGTGCCCATGGTGAATGATTAGTGGCGGGAACTGAAAACAAAGGAGCACGTGACAGTCAATAACAAACAGGACGAGACGGTGAATGTAACAAAATGCTTGAAAACCACAAAAAGAAAGTCTCAAAATGCAAAAGAAACAAATGAGATCAACTAAAAAAAAAAAAAAAAAAAAAAGTCAATGAATGCACGCGTCACTTGATCCACAAATACACAACTTCTTTGTTGAATGTGCAAATTATGATTCACCAATAGAAAAGAAAACATTTATATTTACAAAAATGTCTCCATTTGAACAAATTGCTGCACGTTCATTTAATTCTGAATTTTGCACATGCAAGTTAAAAGGCATTTGTTTGTGGATAGTAAAACATATCTGTAACATTTATCAAGCTTATGGATAATTGTGCGTGCATTTATTAATCATTTTAATACTAAAATCATCCCATACTACTAACAGTTGCTAGCAATTTAATGCTTAACTAAATAAATAAAGACAGAAGTACAATATAGCTAATTTACAGATGAAACTGACCTGCACTTGTCCTGAACAGGTCAGTAGTTTTGCCTCTCTGCTCCACTCCATTCTCAAGTCTTTCGAAGACTAACCGAATCATGATTTATTAGAGATTTATTATTGAATGGTGAACCACCAAATACAGATTAAAACTAAAGTAACCAGCTTGGTTTGAAAATGTAAGATGTAGAAAGTACAGATATTTGCATTAAAAAAAATGTGTGGAGTGAAAGTAAAAAGTTATAGTGAAGTAAATTACTAATACCTGAAAAATCTACTTGAGCACAGTAATGAAGTATTTGTACTTTGTTTCTTCCCATCTCTGCATCAGCTGAGCTACAGTATATGTGCGATGGGCACCGGCAGGGCAGGACTTAGGGTGGTGGGGGCCCCTGGGCTTGAGTCACTTTCGGGCCCTACCTTCTATACATTACTTTAAATAGAACAAAATGATACATACACAAGCTATGTATTAGAGCTACACAATTCTGGATAAACTGAGAATAAAAATAGAGATCACGATTCTGAACAAACAACTAAACAAAATAACATAATTTATGTTTATTGCTGAAGTCTATAAAAATGTTTAATTAATCTGAATCATTTATTTAAAAAAAACTTGGGTTTGAATGAATGATTCAATTCCTCAATCAAATACACTTGTTTCATAGATGAATCAGCATTTTGAACAAATCTCCTAAATGAACGATTCAATGACAAATGTTTTTTAAGTCATTTGTCGCCATCTGGTGGCGTAACAATATAATCGATCCAATCGTTATTTGAAGTGCAAAGCTACTTTCAAAAGGTGACTAGTACAGTATACAGAGTTACATGTTAAAAAAAAAAGACCGTTATAATTTATTTATATGATCAATGATTAAAAAAGTTTTTCTAATAAATAAATAATGATTAAAAAAGTTCAAAGTGATCATGGTGTTTATTGCAATGCACAAATATCTTGGTCAGAATGAGAATAAAACACTTATTTACCTGGAAAACATATTGAAAAACAAACAAATACCTTGTAAGGTTGCAATCATTACAAATCATTTGTATTACATATAAATAGCTAAATCTATGAGTGTATAAATCTTTAAAAAAATGTTCTTGGTAAGTACTGACATATTGTATAGATTATATACATCTCCAGTATACATATAGGCAGTGTTAGGCTGACTTTGACCTACAGTATGTCTACTACATCACATAAATTACAATCTTAGAGAATAATATATAACAAAATTAAATAAGCATTTTCTCATTACCATGGCATTTTAAAGATCATTAGATGTAATTTAGTACTCTAGCAAAAATACATAAATAGAACTTCATAGAACATGCCTAACTTTGTTCAAATTTAGTGGTAGGCTAATATAAGATAGCAATTTTAATATAGGAAGTGCCTTCAATTGCAAGAATATAGCAAAATAACTCATTGAACAAAGTGCAAGATAAATTGTGTGTGTGTGCATGCATTACGTAAGTGTTGTAGTGAAAAATCTAAACTATGCACACACATTAGAAATGTACAGTTAATAAAATAAAATAAAAATAGTACACTATCATATCTTAAGAAAGCAAGACATCAACAACAGAATCCAGAGGCTGATCATTTAAAACAACAACAGGCAAGGTAGAGAAAGAGAGAGAAAGGTAATCAGGTTATGACTTCATGTATGTCATCTCATTTTAAAGATATTAACATAGTACTATTTAGAAGATTAAATTAAAATTTTCATTGCAGGGCAGGACCAGGTAACAATGCTAGTCCAATCAACAAACTTTAAATGAAAAATTAAATGACTGACATATTATTGAAAAAATCTAACGTAAATGGGCGGGGCCCCCTATTGGGCGGGGCCCATGGGCTTGAGCCCAGTCAAGCCCAATGATAAGTCCGGCCTGGCATGTTTGTTTGTGCTGCAGGGACCAGCCGAGAATGATGTGATTGTACGTGTCAAAAGGTTAATAAATGTAACGCCATTCTCGGACAGAACTGTTATAATGTGATTGTTACCGGTGACTTTCAAATAAGTTTTAAGATAGGGGGTTTCCTAAGGATTATCCTATGCTTCTGTAATACCTTTTCCTATCTAGACAATGCTGTTAGTAAATCTGTGGACAGTGCTTTTCAGTGCTATATCAAGTCTGCTCCATTCAGTGAAAAGCATTTGCCATTGGATAATTAGCATTTCCCAGAATGTCCAACCACACTTTTTTCTGAAAAACTCCTGAAAATATTCTTGTGAAAAAATATAATATAATATAAATGTATCATGCCAGTTACATAGTTATAAGCCAATTCAGAAATAATAAATGCAAAACATCAATTACTCAAAGAAATGCATATACACACAGTGATGTGTGAGTGTCTTCAGACATTCACCCATCTCTGTATGGGGGCTTCTGGCTACAGACGATCCCGCATGACTGCTTTGCACTTTACCTTATATACCAAGACCAGAACAAAAGGATTGTAAATTTTTATTACACCAACACCTATTTTGGGGGAGAGGAGTGGGTTTCAGCACCCAAAAGGAGGACAGAATTCTCCTTGGTTGTCAATCTTCTTCATAATACCAGTGATGGCTGTGAAATTGAGACCATTTTACCAATCGCATGTGTGTGTGTGTGTGTGTCAAGTCAAGTCAAGTCAAATTTATTTATATAGCGCTTTTACAATTGGTAATTGTTTCAAAGCAGCTTTACATATTAGAAGCACAGAAAAAAGGGAAGTGGTTGAAAATAAGCTGTACAAACAAGCGTGGTAATATGTAACATATACAAGATGGTGCTACATTAAGCCAATGTCGGCTGACTCCCAGGGGTGGAAAAAACCCCCTAGGAGAAAAACCCAGCGTAGCACTGGGAAAAAAGTCCTAGGAGGGAAAAAACCCCTTGGAAGATATATATAATATATGTAAATGGATATGGAGATCAAAATCTGAATTATGCATTTTTATTATAGAGATTAAAAATAGATTATATATAAATATATGTAAGCGGATATGGGGAATAAGTGTGTGAGGGGTTGCATCTTGTAGATGTGTGAGGGCAAGGCATTGTCCTATGTTATTACTTTGAGATCTTCTTTCCAGATGAGTTTTATTGCTTTATTGCAGGGTGCTTGTTCTCAGTTTTTGTCTTAGCAGGAAAATCAAGTCTTAGCATTTCCCAGAATGATAATTAGCATTTCCCAGAATGATAATTAGCATTTCCCAGAATGTCCAACCATACTTTTTTCTCAAGAATATTTTCATAACTGAAAAATGTTCAAACATGTTCCTCAGAATTATGTGCAACTTGCAGGTGCATTTTGATCATTAGGTTGGGTAACAATAAAGTTACACATATTTCAAAGGAACATGACTGACTGACACTCCTGAAAATATTCATGTGAAAAAAAGTTACGCAAGTAAGTTTCATCACATCTGCTCCATTGTCACGGATGCCGGTCGTTTACACTTTTTGGATAAGATTTCTGATATTAGATCTACTATTCAGCCATCTGATGATGATCTTTCAGTCCCTCAACTGACATGCTCTGCTGTCTTTCACCAGTTTCAGACTGTTTCCATTACGACCATGACAGAGGTTGTTAAACCCATGAGGCCCTCTACTAGTCCCCAAGATATTATTCCGACTCGTCTTTTGAAACAGGTTTTTAATGTTGTGGGTCCTAGTATTCTAATCCTAATAAATTGCTGCCTGGTTACGGGTTCCGTGCCAGCCTACTTTAAACATGCTAAAGTGCAGCCTTTATTAAACCGATCTAACTTGGATTCTGCAGATTTATCTAGTTTTAGACCGATTTCAGTCTGCAAGTCTTAGAGAAGTTAGTCTTTATTCAATTACAAACATTTTTAGAAAAAAACTCGGTGTTTGAAGTTTTTCAGTCAGGTTTTAAGGTATTATAGCTCAGAATCGGTGTAGCAGGTGTGTATTTTAGAAAATTATTTTGCGATTCCATGACAATATTTGGGGTTACCTGCCACCCTGCTGATTTTGGGGGTTGATGCACTTTGCTGCTTCCCAGTCTGCATGAGACGTCACAGCGGTAGGTTGCACAAGTTTTGCGGTGATTCAATTAGGGCCGTACTTCATGTAACAGATGAATTCACATGATATATTTGTACAATTGTGATTCAAAGCCCCTCTGTGATGTACACTCAGATGTTTCATTGATTATTTAGTTATTTTTAATATCTGTAATTTTCTCTCTTTCTCAGCATTGTCCATTGCTGCCGCACACTGGTTTATATGCTGCACAAGCCCTCATATATATTTCCATTTGTGTTATCCAGAATAAAATGAGGACCTGATGGCAAAAATTTTCGCAGTCTGTCCTTAATTTGACACAACGCAGAAAACACACCGCTACAACTGGTGCCGTGATCGTTGATCATGGTGATAGGCCACTGAATGCACTGCTGCAACATGACTGTATACATATCTATGGTTCAAAAGACTGTTAAACAGTTAGAAAAAACAGGGAAAGAAAAAAAAACATTGAATGAACAAATATTTTGATTAAAAAAAAGAAAAAAAGATTGGAATTTTTTTTATATCAGATACAGATTTGGAGGGTTTCAATGGACAGAAAAGAACAGCGTAGCATGACTGGTACAGCACAGAAACAGTGCTCAATCATAAAATGCACCGTTAAACAGATTTTAAGTGTTTTTAATCTGAACTTAAAGGTAACTACTGACAGGCACATCTGACATCCTCTGGAAACTAGTTCCAGCTGTGGGTGGCATAACAGTTAAACAATGTGGGGAGTAACAAAAGTACATTTACTTTGTTTACATTTACCTGAGTAAATTTTGGGAAGACCTTTACGTTTAAGAGTAGATTTAAATGTGGGTATACTTTTCCTTTAACTCAAGTACATTTCTAATGAAAAAAAAGTACTTTTACTTTGTTATGCTGGGCGACGTTCTTCTTGTTACTTTATTTTGATACAATAGCCTACATGTTAAGAAATGCTTGGTTTATTCAAAGGGCGCTGTCGTTGTTTTCTGGGGCATGAGCTACACCCCATTCCTAAATGAATCACTCTTTTGAGCCTGAACTTGTTTGGACAGAGCAGCAGAAAGCTGATCTAGTCCATCTCTGTAGAAGTTCCTTGGAACTTTAACCTGCAACTTTGACTTACAGCTGCTGTTTTTGTATTTGTAACTATGTATTACCAAATAAACAAGCATATATAAAAAAAGGCTCTTTGCAGAAACTGTAGTGCTTGGATTGGAGATTGAGGATGTAGGGAACCCCCACCGGCCCAAAAACGTAATCCGACGGCCTGGGCAAAGGTTAACGCGTGTATGTCTTTTCAGCGCCCCTGTGAAGTTCACTTAATTTCACTCGCTTGAACTGACTCCAATTTCAAATGATTTTTAATCTTAGGTTGTGTTTCCAATTAGAAATTAATCATTGGTTATGCATTAATTTAGATTTTTGATTATTCTGATTACCTTATATCTTTAATTATTTGTTCAATGCGGTCCAGGTATCGCTTTAGAAAAGTCACTTCGGCCGACTGAATGCTCTTCCCGGACACAAACTCGTCAGTCTGACCTTAAACATTGGATGCAGTGTAAATATCTACCTTTAAGGCGGTCACGCTCTGCTTACTCGTAACAAAAAGCATAGTTTTTATATATTTACGAAAACTGCAACTTATTTAAGGCAGCGATAGTCAGAAATCGAAATGGACTTAATTGATGTGCCCCATGCTCCATCTATTAAACCTTCCGTATGATCAATCCTGAACACAGATTTGAGGTAATACCTTCGCTTTAATCTACTAGAAATAATGAATTAAGAATAATACATAATAAACTATATAATAATATAAATGTATCATGCCAATTACATAGTTATAAGCCAATTCAGAAATAATAAATGCATAACATCAATTACTCAAAGAAATGCATATACACACAGTGATGTGTGAGTGTCTTCAGACATTCACCCATCTCTGTATGGGGGCTTCTGGCTACAGACGATCCCGCATGACTGCTTTACACTTTACCTTATATACCAAGACCAGAACAAAAGGATTGTAAATTTTTATTACACCAACACCTGTTTTGGGGGAGAGGAGTGCGTGTTTCAACACCCAAAAGGAGGACAGAATTCTCCTTGGTTGTCAATCTTCTTAATACCAGTGATGGCTGTGAAATTGAGACCAATTTTGGAAATTGAAATTTTACCAATCGCGTGTGTGTGTGTGTGAGGGGTTGCATCTTGTAGATGTGTGAGGGCAAGGCATTGTCCTATGCTATTACTTTGAGATCTTCTTTCCAGATGAGTTTTATTGCTTTATTGCAGGGTGCTTGTTCTCAGTTGTCTTAGCAGGAAAATCAAGTCTTACAATGAAGTTGAAAGTGCAAAGTCCAAAGTGAGCTGGAGACAAGTTCAAGTCAATACCCAAGAAACATGAAGACTGTGGCCTTTCTTGTTTTTAGTTTCTTATATTTTAGGTAAGGTCTTTTACTTTCATGATACAGCAACTTTGGCATGAATACTGAGTTTTGATTTAACACCCACGCTTTGGACAATCCAATCTAAAAACACTTTAATTTTATTTTATTTTATACGTATTATCTTTTTATTCTTTTAATTCCTTTTCCTGTTTTTATTCCACTTTTAATATATTTTATATCTTTTATGTATCATATTGTTATTCTGACTTTTAATGCATTTTAAATATTGCTGTCTGGTTGAAAGAGCTGGGGGAATTAGGAAGAAAGCATTTGTGATTAGGTTAAAATTTGGTCAATTTGGATAAGGGGACAAACCATGGGGAAATTTGAGCTGTAGTGCATGGTTAAGATATCTCTGGATTACAGTCAGGACACTTTCCAAAGGGGAAATTTGAACTGCGTTGCATAGATAAGATATCTCCGGAAGGGGGATTAGGGCTGTGTGGTGCAGTTTGAGGTGTCTTGGCAAAAGGGGAGATTGAAACTGTTTTTATCAGTTTGAAGTGCCTTAACAGGTAGCAGTCCTGTTGTGTGAGGAAGATCCATTCTGATCCGCTCTGATGGATAGATCCGTTTAGATCCACTCTGACGGACAACAACAACAACAACAAAAAAACTCCCTAAGACTTCCTAGCTCATCCATCCAGATAGCAAAATTCTCTGTTTTTACTGTTATTTCTATTCCTTATGTTCTATTTTTATCATTCTTCTTTATGTAAAGCACTTTGAATTACCATTGTGTATGAAATGTGCTATACAAATAAAATTGCCTTGCCTTGCCTTAATTTCTAAAATAAATGGGTATCTTAATATAATGGCCCGCCCTTGATTTTTATCAGGACTTTTGCTAATCAGAAATGCATGATAAGTTGTACATAACTCTCTGGTTTTGTAACAATTACCTCTTTATTAACTCTCTTGTTTAAGAATTCAGTTTGGTAATGGTATGTGTGTGTAACAGTTGCACACTCTATACCTGCCCCACGAACAGTTTGGAAATGATACCTGTGGAAGATGTTTATGAAAATCTCTAGGAAAGCAACTTTGACATTGCCTTGAAGACACTTAAAGTAGACTTCCTACAACAAATGGAGAGTGGCAGTCTGCAGGCAGAGCGATACATCAGCTTCACCATGCAAGACATCCACTACATACTGACGGTGACGTAAATGTTGGAGGATATGAGTGGAAAACAAATCCAGCCTGATGACCTCAGGGACTTCATAAAAGACAGATACTTAAGTTATAAAAATATACTGCCTTAATGCTTCAAAGATTTTCTTTTAAGGTAAGAACAGAAATCAAAGACTTTCCAAATGTTTCTGAATTCAATGAAGATGCTTAATACTCTCATTTCCACAGGGTGAGCCTAACATTGAGCAAACTCCAGCTATGACAAAATATCTGTCGTTCTACAGTGAGCTAATGAAAGATCCACTCAACTTTGCTGTGGGTCTTCTGCCCTGTGCCAGACTCTGGGTGTGGCTTGCTGAAAATCTCAAAACACCTCCAAATAATGCATACTACACTTGGAAGAAGGAGAATATGGACGGCAATCCTGAGGAGGACTACGAAGCTCTGCTGAACAAGCATCTGGACACAGATGAAAAAGTGAAGAAGACCAATACTATATTCCATAAACAGATGCAAAATGAGCATGATTTCTTCTACTCATCTTAAGTGGGTGATGGCTGGTTAGTAGTTATGGAGTTTTTCTACCAGTATAAACAGCAATGCCATACTAATGAAAAAAAAAAAAAAAAAAAGTTTTACTTTGCATGACTCACCACTGGTGAAAGAAGTCAGAAATCCTATTGACTGTGTTTTGCGATGTGTCTCTAAGCACCTTTACCTTATTTTTATTATTCTCAGGTTAGGTAAGAAAGTCAAATCTGACTTAAATTATAAGCATTTTAAAAATACTTACAATCAGACAGAAGACTTCTCCGTGGTCTGTTCAGGCTCAACGACTTAAATTGATGCCACATGAGGCCGAGTTTAGTTATAAAGTTATAAGTTCATTTATTTATTACATTAGGATTACTAGCATTACATATATTCTACTAACATTCTATACAAGTAATTAAATAAAGTATAAGTATTGAAAAGTTCTTCAGTCAAGGCAATATCAGCTATGGAGGCATCATCAGCTGGTTCTGGTGTCGGAGGTACAGCCTCAGGTGTGAAGCAGCCCCCCCTGCTCTCTTCATGGTCCAGCCTTTTATAGACTATCTGACCACTTGATTTCATCTTCTTGGGAATTCCCCTCATATGAATCTATATATAGAGGCCTGTCTCTTTGTTCTGGACTCTTCTCCTCTGCTGCGTCCCCGCACTTCGGATCAAGACATCCTTCAACGGTAAGATTGCTTTTCTTTCTAATACATATTAGTTCCTTTCTAACCTACTAACATGTTACTAACAAATGTATTATAATAGCAGTTGTTTTTCATTCTTTAATAAGTGATCAATATATGCAATAAAGGCATTACAATACCAGTTGTCTGTCATTCTTTAGTAAGTAATTAATATATACTTTAATAAAGGCATTACAATACCAGTTGTCTGTCATTCTTTAATGGTTAATATATGCTTTAATAAAGACGTTACAATACCAGTTGTCTTTCATTCTTCAGTGGTTAATATATATGCTATTGGGCTCTTTTTCTTTCTATGTTCTTTTGATGTGATCACATCTTTTTGTTTACATGAACAGATATCAATCTTTCTGTTTACATGAACAGATATCAACCTTTCTGTTTACATGAACAGATATCAACCTTTCTGTTTACATGAACAGATATCAGTCTTTCCGTTTATATGAACAGTTATCAAACAGCTATCATATAAACAGTTATCAAACATTTTGTTTCCCTGTTTACCCATAAACAAGTTATCTATATATCTCTCATAACAGCTGTACCTCATAAACAGCTAACTTCTGTTTATCTTCAAATCTCAGTTGTGTTGTTATTATTATTACTCATAAATCACTTATTTCAATAAATGTTTTTTCTCTTAAATCACAGTTGTGTTGTCATTATTATTCTTTATAAGCAGAAGAGGTTCAAGTAGCCTAGAAAAGTTGCATTTCCCATTGAAGCAGGGTGTGGCTCATATCAACACCCCCCTTCATGCAGCTTTGTTCTACATTTGTTTGTTTACTCTTAATTATTGCATGTTTCTCTCCCTCTTTTATTGCGCTATTTTAATCTGATGCCTGTCCTGTTTTTGTTATAAGCTTTATTTAATATACATTCATTTAGTCCACCCAGGGTCATTTGTGTTTGATTAATCAATTCATTTTCTAATACTTAATTTTACCAGAGTCTCAAATGTTTGTATTCTGCTTTATTGCCATCACAAATGTACTATTTTGTACCTTATTAGTTTTCCTTATTAAATCAAATACCTTCTTGGGATCTTCACATAGAAACATACGGCCCCTTCCAGTGACTAGACAATCTACAGATGTCAGTCATGGGAATCATGGTTTCTTGGTATTTATACCTTTCCATGGGCCGTGCATTTCACTGTGCTTTAACCAAGAGGTGATGTTTCAAGGGCTTACTTTATTCCTTTTAATCTTAGTTTTAAAACACCTTCTTTATATTTAAAAGTTCCATATTTATTTGGCAAGTAAAGCACATATAATCTCCTAGTTTTGTATTTGCCCATCATAACACAGATCTCTGACCTTTGGGTGGAACCATTTTAAAATGTTCATTTGTTCTATATTTTCACATTATTTAATTGCTCATTTGCCCTTAAAGCATTTTTATTCATAGTAAATATTGCTTAACAATAATATTTACTAACATCAGTTTTCTCTAGGTTTTTACTATCCTTCTTTGTAATTATTATATTTCACAATGTCTAAAAGTAATTCATTATTCTCTTTCTTTCCATCACGTTACATATATGCATTTTCACAGGCCTTTGTAATTGCTATTACAGTTTGGGCTCACTTATTTGTAAAACTTGCAGAAAAGAATATCTGCACAGAGAGCAGCTAATAAGCGTCTGATAACACAAAGTTACTCTTAAAATGTTCTTTCAAATAAAAAAAACTAGTTTTCATAATCTTTTTCTAATTTCCAATAAGACAACATGTATCTGTATTACATGCATGCACTATTACTCTGCAGTCTTAATAAAACAAAATGGAAATGTAGGCATACATATTCCTTCACATTGTACATTACAATTGATTTATACATTCATTTTTCTAGGCATATACAACACAACAGCGTTATACACCTCATTGTATAAACTCATCTGACTTGTCACTTATGCTTGTTGTCAATCGATTAAAGGTGGTAAAGAGGATGTTTTGTTTTATACATTTTTGCAATATTACTTGAAACTGTGTTTACTAAGTGATAAAAGACTATTTATTAGGTGCACTGAAAGGAATATTATTAATATACATCATCTGTGCACGAGGTAGGGCCTTAAAAACATCAGCCAATCGTTTACGCGATGATCGGCCCTCTAGCTTGTCAATCACTGCCATTGTGAGAGACGTGCGCGGATTGGCCCTCTGGTTTGTCAATCACTGCCATGACGTTCCTTGTGAGATGTGCGCGTCTGTGCGCTCTAGTAACTTTCCGCAACTCTACATGCGCCGCATGCAATGTTTTTGTCAGGAGACAGGAGTAACAACTGCAGATTATGAGGTGAGTCCTAGGCTTGTTGCGATAGTCGGTGTTACCGGTGATACACGGTGTTTAACCCACCTACCGGTCATAGCACTTGACCACCGGCACCGTCCCCATCGTGTTGAAGTTTTAGCCTATAGCAATAAAGCACTTAATTCAGTTAGTGACTACGTGCCTTCGTAATTTAGCGTAAGCGGAACGAGCGCCGCAGTAAAGCAGCAGCCGGTGTCCGATTTCATTTATCATTTGAGGAGAGTGAGGCGAGGTAACTGGCAAAGGATGGTGGAAGATCTGGTTTCAAAGCGAAATGCAAAAGCACCTATTTGGAAATATTTTGGATTCAAACCAAATGCCAACAGGGAACCTGAAAATGTTAACTAGGCAACCTGTAAACTTTGCCTGATGAAAGTGGCAGCATCCGAAGGTAACACTTCGAATTTACACGCACATCTTCAAGCACACCACAAAAATGAAGCGGGCAAGATGGGTCCAGCGGCAAAAAATCGACCACAAAAGCCTGACACACAAACACAGCCTTCGATAAGTGGTGCATTTGCGCGATGCACAAAATATAAAAGGGACAGTGCGAGGTGGAACACGTGCACTGACGTAGTGACGAAATACATATGCAAAGAAATGGTGTCTTTTAATACTGTTGAAAAGCAATCTTTCAGAGACCTCATAACCACACTCGACAGCCAATATGAACTGCCAGGGCGTTACTATTTCACCAAAACAGCTGTCCCACGTGCCTACAACCGTGTCCGGAGTGAGTTGCAAAACGTTATTTCAACTGTTGAGCATTTTTCACTCACCACGGACATGTGGTCGAGCACAAAGATGACCCCTTATATGTCTCTGACTGTCCATTTTATTGATACTGAATGGGGACTACAATCAAAATGCCTACAAACTAGTTTTTTGCCAGAGGATCACACTGGAGCTAACTTGGCCGACGCTTTGCAGGAGGCCCTAAGTGATTGGGGATTAGACGAGAATAAAATATCTTGTATCACAACGGACAGTGGAGCTAATGTAAAAGCAGCTGTTCGTAATTTAGGCTGGCCCTGGTTAAGCTACTTTGGGCACAACCTAAACCTAGCTGTGTCCAACACAATCGACAAGACAGAGAAAGCCCGCACAGACCGTGCTCTAGCTGTGTGTCGTGCAATAAACGGCATGTTCTCCCACAGCTGGAGAAGGAGAAGGGAACTGCAAAAAGCCCAAGCCGAGCTTGGCCTTCCTGAACACTCGCTGGTGACGGTAAGTTTATTGTAGCCTCAAATAGTTTGTGACAAAAGCATCTGTTAACAAAAAAAAAAAACATTAAAACAATGATAATAAATAATTATAATAAACCATGTTTTTAATTATTAATATTTTTATATGTTTTAATAGTGATTTGTAATATTGCATTTTTAAACGACTGGTTATAACGACTGGCTATAACAAATGTTTTTATTTTCTCCCATGAGGACTGTGCAACTCGCTGGGGATATAAGCAGAAAATGATTGATAGGATGCTAGAGCAGAGGCCGGCCATCAATCGAGTACTTGCAGATGACCGTAAAGCAAATGTGAGCATCACATGGCAAGACGAGGATGTTTTGCAATCGGTAAATAAAGCGTTGAAACCAGTAAGCGAGTTCACCGACATCCTGTCCGGCGAGAACTATGTTACCGTGTCATCGCTTCTGCCTATGCTGCATCTCATTAAAGAGGACACTTTGGCCCCATCAACTGAGGATGGACAACTGACAGCCAGCCTAAAAGCCGGCATCATAGCTATTTTAGATGAGAAATAAGAAGCGCTGCCTGAAGAAAGCAAGGAGCTTATGCGCAAGGCGACTTTCCTGGACCCGCGCTAGCGGGGTAACTACGATCCAAATGTTGATGAGACTAGGAGGATAATTGAGGAAGAAGCGGTCCTTTTGGGTAGGAGAGAACAGTCAGCGCAATCCATGACAGAACAGGAAGGGGGAAATAAGGATGAAAGCACAGAGGAGCCGCCGCACAAGAGGAAAACACTAGCAAGTTTATTAAAAAGAAAAACAGGCGCTGCATCAACACTGACTGTTCCAGAAAGGGTGCTCACAGAAATCGCAACTTATGTTCAGGAGCCCGAGTCCTCCATTAATGCTGAGACAGATCCTCTGGTGTGGTGGAAAGAAAATCAAAATAGGCTCCCCGTTTTGGCAAAAGTAGCCAAAAAATATCTTTGTGTTTGTGCAACAAGCTGCGCATCCGAGAGAGTGTTCAGCACGATGGGAAACATAATCACCCCAACAAGATCTCTTTTGAAACCAGAAATGGTAAATATGTTGGCTTTTCTGGCCAGGAATATGTAAGAATGTATGCAACAAGCAGTGTGATCACGTTTTGTTCCCTGTTGCAATTTAAAATGAAGGTTTTTCGTTTATTGTTTCTCATTTAGCCTATTTATAATTTTTTTATGGTGTATGCAGTTAATAGGCCTACCTCTTTTTTTTTAACAGCTTAACGTGAGTTTAATTTTTATATTAGTTTTTTTTTGCACTTAAGTGTCCAGTGATTATTCGGGTAGGCTACCTTAGGCTATCGAAGTTTTTGATGTTCGTTCATTTCATATTCGATGGTTGTGCGGTGTTTTTTGTTTTTTTTTGTTTTTTTTGCTGAAAAAGGCAGGCACTTTATTTAACGAATAGTGAATTTTTTTTATATAATTTCTTGTTTGATACTTGCACGATGTGTGCAGTGGTTCGTTTTGTTAATAAATGCACTTTAAAGGTGTTTCATAAGTGCTTTTGTTTAGTTTTTGCATGGTGTGTTAAGTTATTATTCATTTTGCAATAAAGATGTGTGTAATACAAGCGAGTGTCTTATTGTTTTGTGTATTTTTATTAAGAATAAAATAAATTAACCCATGATTAATTCAAACAAATGCTACTGAATTGCCGCTAATTAAAGTGAAAGTAAATTGAGACGTGCGCACGTCTGCACGACCGCATTTTCGGCCACCCGAAATCCCCGACACGCAACCCCGGTGACACCGGGATTACCGTTTTTTTACACATCGATTAACCGGTGGAAAAAATCCGTCACCGCAACATCCCTAGTGAGTCCGACATAATGAATCCACTAAGTATGTGCACGGCTTAACGATTGTAAGGCCGATTATGAATGTAAATTGATACTTATGACTGATCGCGCTCAAACGCGTCCAGTCAGAGCCAGTTGCGTTCAGTCTGCGATTACAGTCGGTGTTCAAATTCCATGTGTGAGTATATAAATCTGCTTCAGGAGCAGGAAACTATTGCTGTATGTTGAGCACAGTCAGAATGTTTTAGCTAGTCGTAAAATGTGTATCATTTCAAACGCTCATTTCAAAAACTCAGTCGACGAAAACATCCTCTGTACCACCTTTAATTTAAATATTATCATTCTCTATTTGTAGCTGCTTATCTTTCTTTAGTAGCTTTGTTGTCCAAACTCTTTTGAAGTTAAATACTTAAGTCTCCTTATCTTTTACATCTCTCTCTAGATCCCAGGTTGTTTTGCCAAGTTTCTCTTGTTCTGTGTCTATATTATTTAAAGCATGTTGTTTTATGAGCTTTCAGAGCACCTATTCACCTGTTTGAAGGACTAACCTATAAATCCTGCTCAGATGACTATTTCACTCCCTTCGTACATTTTTCCATTCCTTCCCGCTAAACTGCAGATTCCAAAAAACTCAGAAGCCTTTAAAGAACATTCTGGTTTTTGATGCTATATATTTATTGCAGTACTCAAGATTTTCACCCTAATAATTTTGCTCTATGTTGTTTGTATATTCTAATCTATATACTTACATTGCCTAATATTTTCCTAGGTCTTTTATTATTATTTATTCTTCAATTGTCATTGTAACTGCATCTTGAATTGTTAAATCAAAATCCTTTTAAAGATATATCTGTTTGCTTGTCGTCCATATTTGTAATTGCTATTTCAAACATTTAAGTCCTGTCTATCTGAACGGGGGATCCTGAAATCTCAGAAGCTGCTCACAGAACTCGCAATTACTCTACTACATGATTAATATCATATTTCAAACTAGCAACTAATTTTGACATGAACTGTCACATAAGTGTTGTTTCCCATACTTAAATATAGTTAAAAGGCTTATTTTCTAAACTAAATCAGCCAGTGCACATGTGCAATCCCATTCATTAGCTTCCTGTTTCTATGGGAACTGGAGCCTCTACAGTGACTTTTCCAATCAACGATTGGTTTCCTTTACTTAGATGGAGGGCTCTATTTCACCTTGTTATGCATTACCGTTTCTCTATTGAAATAATAGAATTGAAGCATTTTTCTATATCTATAATTTTTGATTGAACTACAATATCTCCTATTAAACCAAATGATTTAAGCTATCACCTAATTACTTACAGTCTCTTTTTCTTTACTATTATTACTTTGGCATCTAAGCACATCCTTTAGTAAGGTTCTGTTTACCAGTGACTTTCATAACTTGTTTTGTATTTCTGTCACTCTGTTATTAGGTCTTATTTTATCTTCACATCTTTAAGATAAAGCCATGTTTCCATTTCCCAAATCTTAGTTCTATCCAAACTGAATCTTTATATTCTTAAAACGTAATTTATTCTAATTAGCCTAACTTTTTATTTATTTATTTATTTATTTTAAGTTTTTAATGTTCTTTATTTTCCATCATATCTAGATTTTGGTCTGTTTTAACAAAACCCAGGCCTATATTCTCCATATTATTTGCTTCTTTCATAATTGTCTGAATCACTTAAATGCTTATATACAGTACTTATAAAGGCCAAAATCCTGTTTTGTTTATATTTATAATTGTTAATTATAACTACAATTATTTTATAATTATTTTATACAGGCAGGATTTTCATAATCTTTGCATTTTGTCTGGCTCATTGCCCATTCTTCATTTTGTTTCTCTGTCTCCATTCTATGCCAGCAGAAAGTTTGACCCTTCTGTGCCTCAGCTCTGGTCATAAATCTTACCACAGAAACCCTTAACATACTCACAGACTGGATTCTGTGTTCCAACAATAGTCATTAGATTAACTATTGCTTTAAAATCTGTGTTTGCATGTCAGAAGATCTTCTACAGATGGATCACTCCCCCCTTCTAGAAGATATTCTGGCATCAGTACTTGTAGCTTTAATCAATCATTAATCATTTGTTAATAATTGTTTATTAAGAGTAATATGTTCTATCCAATTGTCCAAAGTACTGAAGTAATTTACTTCCAACTGTCCTCTTTTTAGGAAGTTAATCATCTATTTCATTTTCTTTTTAATATTTTTGTCAATTATTGTTTCAGCTGAATATTGTTCCTCATTAAGCTGAAACATTGTATTTTATATATCAAATCAAGAATTTAAAGTCTAGTTTTTGTTCTTTTGGATTTTCCAATCAACTAGAATGGTCTTGTCTTGTTTCTTATCATTTTACCATAAATTTAACGACACCAGAATCACCAAGCTGTTTACATATTGCCTTGAGTTTAGTATTATAATTTCTGTTAGTCACTAAATCCATGCCCAAATTCTGCCTATCATTCATCAATAGACATATCTTATTGAGTATTATCTCATAGCTAATGTTCACAGATCCAATGGTGTACCCCGTCCAGAAACACACTTAGGCTATTATTTATGGCCCTTTCTAAGACATGTGTTGTTTTGTATTCCTGGCGAATACACACACAAGTTATATGTCATTTTTTTTTTTTTACGAGTTTATCAAAGACTCTTAATACTACAGGTATTATATTTCATATATTTGTTTAGGTCTAACCTTTATAACTTTTTGCTTTTAATTAGTCTCTGCTAATCTTTTTTTACTTTGATATTTTATTCTATCTCAGTTCAGTCAGTCACAACAACTGTTATTTATTTTTTCTCATTTTTATTTAAATTTCTCTTTATTTTATTTATTTTTTTTATATGTCTAATTTAACAAGTTTTATCCCTTATTTTCATTTTAATTTGTCTTAAATCCTTTCTTAAGTTTATAATTATATTTCCAATTTTTTCAATTTAACTCCATATAGTTTATATTTTATTAAATTTTAATCTTGCACATTTATCCTATTGTAAGTCATTATTTCACAAATTATTTTTCAAAGTACTCATTTCACGTCCCGAGACACTAATTCTCAGACTTTATTCAGAACCATGTTTTCTCTTTACAGTTAGTAGTTTTTAGCTGGTCCTCTAACAATAAGCATTATTCCTGCTCTTTTTCAACAGTCTTATAATGACCCTTCTATTTAGTTCTGTTTGTTATTGTACTCTTTGTACCAATAATTCTAACTTTATATTTATACTCCATTATATAGCTTTTGACTGGAAAAATTATATATTTCATATATTTTTGAATTATATGAAACTATTTTTCAACATACCTTTAATAACAGTCTGTAATTTTAATTATTCTACTTATTATAACCAACTTTTTCTCTTTATTTTTATTCACATTTTAATATATATAATTTTAATAACACTTTATTTTGAGGTCTTTTAACTAATTACTTAAGAAGCATATTAACACTGGCTAATTAATACTTATTAAGCACATATTAATGCCTTATTCTGCATGACCTTATTCTGCATCCTTAATTCTACCCAATAGCTAAACTATACCTCACTAACTACTAACAAGCAGTAAATCAGGAGTTCACTAAGGGAAAAGTCATAGTCTATATGTGTTTCCTATACTACCACAATGATTATCACAACCTTTTTGTTTCATTTCTAAATTAATTATTAGTTATACTGGTTTTTACATAATCTATATTAAGATTCATTTAGCTTCATTTATTTATCATGCTACACTAATTCTTGCAGTGTTTTCACAACACACACACACACACTCAGCGAGCTGCGTCTGTTACCGTCACGGAGTGGCTCTATCTCCTGACCTTCTGACCTTACTGCTTTAACTCCCTTAGCAAACACTGCATGCCTCTAACCAAGTAAAAAGTCCCTTTCCTTAGACTTTTTCTGCTCTTCATTTTTAATTATTATTCTTTTATATGTTATTGTATTTTTCTTAATATTTTTTATTAGACTTTTGATCCTTTATGTTTATAACTTTATTTATAGGAAGCTATGTCGTATTTTTATCCTGGAGCTCATTATAACTCTAAATCAACGCTGTTATTCTTCTGTTTACAAGTAAAATTCAATCTCGGGACTTTTCAACGTCCAAACAGGTATGTACTATGTACTTTCATAACTGGATTTATGTGTTATTTTAGAGCTTTTGGTTCATCTTTGTTCTTCATAATGTTGTAAACTGTAGCATTTACTGTTTCTTTAACAAATATCTTTATCTTTTGTTTTATTCTATTACTTTATTAAATTTGCTATTTTGACTCAATTTATTAACCAAGTCTCCTTTTGGTCTTTTTGTCTCAAAAACTCCTTTTCATTTTAGAGATTCCAAACCAGCTTATGCTCTCACCAATTTAGTGTGTAAATATTTAATATCCTCTAAATACACATGTATTTGTTAATAACTCATTTTTTATCATTCTTCATATTTAGTCCTGCTTTTCCAAGCTTCTTTATCGTTATCTTTATAGTCTTTGCATTGACTAAAACTGACAAACGTTATTTTAAATATCATTCCTGCTATAAAGTATTATTATGTAGGTCCTTATGGCAATCTTTCTCTATTGTTTATAGAGAAAGTATTTAATTCTCACTTATTTTTCTTAATAGCATTTTGTAAAAACATTACTTTTACTCACTGTTAAATTCTAATAATTAACCTCCCCCGTTTTATAGTTTCATGTGCTTTCATATTTTGGAACTTCTCTAATCCTCCTATTACACTTTAATAAGAGTCATATATCTGTTTAATCTTGATATTGTTATTTTTTTTTTCAACAATATCTGCTAAATATGTTATTTAGTTATTTTTTTTTTTTCATATCTTTGTCCATCTTTACACATATTTCTTAGCTTATAAAAATATTTTTGTATTGTCTAATCTGTTCATTTTCCATCACTTTTGAACCTTATATCCATTACTATTTACAATTTAAATTTGTATTCCTTTTTTCCTTTATATTTATTGATATGTTGCTTGTCTTTGCATACGTCTGCATCATGTATAGTTGATATATAATGCCATTTACTTTTACTTGTATGGTAATTAATTTTACATTATTTTATGTCGTTATTTTTTCTTGGTTACATTTGTTTCTTTATTAAACTTCTTTTTTTTTTCTACCAAAGCCTTTCCATAGCTTAATCTGTTTCATAATTTTGATCTTTTCTGTCATTCTAATTGTTTATTAATTTATTATTTTTCTAAACAAATATGTTAGTAGCTATTTTCCAACACTTTTTCTTTATTGTATGATGTCTTTTTCTATTACCTTCGTGTTTAATCCAACTTTAAAAGTCTTATTTGATTTTTTTTTTTTTTCCATTCACTTGGTTACTGTCACATAAATCTTTTGCTTGTGTAGTTTACTTTATTAAAACTGATCTGACCTAGACTCGCTCTTTCTCCATGACTATTTTTTAATGTTTCTTTGGTCATGTAATTCAATTACTCATTTTGTTTACTTAAATTCTTCTTTAATTTAAGTGGTAATATTACTCTAATAATCTTATCTTAGGTAATGCTCCAGCATCAATCATAGTTGGACACTCTCTCAGTCCTTCTCAATTAATCAGCATATTTCTGATTTTTGTGTGTTCCTCACCGCCTATTTGTCTTCTTATTGATTTTGTTTATCTCTTATAATTTTAACACTAATATGTTTAAGTTTTTTACTCTGATTTCTAGTCTGCTTCCTCTGAGGCTCGTATAATCAAGCTGTCTGACTAGATTATTTAAGTGTTTTACTGTCAGGAGTTCATGGATGTATCTCATCAGATCTGCTTTTATTTATTACTTAATATTTTTAATAATCTAATGCAACTAATTGCTTAACACATATTACTTTTTTTTTATTCCCTTTATCTTATCCTTTATCTTATCCAGCTCAGTTTTATAGCTCAGCATCTTTTTGTTAAATTACCACTGTCAAAAATATTTTCTACACTTCTTGCATATTTTTTCGACATTTCTTGTTCTTAGTTTTTTGTACAACGTAATGTGGGCTAATTAATCAGTAGTTCTTATTCACTTACAAGTTATATTCTTATTCAGGAATAAGTTGGGTTTTGTTTTTTCTCTCTTCTCATATGCCTCACCTTACCTTTTTAATACAGGACTATAATTTCTTGTTCCCTTATTCTCTGTTTCAAATCAGTATTTTAAATCCAACTGTCACAGACACGTCAGGTTCCTACGTCACCCAACCACAACGCTCACAGTCTCCAGAGTACTGATCACCGCCACCTGCACCTCATCACCTCACTCATCAACAGCACTACAAAGCACACACGCACACAGCACTCTATGTCCGGTCTCGTTCGCATATACTCCATGTGGTGCTTACCTTAAGGACTCCTCTTCGTATACTCACCTGTCTCCAGCGTCTCACCTTCCCTTCGTGTGCCTCGTCTGCTGTGTAGGTGTGTGTCAGCCAGCTCCAGATAACTCCAGCGATCTCAAAGCTCCAACGTATCTCAACCTGCAAAAGAAAGCACAGTAACTATTCCTCATATCATCTGCTTAAATCCATCTATCATCAGTTCACTCACCTGTCTGTTGTTGCACGCTCTACTGTGGTCAATAAAACTACCAATACCTGTTACTACTGTGTCCGTCTCCTGTATCCCGTAACAGAAGACCGGACCCACACCGTGACCCAGTATGAGCCAACCGGATCCATTCCAGGAACTGGTGGATGCGTTGCGACGCACACTTACCATCAATCCACCACCGCCAGCTCCAGTTACTGTCCCCTCACCTGCACCAGCTAGCTCCAACACCGATGTCAACAGTTCTCCTTCACTACCGCCGTACGCCAGTCCCATGGCCAAACCGGCGCCCTTCTCAGGATCGGCGGAGGATTGCAGCGGATTCCTGCTGCAATGCACACTGGTCCTGGAGATGCAGCCGCACCTGTACCCGAGTGATACTTCCAAGATTGCTTTCATCATTTCTCAGCTCAGCGGCAAAGCATTGAAGTGGGCCGATTCCATCTGGTCCCAGCCTACTCGGCGTTTATTTCCCACTTCTGGGAAGTGTTCGGGAAACCGATCACAGATTCTTCAACTGGTGAGAAACTCTATAATTTAAAACAAGGAGCAATATCTATTTACGACTATGCTTTGCACTTCAGAACGCTTGCAGCACTCAGCGGATGGAATGAACAAGCCCTTATAACCACCTATCGTCAAGGATTAGAACCTCGGGTACGGCTGCATCTCGCTGCATGCGAGGACTCCATCGGCCTCGAAAAATTCATCCAGCTCTCCATTCGCTGCGCCACTCGCATGCAGGCGTGCATTCAAGAGCACCAGGACCAGGCACTTTCCAACACGCTCCTCTGTCGATCCGAACCCGTCAGCACTGCTGCTTCCGGGTGAACCAGTGCCAAAGGGTAAGATATACCCACTTTCCATCCCGGAGGAGAAGGCCATGGAGGATTACATCAAGGAAGCCCTCGCCCAAGGTTACATCAGGCCGTCTACTTCCCCTGCTGCTTCCAGTTTCTTCTTTGTGGCTAAAAAGGACGGAGGCTTGCGGCCATGCATTGACTATCGCTCACTTAACAAGATTACTGTCAAGTTCAGATATCCCCTTCCTCTCGTCCCAGCGGCCCTGGAACATCTCCGTGGTGCCACTGTGTTTACGAAGCTGGACCTCCACAGCGCGTACAACCTCATCCGGATACGTGAGGGGGACGAGTGGAAGACCGCCTTCATCACCCCTACTGGCCACTACGAATATCTTGTCATGCCGTATGGTCTGGTCAACACCCCCTCTGTATTCCAGGATTTCATCCATGAGGTGCTCCGGGAGTTTCTCCATCACTTCGTTCTGGTGTACATCGACGATATACTCATCTACTCCCGGAGCCAGGCCGAACATCGCCGACACGTTGCGGAGGTCCTCACCCGACTTCGTCAGCACAGCCTGTTCCTCAAAGCAGAGAAGTGTTCTTTCCACCAACCTTCTGTCTCGTTTCTGGGTTACAACATCGACCACAGTGGCATCCGGATGGACGAGAGGAAGGTGGAATCCATCTTCAGCTGGCCAGAACCCACCACCATCAAAGAACTACAGCGCTTTCTCGGATTCTCCAACTTCTACAGACGTTTCATCAAGGATTACAGTTCCATTGCCCATCCACTCACCAGCCTGCTCTGTAATAAGCCCAAGTCTCTGTCCTGGAACCCAGCAGCCACCAACGCCTTCAACCGTCTAAAAGAAGCCTTCACCACCGCTCCCTTACTCGTCCATCCAGACCCCGAGAAACAGTTCATCGTCGAAGTGGACGCCTCGACCACTGGAGTGGTAGCGGTGTTGTCACAGCAGCAGGGGACGCCAAGTAGACTCCATCCATGCGCCTTCTTCTCCCGCAAGCTCAGCCCGGCGGAAGTCAACTACTCCATCGGTGACAGGGAACTTCTTGCAGTTAAGCTTGCCTTGGAAGAGTGGAGGCATTGGCTGGAGGGAGCCAAACATGCGTTCCTGGTGCTGACAGATCATAAAAACCTTGAATATCTTCGGTCTGCTAAGAGATTAAACCCAAGACAAGCTCGTTGGGCCATGTTCTTCTCCCGATTCAATTACACCATCTCCTACCGCCCAGGTACTAAAAACGTCAAAGCAGCATTCCGAGCTCTCTCATCGTGAGTCCTATTACCTGGTCAGAAGAGACCATCCCCTCCTCCAATGCCTCCACGAACCCTCCGCCGGGCTGTCCACCCGGCTTGCTTTACATCCCACAGACACGACGCACTCCCACGATTCACTCAGCTCACACGTCACTTGGCACTGGTCACCCGGGGGTCAATGAGACCCTCTCGTTGCTAAAAGAACGCTTCTGGTGGCCAGGGATGGCTTCGGATGTCAGAAGGTACGTGCAGGGCTGTCGGGAGTGTGCCATCTCCAAGAGTCCTCATCATCTGCCATCTGGGAAACTCCTTCCGCTGCCCGTTCCAGATCGCCCTTGGTCACACCTAGGAGTGGATTTCATCACTGATCTCCCTGTCTCAGAAGGAAATACCACCATCCTAGTCGTTGTGGATCGTTTCTCAAAGTCCTGCCGTCTAATTCCTCTCCCAGGATTACCCACTGCCATGGAGACCGCCGAAATACTCTTCAACCAAGTCTTCAGATATTTCGGAATACCAGAAGACATTGTCTATGACCGAGGACCTCAGTTCATATCCAGAGTGTGGAGATCGTTCTACTCCCTCCTAGGTGTGGCCGTCAGGCTGACTTCCGGATACCACCCGCAGTCGAACGGGCAGACGGAAAAGAAGGTACAGGAGATTGGCCGCTTCCTCCGTACCTTCTGTCATGACCACCAGGACTCTTGGAACCAGTTCCTGGGTTGGGCCGAGTACGCCCAAAACTCTCTTCGTCAGTCAACTACTGGACTCACACCGTTCCAATGCGTACTCGGCTACCAACCCCCACTGTTCCCCTGGGATGGGGAACCCTCCAATGTACCAGCAGTGGGTTACTGGTTCCGAGAGAGCGAGAGGGTCTGGGACTCAGCACACCATCAACTGCAACGAGCCCTGCGCAGACGCAGGATGACAGCCGACCTCCGACGCTCCAACACTCCCGTCTTCCAGCCTGGTCAGTTGGTTTGGCTGTCCACTCGGGATATCAGACTGCGTCTGCCCTGCAGAAAGCTGAGTCCCAGGTTCATTGGCCCATTCCCCATCATCAAGCAGGTCAACCCAGTCACCTATCAACTCCGACTTCCACAAGGGTATCGTATACACCCCACTTTCCACGTGTCACTACTGAAAGCTCACCACCCTTCTGTTCTTCCCACAGGACCTGACGTGGCTCCCGCCGAGCCCCCCCCCCCTTCACTCATCCTGGAGGACGGAACTGCGTATGAGGTTCATGAGATTTTGGACTCCCGGCGTCGTGGTGGTCAGCCGGAGTACTTAGTGGACTGGGAAGGATACGGCCCTGAAGAACGCTCCTGGGTCCCAAGAAACGACATTCTGGATCCCAGCCTACTCCAGACGTTCCACGACAGTCACCCTGAGAAACCGGCACCGCGGGGAAGAGGACGACCACCACGGCGTCGGGGTCCTCGGCCCTCTGGAGCGGGCCGTGGAGGGGGGGGTTCTGTCACAGACACGTCAGGTTCCAACGTCACCCAACCACAACGCTCACAGTCTCCAGAGTACTGATCACCGCCACCTGCACCTCATCACCTCACTCATCAACAGCACTACAAAGCACACACGCACACAGCACTCTATGTCCGGTCTCGTTCGCATATACTCCATGTGATGCATACCTTAAGGACTCCTCTTCGTATACTCACCTGTCTCCAGCGTCTCACATTCCCTTCGTGTGCCTCGTCTGCTGTGTAGGTGTGTGTCAGCCAGCTCCAGATAACTCCAGCGATCTCAAAGCTCCAACGTATCTCAACCTGCAAAAGAAAGCACAGTAACTATTCCTCATATCATCTGCTTAAATCCATCTATCATCAGTTCACTCACCTGTCTGTTGTTGCATGCTCTACTGTGGTCAATAAAACTACCAATACCTGTTACTACTGTGTCCGTCTCCTGTATCCCGTAACACCAACGAGTTACTATACTTATTTTTACATTTTTCTTATTTTGTCATTTGATTTCTTTAGACCTTCTGTTCTCTGTTTCTGCTCTCACTAAACTCCCAGTGTCTGGGGTAATCGTAAATCTTCATGTCTCTGGTTTATCTGTTTCTCTGCTCTCCGAGACTCTTCTCCCCCTCTCTCTCAGTTTTTAGACAGATTTCAAAGGTCCTTTTTCTTTTATTTTTCCTTTAAATCTTTCTAAAGTTCTCCTTTCTAAAGTTCTAGTCCTAAAAAGTATTATTTTTATTCGGCTATTATTATTTGTTTATTCTTCTCTAAATTGCAATCGTCCTATACACTATATTTCAGACATTAATCGATTCTCAAGCTGCGTAACACTATGCAACTAATTAATAATTTCTTTTTGATAGTTAAATTTCTTCTTGGGACAACTTACTTGTCATTTTTCATTAACAAGTCTTTTTTGCCTTTATTTAATTTTTAGTCCCTTTCACATTTTACACTTATTTTCTTCTTCTCTGCTTCAACTATATATATATATTTATATTTTCCCCATTCATTCACAATTAGTCAACTTCTTCTAATATTCTATAAATGCTAACTTTAGTATTCTATAATATAATTCACTATTGTTTGCTCTTCATATGCTATAAAGAGTCATTTAAACTCTCACTACCATAACTGTCTCACAGTGACTGTAGTAAATCTTCTCACTGCAGGCATTTCACAGGCTGCAGACGAGCCGCAACTATCCTAGCTGCTCATTCCCTGCTTATCATTTCTATCTGTTACATTTGTTCTATTGTTCTCTCTAATTTGTTACTTTTAACAGATTTACATTTTTATTTTATTTCAGTTACGTTTGTGATTTCACATATCAATTACTAATTTTACTGTATGTTCAAATTGTCTTGTCTCAATTTAAGTTCATTTTATCTTAATATTATTTACTTTTATTTGTGTGGTTTTTATTTCTAAACATTAAATTTGCTCTGCAGATAAAGCTTCCTCACAGCAATCCTGTCTTATAATAGGCTTTTTCTTTAGCTCAGTTACTAGAAAACAGATCTTATCTGTACTGTTACTCCTCTAAGAGATTTGTATTCCATGGACCTCGTTCTTAAAATGAATATAAGGTCCTATTTTTGACCTTATAATCTTTTCTCATCTGTGCATATGTGATTTTTAGAATGAACGCACACACATGAGAAAACATGCGTATGCCTTACTTTCAGAAGTGAAAGCTATTACCTAAATTTCCAAAAACCTGTTGTACTTTTGACAAGGAAAATGCATACATTTGTTTAGACCCTGATGTTACTTCAAGCACATTTCCGTATCAAAGACAGTTTTTAAACATATGAGTGGTGTCGTGGATTTAAATGTACACACACTCCTAAATCTAATCTGTGCTTACGCACACTTTTTGTCTGAGGCCCCTTTCTCTTTAAACACTCACACACCTCACTGTTTCTGCCCCGGGCTTAACCGTTTCATTATTACTTTGGTAAACATCTATTGAAGCTCTTCTCATTTTTTCCAGGCTAATATGAATCTATCCCCTGATTATTTTATTTTTCTCTTTCTTATATTCTGATTAATTTACAATGTCTTATTTTGATCTTATGATACTTTTAACAATATAGCCTTGCATTTTTCTTCCTGAACTCTTTTTAACTTCCTAATACACAGTATATTTTTATTTTTCCTCAATTTGTCATGTTAAACTGTATTTATCCTACATTCACCATTTCATTTATTTTTAAAATATTTAGCATTTAGGTCTTATCATCCACTTTTAACTTACTTTTAGGTATTTTGCTTATTCTCTAACCCTATCTGGACGGGATCCAAAGGATCAGCTTACTCATTTCAAATTCTTTAATCAATAATTTCACTTTTAAAGCTACTTTTTCTCCCATTCAAGCATATTACTCACATAAACCTGAATGAAGAGTCTGGCTCTCTGTTAGTGAGGTGTCCCTCTCCTGACAGAAAGCCCTGTCTCTTTTGCTATTCTAGCCTCTCTGAGACCTGCCATATGAGATCTTATCTCACATCTATTGGCTAAATAAACTCTACAGCTTTCTAAGCTTGTACGGTTTATTTTTTTTTGATGTGCGCACTCAACCCTTTCTGGGTCGAACCTAATAATTCATCTTAGAATTATTCTATTCTGTTTTGGGTCTTACAGGATATAGTTTTCTCCTCAGTAACTTCTCATCTCATGCTCTACATATTTAACACACTAGCGAGTATTAAGCCAACTGTCGAGCAATTTGGTCATCAGTCCTGGCCAGTAACTGATGATCAATCCGCCCCACGTTGGGCGCCATGTTTTGCGATGCGTCTCTAAGCACCTTTACCTTATTTTTATTATTCTCAGGTTAGGTAAGAAAGTCAAATCTGACTTAAATTATAAGCATTTTAAAAATACTTACAATCAGACAGAAGACTTCTCCGTGGTCTGTTCAGGCTCAACGACTTAAATTGATGCCACATGAGGCCGAGTTTAGTTATAAAGTTATAAGTTCATTTATTTATTACATTAGGATTACTAGCATTACATATATTCTACTAACATTCTATACAAGTAATTAAATAAAGTATAAGTATTGAAAAGTTCTTCAGTCAAGGCGATATCAGCGATGGAGGCATCATCAGCTGGTTCTGGTGTCGGAGGTACAGCCTCAGGTGTGAAGCAGCCCCCCCTGCTCTCTTCATGGTCCAGCCTTTTATAGACTATCTGACCACTTGGTGTCATCTTCTTGGGAATTCCCCTCATATGTCTATATATAGAGGCCTCTCCTCTTTGTTCTGGACTCTTCTCCTCTGCTGCGGTGTTCTGGCCCACCTGCTCTTCTGATCAAGACATCCTTCAACGGTAAGATTGCTTTTCTTTCTAATACATATTAGTTCCTTTCTAACTTACTAACATGTTACTAACAAATGCATTATAATAGCAGTTGTTTTTCATTCTTTAATAAGTGATCAATACATGCAATAAAGGCATTACAATACCAGTTGTCTGTCATTCTTTAGTAAGTAATTAATATATACTTTAATAAAGGCATTACAATACCAGTTGTCTGTCATTCTTTAATGGTTAATACATGCTTTAATAAAGACGTTACAATACCAGTTGTCTTTCATTCTTCAGTGGTTAATATATATGCTATTGGGCTCTTTTTCTTTCTACATTCTTTTGATGTGATCACATCTTTTTGTTTACATGAACAGATATCAATCTTTTTGTTTACATGAACAGATATCAACCTTTCTGTTTACATGAACAGATATCAATCTTTTTGTTTACATGAACAGATATCAATCTTTCCGTTTCATGAACAGATATCAATCTTTCCGTTTACATGAACAGATATCAATCTTTCCGTTTACATGAACAGATATCAATCTTTCTGTTTACATGAACAGATATCAATCTTTCTGTTTACATGAACAGATATCAGTCTTTCCGTTTATATGAACAGTTATCAAATAAACAGCTATCATATAAACAGTTATCAAACATTTTGTTTCACTGTTTACCCATAAACAAGTTATCTATATATCTCTCATAACAGCTGTACCTCATAAACAGCTAACTTCTGTTTATCTTCAAAGCTCAGTTGTGTTGTTGTTATTATTATTACTCATAAATCATTTATTTCAATAAATGTTTTTTCTCTTAAATCACAGTTGTGTTGTCATTATTATTCTTTATAAGCAGAAGAGGTTCAAGTAGCCTAGAAAAGTTGCATTTCCCATTGAAGCAGGGTGTGGCTCATATCAACAACAGTTATCCAGGGCAAATATTGTGTATTACTCATGTTTGATTGTATTTCATGTTTGATTATTCATCTTTGATTGTAAGGTCTGTAAACTGGCAGGCAGATGAAGACAAAGACGAATAAAGTTCCAATACAAGGTTTAATATAATCCAAACAGGCAGAGGCACACTTAACTGAAACAAAACCGGACCAAGACACAACAAATTAACTGATCTTATATACACAGATGATTAGCTAAAATGATAAACAGCTGTGATGATTAATGCAGTGTCCATGGTGACTGATTGTGGCGGGAAAACAGAAGGACACTTTACATAATATTGAGTTACAAATATACAATCAGGAGACAACAACATGAACAGGCAAACAGACAGTGATCATATTAAATACAAGACAAAACCAAAGCAAGCATGGATCTGAAGTTTAAAGTAAACAATCAGTATAATATAATATAATGTAATATAATATAATATAATATAATATAATATAATATAATATAATATAATATAATACTTTTGTAACTATTTTCTTGGGAATATTTTCATGTCTGAACAAGTCAGTCTTGTTCTTCAGAATTATTTATCATTAACTAACCAAATGATCCAAACCCAAGTTGCACATAATTCTGAGGAATCTGACTGACTTGTTCAGACATGAAAATATTCTCAAGAAAATAGAATAACTTATCTTAATAACATTCTTAACTAAGTTATCATTCTGATTGTGCAATATATATATATATATATATATATATTTTTTTTTTTTTTTTTTTTTTTTTTAAATATTATTAATATTATTATTAACATGTTTTATTTACATAGTGCCTTTCAAGAACACAAGGACACTTTACATAATATTGACAGTTACAAATATACAATCAGGAGACAACAACATGAACAGGCAAACAGACAGTGATCATATTAAATACAAGACAAAACCAAAGCAAGCATGGATCTCAAGTTTAAAGTATACAATCAGTTAGAACATAATGTAAGATTTACTAACAGTTTGCATTAGCACAAACCCTATTTTGGTGTTAAAGGTGCCCTAGAATCAGAATTTGAATTTTCCTCGGCATAGTTGAATAACAAGAGTTCAGCACATGGAAAAGACATACATTGAGTTTCAAACCCCATTGTTTCCTCCTTCTTATGTAAATCTCATTTGTTTAAAAGACTTCCGGAAAACACTCGGATCTCAACATAACACCGACTGTTACGTAACAGTCGGGATCATTAATATGTATGACCCCAATATTTGCATAATGCCAGCCCATTCGACGCATTAGACAAGGAAAGGCAGTATTAACGTCTGGATCTGCACAGACAAGGTAAGCAAGCAAGAACAACAGCGAAAAATGGCAGATGGAGCAATAATAACTGACATGATCCATGATATCATGATATTTTTAGTGATATTTGTAAATTGTCTTTCTAAATGTTTCATTAGCATGTTGCTAATATACTGTTAAATGAGGTTAAAGTTATCATCGTTTCTTACTGTATTCACGGAGACGAGAGTCGTTGCTATTTTCATTTTTAAACACGTGCAGTCTGCATAAACACAACTTCATTCTTTATAAATCTCTCCAACAGTGTGTAATGTTAGCTTTAGCCCGTTAGCCACAGAGCATAGCCTCAAACTAACACAGAATCAAACGTAACCATCTAAATAAATACTTTACTCACATAATTCGAAGCATGCATGCAGCATGCATGACGAACATCTTGTAAAGATACATTTGAGGGTTATATTAGCTGTGTGAACTGTGTTTATGCGATGTATATATAGTTGAGAGCTCGTGTGGCAGAGGAAGCGCATCTCTTAAAGGGGCCGTGCTGAAAAAAATCAGTGCATAGTTAATGATGCCCCAAAATAGGCAGTTAAAAAAATTAATTAAAAAAAATCTATGGGGTATTTTGAGCTGAAACTTCACAGACACATTCAGGGGACACCTATGACTTATATTACATCTTGTAAAAAAACAATCTAGGGCACCTTTAAAAAAACTACTTTTCAGGATTTACTAAAGACATGCAGTGAAAATCTAAGCACTGAAAAGGCATGGACAGGGTTGTTTTTGTGGCTAACATTTTTACAAATGCAATGTCTGTGGAAGCTGCAGTAATAATCTTTGCCATTATAATTAGACAACGCGATATATTCATCGATTCATATTCATATCAGATACATATGTGCTTGCTGTGAGTAAGGCAAACAACTATAAAGTCTACCCTGTTCTTTTCCCAATTCACTGGACACTTACATCTATCTGTGTATTTCAAAAGAAGTGGAAGAATTCAAGTGTAAATCCGACAGATCTATTCTCCTGACCGCGGCATAAACATGGCTCATGCATATAGTTCAACTACTAACGCGATCATTATAAAGGTACTTGCACAACAAAACACATTCACTAACACATATGGCTTAAAATAAATATATAATTGCAATAACACAATTCACGAGTTCACACTTACAAATAAGTCAGGTAAATAAATTGATAAACGTATTTGGCGTGCTGTCCGGGGAGAGGGCTCGGTAATCGCCCGAACACAGAGTACCCCCCCCCACCCCTTTTTGATTATATGAAGAAACCCAGAGAGTGTGAGGAGACAGGGTGGTGGAGGGATTCTGGAAACTGTCGAGGATCCTTGGGTGAGTTTTGACTGTGATTATATACAGGCCTGAACTCATGCCGATTGGGTAGATACGTTGATTACAGATTGTTGACAGCTGGTTGAGATGACGTAATCATTAAGATGACGTAATGATTGGGTAGCTTATTTGACTTGTTCCTCCTGAACTACGTTAATAAAACATAATTTCACGAGTTCACACTTACAAATAAGTCAGGTTAATAAATTGATAAACGTATTTGGCGTGCTGTCCGGGGAGAGGGCTCCGAGCTCGGTAATCGGCCCGAACACAGAGTACCCCCCCAAAAATGCAAAAGTTAACTACGGACAGCAGCCGGGGACTGAAACTGTAACCCCCAAAAAAATATAGAAATAAGGCTGATGTTTGCAAGGAGAAAGCCGTCTGCGGGATCGGGAGGGTTCTATCTGACGGGAGTTCAATACTCACAGTGAACCGATGACTATAAACCTCTTCGACCTGCAAACTAAGATAAGGTTTAGATGTTTTGGCTGGGGGCGCCTGCAGCATCCGACGGGAGTTCAATACTCACAGCGATCGGATGGGTAAAACCCCACCGGCCAGAACATCAAGAAGGAATGGTATCCGACGGGAGTTCAATACTCGCGGCGACTGGAAGGGTAGCTTCAGCTGAGGGGGCCCCTTTAGGTGTCCGACGGGAGTTCAATGCTCACTGCGATCGGACGGGTAAACCCCTGCTGACGGTGGGTGGACGTTTAGTAATTTTAGATTGGGGCTCTTGCGGTGTCCGACGGGAGTTCAATACTCACTGCGATCGGACGGGTAAGCCCCCACTGATCGTGGGGTGGACGTTTAGTAATTTTGTTGCTGCCGCGTTGTTTGAGCTAGAGCTCCGTCGAGCTGATTCCTAATTGCTTGTTTTTGTCTCTTAAAAATCAAACTTATAACATATCACTCTTTCTTTTTCAGCGGGGGAACACATCCCCAACAATATTTTACATAAAAAACACTCGGATTACCTTGATATTGCTAGTTTTATCCTTCCCGAACATTCGCTATTAGCTTTAGCACGTTAGCAATAGCGGCGTGGCACACTAGCATTTGTACTCTTCTCTCACTATATTATTGTTCATCTATTCTAATGGCGAGTGTATCGGATGCTTCTCTACCTTTGTGTGCAGGTGAGGACACGTTTGAGCTGCATGCGGTGCAGTTGGAACTGGAGGACGTGGAGCGACAGATCCGGACCCTTCTCGAGAAGCAGGCCAAGCTACGCGAGCGGCAGACAGCGCTGGAGACTTCCCGTGCTGACGCTCACCGCTCCTTGGTAAGTTTACAGCGCGATATTAACACTCCTGCTTCCTCTATGCCGTGTGTTTCTCTACACAGGGCCCGAGCACCCAGAACGCGTTCATCCCAGCCCTCGTTCACTCCGGCGCCATCTCACAGGGGACCTTGGGTGCTTCAGCAGCGTAAGGCGGGAGCCAGGCCTCGGACCAGGACCTCTCCTCCTCCACCGCCCCCGATCTTCGAGGTCTTGACACGGAACCGCTTCTCCCCCCTTCGCAAGGCGGAACGCAACGCCGTGGTCATCAGAGACTCCATCGTCCGCCATGTCCACGCTACCACATCCAAAGGTAAGGTGCGCAGTCACTGTTTTCCTGGTGCTCGTGTTCTCCATGTCGCTGCGCAGGTTCCCGCGATCCTCAACGGTGCTGAGACCATCGGAACTGTAGTGCTGTAGCGAATTAACTCAAAGGGGAAATATTAATAATTATTCATAACTCAATATGATTTATTAATTATGATTAATTATGAATATGTAAATCGGTTAATCAGATTTACTGGATATAGCTACATTAATCTTAATATTACAATCAATTAACCTGTTGTCCAGGGAACACTTAGTGTTGATTGTTAATTAATTCTAAGAAATGTTAATTTCCAAGTTATGGAAAAATAATATTTCTTATTGTACTGTACTACTCAGAGCACGTAGTCCGGATCTATCACTTAAGAGGCAATTCATTAGCAGACGGAGTCAGAACCTTCTTGTGCACAATCTTTATTAACTAACTCACAAACACATAACTAAACTAACAAACACGTAACATAACATACACAAAGGGTCACACACACATACGCAAGTCAGAATGAGTAATGATAGAGTTGAACCGGAAGAGATGCTGTTACTAGAGCTACATGAAATGTCAAAGGCAATCTGGAAAGGAATCATCAGTTTCTTCAGCAATAGCATAGGTAAGTCTTACAAATTAATACCAAATCGCTATTTAGTGTTATGTACGATACTTGCAAGATGCCCTTAGGCTGAGGAGAATCAGCTCTGCCATCTGAGGAGAGGTCTTGAGGATTCAGTCCGAAGTTATTGCCAGTCTTTTCCATGTTGGATGAGGAGCACATGGCTAGTTTTGTAGGCCGAGGCCTACAGGCCTTGCAGGCCTGGCCTTGCAGGCCTGGCCTAGGCCGGCCGCAAGGAGGTCCGTTCGGTCGTCCAGAAGTAAGGAACAAGAGAAGGAGTGGCCCTGTTCAATCGTTTTTAACCTCTGGTCAAAGCCAACCTCTTAGGAATGATGGGGGCCAATGAGGTCGTTGTATTTCCGGGTGACACACACCTCCTCTTGGTGGGGCTTTTATGACCGAGCAAGATTAAACTGGTTGAGCTTTGAAGAAGGACTATTAAAGATCCTTGTAACACTTATGTGTTGTGCAGGTATGGACATATCGCATACACAATTTAAATCTGCCCGATACGAACGCATAGACACCAAACATGGCATAATTGAAATTACCGTGCAGGTCATAACATTTAAAAATCATCAAACATGTAAATACAATGAGTACAATACAACAACAGTAATAATGGATACCATTTCCTGAGAAGGATTCATTTATAGCACAGTCTGTCTATACATTAATGCCATAGAGTCTGTGTTCTGTGTGGAAAATGCAGGGAAGATGCAGAATTTCTGTGTCTCTTCTCTGCTCTCCATGCGGCAACCACATTCCTCGGCGCAATAAACTAACCAATAATTGTGTCTGATTTGCCTCAGTCATTACATAATCCCCCCCCTTTCGCTCGTTATTGTCTCTCTTATGGCAACAGTGAGCGACGTTGAAGGTGCAGGAAGATCAGACACATCACTGGCACACAAGGCTGGAAGGCGGTGATGGGCCCTGGTTGTGTGTGTCTCCTGGAGTGGTGGTCGTTTCATGGCGGTTGATGCAGACAGTCTGCAAGCTCAGGTCTCTGAGCTGGTGCTGCAGGAATCAAAGCATCCAGTGCCTTGACAGTATGTCACCTCTCACTCTAAAGTCAGTTAGTGGGGGCAAGAGGTTTGCTGGTGGCAAGGATCAGCTCTTTGAGCTTGCTCAGCAGGTGTCGAGGTAGCAGGTGCCATGACAGTGTCATCTGTCATTCGGACACCCGTGAAGCAGGTGGTTGCAGGAAGAGGTTATGGGAGTTTTAGTGTGAAGAGTGTTTCAGACTGACCTAGGGTTGATGACAGAAGCGTTTGTTACCTCTGCTCTCAGTCCGAAGGAGTCTAAAGTTTGCTGTGTCCCTCTGCTCTTGTGGCAGCGCCGACTTGAGCAGGTCTGAGTGGTCTTGTGTGAGTGGTCAGAAGCTTGTGCTTCTGAGTACTTCTCAAGTAAGTACTGTTCAAGGGGCTCCTTACTAGCGTTAGAAGCTCCTACAGGTTCGATGCAGGCATGTCCGGTCGCCCTTGTGCTACCTGCTGTTGGAGATCATGCTGTGTCTGCAGGAAGAGGATGTTTCCATCCATGGCTTCTCCCTGTGGTAGGTCTGGTGCCTGGGTCTGTCTGAATTAATCCTTCTCCTTCTGTAGCTTTAGAGGATTTCAGGCAATTGGCTGATAAGGTGTCAAGCAGAAGGCTTTGGCTCCCCCCTCTGTACCTCTGTGCTTGGCTGGGGGAGGTTCTTCTGCTGATTCTATGTGGGGTTTTGAGACGTTTCTCCTGCTGTGGTTCTCTCTGCTGCAGGCAAGAGAGTCTCAGTTCTCTTTGGATCATGTCAAGTTCATCTTTGGTGTTGTCCAGCTGCTGGGTCGGAGCTTCAGTCCCAGATCTGGACACATCCAGAGGACGTTCAGGGGTCCTGACTGTGTCATCTTTGTCCTAGAGTTCAGAATTTGCTATTTTTAACAGTGACTCTTTGTGAAAAAGTTATTTTACCAAGTCTTCTCTGGCTGCCTTTTCCAGCTGCTCTCGTTGCTGAGCAGCTGTCAGAGCCTTTGAAGTTTTGTGGATTTTCTTCTGTGCCTCTATTCTGTCAGGGTCCTTGTGCCGGTCCTGAGTCTCCATCTCTAGCTGGTCTATGTGGCTTTTAGCATGCATCAGCTCCTCGTGAGTCTCTGTGATCAGGAGTTGGAGGGCGTTCACCTCCTGTTTCAAGCCAGTGAGGTTGTGGGCCAGGAAGAAGTTGACTTCAGTCAGATCATCGTGATCATACCTCTGGTTTGAGTCATCTGCCTTTACTTCTTCTCTTCCAGGAAGAGGAGAGCTTTCCTATTAGATTGTGCTTATTAGTGGTGCTCAAAATTATGCTATAGCAATCGTTCAGATTACTTTTGTAACTGGCTCATAAAATTGAAACAACTGTTGTAAATAAACAAAATCAAGAAGGAAAGTATGTCTAATTACTTGTGGTTATATTGGGAAATTAAACCACACAAGACTAAAAAGGAAAATGTAAATAAATCACGTAGATGAAAGAAATAATACTAGTAAAAACGAATAGCTGACTGCTATTATGATTAAAATCAATAAAAGATTTAAAGAAGTGATTAAAACAGCAGAATGACCTGGTATTGGGAATAGTCAATAGCACTAGTTATTAACAAATAGATTAGCTTTGGAAATCACTCTATAGTTGATCACAGCTGCCGCATGTTCAGGGCCACACCATGTGTGTGTGTCGCCCTGAAGTTTAGTCAACGTGCTATTGAAAAATCTCAATA
The DNA here is from genome assembly GCF_024489055.1 of Chanodichthys erythropterus. Lineage (NCBI taxonomy): Eukaryota > Metazoa > Chordata > Actinopteri > Cypriniformes > Xenocyprididae > Chanodichthys > Chanodichthys erythropterus. The sequence goes on along the minus strand of NC_090223.1, from coordinate 70,882,416 downwards.
AATCCTAGAATTCTTCTTTAGCTACACAGTTTACATGTAATTAAATTTAGGTTTAATTACCCTAGTAACTGCAGATTTAGCTGAACAGCGTTCAGGGAGAAACGCACCTAAGTGCAGGTGAAATTAGCTGAGAAGAATTAAAGGTGAGGATAAAGAAAAATCAGAAAACCAGGAATGTGGTTAAAGGAAGTTGGTTTAGGTCAGTTCACAATGCATACACACAAGCTATAGTTAAAGGCTTCACGTAAATGATGCTAACCACTAACTGTACAAGTTATTAGTTAGCTTAGCCTGAGTTGAAGGGCTGCTAGGTGGGGTTAGCTTAGCCACCTAGCCTGGTTTGTTTACAATATGGCATCACAAGGTGATGAGTTAGCACTTCCTGTGACAAGTCGTTGTCATGGGAACCAATGCATATCAGAGCAATTCAACAGTTTATGAAGAATGTCTGCACTTTTGAAACGAGTTACGCATCGAGTTAAAAAGGAGCGCTTATACTTTAATAATTCAAACTTAAATTCAGTAAGATGCGAGTATGGTTTGCAAATTTGCAAATTTTACTCATGTAAAATTCTTCTCTATACTTGACAAATTTAAAGAGTAGTTACACAGATTTGCCGCGAGTCAAATCTGGTCTAAGTGCGCCAAAGTCTTGACTTGTGAATAAATACTGATGTTTCTATCGGCCAATGAAACATAGTATTGATCACCAGGGAGCTGATATGCTTGTAGATGCAGCTAAAATTTAGATGAATGAGTCCCTCTGACTATAATTTCCGAGGCCTTTACTCTGTAGAAAGGAAACCTTCATCCGAATCTACATTCGTATAACACTGTACTGAGATTTCTCATCAGAAACAGGTTAAGCAGTACTGCAATTGGTATTTGTCCAACCAAAGCAGGATAATCAATTCTGGTACAGTTTACATGCCGCTGAGCTGAGATTCCTTCGTCAAAACAGTCTTATGCTTTAATACTGAGATTAGGGTTTCTTCGCTAAAATCAGATTAACTTTACTGATACCATTTGAATATATGCTAAAATGTCTTAAAACTCTTTCTGTTACAGCAGAGGTGTCACTTCAAGCTATAGTTTTATCTGCATCTAACTAGCCAGCACCATCGATCTACAATGCGAATCAAAAGTTGTCAAACGTCATGTCGGAATTATCAATTATTAAACACACTTTTAGTTGGACGATGGTTTAAGCGAGTGGCGTTAGGCCATGCTAGCTTAACCGGCTCAATCTAGTGTCATATTTCAAAATAGCTCGTCGTGGATGGTCATGAGCATTTGAGATTTACACATTCACACAAGGTTTCCTTCCACTCCTAATGCAGACTCCTGCATTTCTGCGAACACACATTTTCATCTACTTTAAAAGCTTTATGCCCTATGCTGCCTAGGAACCTTTGTAGAAGCTATGGGTAAAGCACTGCGTTTGCAGTTCAAAGTCACTGGGGTCTTAAGAACCCCTGCTGAGGGGCCTTGTGTGTCAGGTCACATGAGTGGCATTGTGTGAGGGCAGGTTGTGCTGTCCAAAGAGGTGACTAACTGGTGTAGGAGGCAAAGGTCCTGTGGGTGTCCTCCATTCATTCCAGGTTTTGTCTGAGTCTGTGGCAGTAACCTTGGGACTTTCAGATCTGCCTTGCCTGGTGTCGAGGGCAGCACTCAATCTGCATTCAGACTTATGGGTCTGAGGAGTCCTTTATGCTGACTGGTTTCAGTTGCTAATAGTCTGATTGGAGGTTGACTGGCTGTCAGAAATCGTGGTGATTCTGGTTAGAACAAGAACAGAGAGCCCGTCTTGGTGGGTCACGCCAGTCAGGGACTTCGGGCAAAGGGAATGTCTATTATGTTGGCATTGGCGCTGTGGTCTTCTAAGCTGCAGGCTCTGGCCCCTCCCCCCTTTGTGCAGGGCTGGGGGAGCTTTTGCTGCTGCTGCTGCAGCAGCTGTGAAGTCCATCAGGTTGCAGGTTCCTTGTGTGGTCCATTTGTATTTTTTCGGACTGTCTCAGTTCTTTTCGGACCACAATGTGTTTGTCTCTCATGCTGCTGAATTGTGGAGTCAGTGTTTGGCTTTCAATTCTGCATGCGGATGGCCTTCAAGGGCCTTAGCTTTAGTGTCTCTTTAAATTCAAACAGTTCCTTACGTTCTTTAAATGGCTAAGTTCAACAACTGTCCGAACTTCCTGAAGAGTGGTGACCTCCCTCAGTTGATCTGTTCTGTCATGGTCCTTGCATCTGTCCTGTGTCTTCTCATGCTGAGTGGGTTACTTCTCTGTGGAACTCAGTGATTTGCAGCATTCGTTCAATTACCACCTGTTGGAAGCCCGTATGAGCATGGGCTAAGGAGAGGATGAAGCTCTTTGTGGCTCAGGCCAGGTGTCCAGTGTCCACTGGTGCTGCCGATCTCGCTGTCCCTTGCTCTGCGGTTGCAGGTCGTTGACTGCTTTAACTGAAGGGCAACCATCACATTGTTCCACTGGGTCTCCAGGGGTCCTGGATGTCCTGGGCAGACTGACACACTTTGGGGACATGAGCGAGAGAGATGGCACAGGCAAATGCAAGTTCGTACAGCTATGTGGGCCATGTAGGGAATGAATGGCTGAAGTGGGGGAAGCCGGTATGTGACTAAGGGGTTTAACTATCTTGGATGACGGCTGTAAGCTGTGTTGACTGATGACGGGGCTGGTACATGTCATTAAACTATTACTCAGAATACTGATGGTTCCTTTCCAGAAATGATCACCATAAGGTAAATGAATAGAACAAACTGGTAGAAGAAAAAGAAAATGAAATAAGAAAAGGAAAAGGAAGGAAAGGAAAGAGGTTTTTACCTATTTAGTTTTGCTAGGAAATATGGTTAAGCAGGTGTCACTGGTTCAAGTAATGACCTAATCTCTAGGCTAACAGAGAAACGCCAGATGCCTTGAGGTCAGAGAAAAAGAAACACAGGAAGAGTTTCTAGTCCTTTCCGGAGCCAAAAGTGCACTGGACGGCGGCCGTACTTCATGTACTCGGCACTAAGGAGTGAGGAGGGGTAGCTAAGAGATAGACATTAGGATAGTAATAACCTATAACTCATTATGCCTCATTAAGGAAACAACAGTTTCTAGAACTACTGTAATCCTATAAAAAGAAGGAAGATAGTGATGGTAAAATAACCAAAACTAAACAAAAAAATAGGGTAAAAACAGAAGATCCTTTTAGCTCTAGGGAACCTAAAGGGAAGGTGAATACCCAAGTTGATTTAATTAAATGCTACGTTTAATTAAAACCAACTTGGCCGAATAGAGATATTCAGGCTTAAGCAAAAGAAGAATGAAATAAAATGACACATAGAGGGGGAATAAAGTTGAAATAAAAATGAACTTAGAATTTCCTTATAGATTTAAGAATCTAAAAGGAAAGGTAAATAGACAAAATTGATTTTATTAAATTTTTAAATTTAACTAAATTCATTTTGGCTGCATAGGGATAGTCAGGTTAACGAAGTATTTGAATGAAGTGGAAAGAAAATAGAGGAATAGGGTAAAAAAAAAATAAAAAAATAAAGAGTAAACTTTGAGCTCTAGGAGATTGGAAACTGAGCAACTTGATTTAATTAAATTTTAAATTAAATTTAAATTCAACTGGACTGGATAGAGATACTCAGACTTAACACAGTGAGTGACACCACGCACACACACACACACCTAAATGGTTTAAACCAGAGATAGGCGCCTTTGAGGCGTGCCTTGTGAAGCTTCGGACGCCTGTGAATCATTTGTCTTTAACCAGTGATTCGGAGCGTGTGTCGAACTGCTAGTCATGTGATTTCAGTAAATCAAGTCAAATTCAAGTCAAGTCAAATTTATTTATATAGCGCTTTTACAATTGGTAATTGTTTCAAAGCAGCTTTACATATTAGAAGCACATAAAAAAGGGAAGTGGTTAAAAATAAGCTGTACAAACAAGCGTGGTAATATGTAACATATACAAGATGGTGCTACATTAAGCCAATGTCGGCTGACTCCCAGGGGTGGAAAAAACCCCCTAGGAGAAAAACCCAGCGTGCTAACACTGGGAAAAAAGTCCTAGGAGGGAAAAAACCCCTTGGAAGATATATATAATATATGTAAATGGATATGGAGATCAAAATCTAAATTATACATTTTATTATAGAGATTAAAAATAGATTATATATAAATATATGTAAGCGGATACGGGGATTAAAAATCAGAATTATAGATGCAGCCAGAACTGGATCTGTAGGCCCATTGTCTCCTGGGCTACATTGTAGGCAGGTCCAGACACAGGTTCTCCATCTGATCTGGATACGGCCTGGATCCAGCACCCGGCAAACCTCAGGATAAGCAGAGAGACAGATATTAGCGTAGATGCCATTCTTATTCTGATGTACAGGTATATCTAGTGTTATAGGAAATGTTCTCAGTTCCGGCCGACCTAATTATTGCAGCGTAACAATCCTTTAACGGATTTGAAAAATGTTAATGTATTGATAATGTGTTATGTGTATGCAAGAGCAAAGAGATGTGTTTTTAGTCTAGATTTAAACTGACAGAGTGTGTCTGCTTCCCGAACAATGCTAGGAAGATTGTTCCAGAGTTTAGGTGCTAAATAGGAAAAGGATCTGCCGCCTTCAGTTGATTTTGATATTCTGGGTATTATCAACTGGCCTGAATTCTGAGATCGCAATAGACGTGAAGGACTATAATGCATTAAGAGCTCACTTAGGTACTGGGGAGCTAAACCATTTAGAGCTTTATAAGTAAGTAGCAAGATTTTAAAATCTATACGATGTTTAATAGGGAGCCAATGTAATGTTGACAGAACTGGGCTAATATGGTCATACTTTCTGGTTCTAGTAAGAACTCTAGCTGCCGCATTTTGGACCAACTGTAGTCTGTTTAAAAGCCGAGCAGAACAACCACCCAGTAGAGCGTTACAATAATCTAGTCTTGAGGTCATGAATGCATGAACCAACTGTTCCGCATTTGTCATTGAGAGCATATGTCGTAATTTAGATATATTTTTTAGATGGAAGAATGCGGTTTTACAGATACTAGAAACATGACTTTCAAATGAAAGATTGGTATCAAAGAGCACACCCAGGTTCCTAACTGAGGACGAAGGTTTAATGGAGCATCATTTTTTTCTGAATTTAATAATAAGAAATTTCTTGTCATCCAGTTTTTAATGTCAGCTATGCATTCTGTTAGTTTTGTGAATTTGTAGGTTTCGTCAGGGCGCGAGGAAATATAGAGCTGAGTATCGTCAGCATAGCAGTGAAAACTAACACCATGCTTCCTAATTATCTGTCCTAAGGGCAGCATGTACAGAGTGAAAAGCAACGGTCCTAGTACTGAGCCTTGTGGTACTCCATATTGAACCTGTGATCGATACGACATCTCTTCATTTACTACTACAGACTGATAACGGTCAGATAAGTACGATTTGAACCATGACAAAGCAGTTCCACTAATGCCAATATAGTTTTCAAGTCTTTTTAAAAGAATGTTGTGATCGATAGTGTCAAAAGCAGCACTGAGATCTAATAACACTAATAGAGAAATACAGCCACGATCGGATGATAGGAGTAGATCGTTTGTAACTCTAACGAGAGCAGTCTCAGTACTATGGTATGGTCTAAATCCTGACTGGAAATCCTCACAGATTCCATTTCTTTCTAAAAAGGAGCACAGTTGTGTTGAAACTGCCTTTTCTAGTATCTTTGACAGAAAAGGTAGATTCGAGATTGGCCTGTAATTTACTAAATCTCTCGGATCTAGTTGAGGTTTTTTAATAAGAGGTTTAATAATAGCCTGCTTAAAGGTTTTTGGCACGTATCCTAGTGTTAACGATGAATTAATTATATCAAGAAGTGGACCTACGACCTCTGGAAGCATTTCTTTCAGTAGTTTAGTCGGAATTGGGTCTAACATACATGTCGTTGATTTTGATGATTTGATAAGTTTAGATAATTCTTCCTCTCCTATAGCGGCGAATGATTCTAGTTTTACCTCAGGGACACTACAGTGCACTGTCTGAAGCGAAACTGTAGACGGTTGCATGTTTTTAATTTTCTCTCTAATATTATCAATCTTGCAAGTAAAGAAGTTCATAAAGTCATTACTGCTGTGCTCTATGGAAACGTCAGCAGTTGAATCTCTGTTTCTAGTTAATTTAGCCACTGTGTCAAATAAATACCTAGGATTATGTTTGTTTTCTATTAAGAGATTTGAAAAATAAGTAGATCTAGCATTTCTTATAGCCGTTCTGTACTCAATCATTTTTTCTTTCCACGAAAGGCGAAAAACTTCTAGTTTTGTTTTCTTCCAACTACGTTCAGCTTTTCTCACAGCTCGTTTTAGAGCCCGAGTGTGCTCGTCATACCACGGCGTTGGATTAGTTTCCTTAATCTTCTTTAGACGTAAAGGAGCGACTGCATCTAATGTGCTGGAAAAGAGAGAGCCAATAGTTTCTGTTGCAGCATCGAGTTCTTCTAAGTTATCAGGTATACTAAGGCGATGAAACTGCTCGGGGAGATTATTTATAAAGTAATCTTTAGTGGTAGACGTGATGGTTCTACAATATTTATGGCTGGGTGGTGGTTTTGTAGCCTTGGCTAATTGTATTATACACGAGACTAAATAATGATCTGATATATCATCGCTCTGCTGTAGAATTTCAACAGCATCAATATCAATTCCATGCGACAGTATTAGATCTAGGGTATGATTACGATAATGAGTGGGTCCTGACACGTGTTGTCTAACTCCAATAGAGTTTAAAATGTCTGCAAATGCCAATCCAAATGCGTCTTTGTTATTATCTACATGGATATTAAAATCACCAACAACAAGGACTTTATCCGCAGCTAGTACTAACTCTGATAGAAAATCAGCAAATTCTTTGATAAAGTCAGTATGGTGCCCTGGTGGCCTGTATACAGTAGCCAGCACAAATGTCAACTTACATAATGTTACATAAAGCACCATCACTTCAAAGGAATTATATTTGAAATTCTTTTGAATAATTCTGAATATATTACTATAAATTACAGCAACACCTCCCCCTTTGCCTTTCTGTCGAGGATTGTGTCGATAATCATAACCTTGAGGACTAGATTCATTTAAAGTAATGTAATCGTCTGGTTTTAGCCAGGTTTCTGTCAAACACAGCAAGTCTAGTTTATTGTCTGTGATAATTTCATTTACAATAAGTGCTTTTGAAGAAATAGATCTAATATTCAGTAACCCAAGCTTTATCATTTGTTTATCTGATTTATCTGTGATTTTCATTTTTTGAACATCAATTAAATTTTTACCCTTAAAAGGTTTCGGAAATTTTTTGTATTTACTAGTTCGAGGTACAGACACAGTCTCTATGTGATAATATCTAGGTGAAAGTGTTTCTATGTGCTGTGAATTATCTGAGTTCTGTGACGTGAGGCGGCTAGCAGACGGTCGGTTTAGCCAGTTTGTCTGCGTCCTGATCTGGGCCCTGGTTTGTCATGTTTCAGCTCTAAGACTATTTGCCAAATTTCTAGATAGAAGAGCAGCACCATCCCGGGAGGGATGAATACCATCTCTTTTCAACAGATCAGGTCTGCCCCAAAAGCTTTTCCAATTGTCTATGAAACCTATATTATTCTGCGGACACCACTTAGACAGCCAGCCATTGAGTGATGATAACCTGCTAACTATCTCATCACTCCGACGAACAGGAAGAGGGCCAGAACAAATTACTTCTGCTGACATTGAATTTGCGAGTTCACACACCTCTTTAATGTTAATTTTAGTGATCTCCGACTGGCGAAGTCGAACATCATTTGTGCCGACGTGGATAATGATTTTAGAATATTTACGTTTAGCATTAGCCAGCACTTTTAAATTTGCTTTGATGTCAGGTGCTCTGGCCCCCGGCAAACATGTGACTATGGTGGCTGGTGTCTCTATTTTCACGTTCCGTGTAATAGAATCGCCAATAACTAGGGCACTTTCAACAGGATTCTCAGTGGGTGCGTCACTGAGTGGGGAGAACCTGTTTGATGTTCTAATCGGAACGGAAGAGTGGTGTTTGTTCTTGCCATTATGCCGCCTCACAGTCACCCAGTTAGCCTGCTGCGTGGCTTCTACAACCGGAACCGAATGTGCAGTGTTTACTAGGCTAGTCGCATCCAAAGCAGTATCTAAGGCCCTTTCATTCTCACTATCCTCAATTAAAGTTTGGATGCGTGTCTCTAATTCTGAGATTCTCTCTGTCAGCCTGACAATATCCCTGCATTTATCACATGTGTAAGTCTCACTGCTGACAGAAAGAGCTAAGCTGTACATGTTGCATTTAATACACATGATAATCGTCGGACATGACTGACCGTGTGTTTGATGAACGCCGTCCGAAAACTGCAACGCACACGGGACTCGCTGGCTGGATGTCTCGGTCGCTTGCCGGTGCCTGGGGCGAGGGTGATGTGCGGGACGCTGTACCTCGCGGTGGATCGATGAATGCCGGGCAGCAACGTCTCCACAGCTTCCCGATCTGGCGAGGACAGATCAGAATAACATACATCGGATAAATCCGCCATTTAATCGACAAGGAAGGTTGGTTTAGAGGAAAAAAGAAAGTAGACGGTAGCTAGCAGGCTATGGCTAACACTAGGTGATTACGCTGGTGGATTGCTAGTAATAAATCGTTCCGTTTAGTAATACTATGCAATAGGTTAAGTAATCTAGTGAAAAATAAGAAAGTTATATTATGTGAATAGGAATAAAGAGAAGGATTTAGGATAAACTCCACGAAGCTCCGAGCGTAGGTCAGACAGCAGGCAGCAGCGTTGAGCGTCGAGCAGTCGAGAGCAGTGGTACACTGAGGTAACAGGTGTGTGGCTTTCCTAATCAAGTCCAATCCAATGGACTTGATGAGGCTTCATGATGCGTCATAGCGGTTTCAAAGTGATTTGAAATGTCTATGGTTCATCTCTAAGTCCCATGAACCCATGTCTATACCTGATTTGTGTATTAAATGTGTTTAACACATATAAATGACACATTTGGCAGCGAGAAGAGATGTATTGTCATGTTTGTCTGGTATAGTCCAGTTTTCATTAACAAGCTCTACAGTTTACTGAAATATCATGTCTTAACAGAAACCTCATGTTTAAGGATATTAGATGATTCTTTGATCACTTTTAATTGATTACAACTTCAATAAAACATTTGTGAATGGTTTATTAAAGATGTCTCTTTAAGTCTTCACTACGCTTACTGTTCTGACTCGCAATTGGCGGTTCAGTGAATCGTTTGTGACTCAATTGATTCATTTGATTCCGAGCTTCACAAAGCTTTGTGTTCCCATCAACAGTTCAAATCAAAGTCCCTCCTAAAAGGGATCCCAAAGTCTATAAAGTCTTCGGCTTGAATGCTTCACGCTTGCACGCGTCTAGGGGCTAGGGACTAGCAGGGTGCTAGCAGCTTTTAGTTGAGCAAAAGGGTTTTAACTTGTAGGGTATACGTGTAGGATTTCTATAGAGCTAGATTTGGCTACACAAGGTTTGTTGTTTGCACAACAGTCTGTGATGTGGGTGCTGTTATCAGACTTTCAGAGGTGTCTGCTCTCCACGCTCTGTTGTCATGCATTGCCAGGAGACCAATGCCAGCCTGCAACACGATCAGAATAGAGCAGAATTCTAACCGTGCTGCAAGCCCGCATTGAGAACTCCAGTGTGGTCACGCATAACTCACAAATCACAACAACACATCACTTCACAGAGAGTGGCGAATTGCTAGTTAGCTAAGCTAGAATTTACACCACAAATTCGTTGTGTGTGTTTCATATGTGCGGTCCAGCGCGTTAATATGAATACGGTGACGTAACGAATAGTAAAAAGGCCTTTAATCGGTGAATGGGGAGTCTCGCCCAGAACACCATTACAAACTCTGTAGTGAGATTTCTTCGTCACACAGGTAAATTTATGCTGCTTAATCTGGAATTCTGTCATCAGAAAAAGGCTTATGCATTTACCGCTGAAAGTGGGGATTTCTTCGCCCAAGATCAGGGTAGTTTATTTGTTCGTGCTGCTAATCTGAGATTCGATCGTCAGAAAGACTTATGCATTTCAAGCTGAAAGTGGGGGTTTCTTCGCCCAAGTTCAGGTAAATTTATTCTAATACCCTTTGTACGCGCTGTTAATCTGCGATTCCGTCGTCAGAAAAGTCTTACGCTCGTTTAGCAACTGAAATTATGATTTCTTCGATAATTTCAGGTTAGCTTCTTCGTGCAATTTAAATATGCATTATAGCATCGAGAAACGTTCTGCTGTTCAAGGGAATGCGCATTCAAGCCCCAGTTTTGCTGATTTTATCAGAAATTTGTATGTGCATGTATAAGATGTCAATAAAGATTATCAAAACACATGATTGATTACTGGTCCATCTGCAAACAATTGCTTAAAATGATGCCTTTCATTCTCCACCAAATATGTAGTGAATTAACTCAAAGGGGAAATATTAATAATTATTCATAACTCAATATGATTTATTAATTATGATTAATTATAAATATGTAAATCGGTTAATCAGATTTACTGGATATAGCTACATTAATCTTAATATTACAATCAATTAACCTGTTGTCCAGGGAACACTTAGTGTTGATTGTTTATTAATTCTAAGAAATGTTAATTTCCAAGTTATGGAAAAATAATATTTCTTATTGTACTGTACTACTCAGAGCACATAGTCCGGATCTATCACTTAAGAGGCAATTCATTAGCAGACGGAGTCAGAACCAAACATGTCTTGTGCACAATCTTTATTAACTAACTCACAAACACATAACTAAACTAACAAACACGTAACATAACATACACAAAGGGTCACACACACATACGCAAGTCAGAATGAGTAATGATAGAGTTGAACCGGAAGAGATGCTGTTACTAGAGCTACATGAAATGTCAAAGGCAATCTGGAAAGGAATCATCAGTTTCTTCAGCAATAGCAAAGGTAAGTCTTACAAATTAATACCAAATCGCTGTTTAGTGTTATGTAAGATACTTGCAAGATGCCCTTAGGCTGAGGAGAATCAGCTCTGCCATCTGAGGAGAGGTCTTGAGGATTCAGTCCGAAGTTATTGCCAGGAGGACCGTTCGGTCGTCCAGAAGTAAGGAACAAGAGAAGGAGTGGCCCTGTTCAATCGTTTTTAACCTCTGGTCAAAGCCAACCTCTTAGGAATGATGGGGGCCAATGAGGTCGTTGTATTTCCGGGTGACACACACCTCCCCTTGGTGGGGCTTTTATGACCGAGCAAGATTAAACTGGTTGAGCTTTGAAGAAGGACTATTAAAGATCCTTGTAACACTTATGTGTTGTGCAGGTATGGACATACCGCATACACAATCATTTAAATCTGCCCGATACGAACGCATAGACACCAAACATGGCATAATTGAAATTACCGTGCAGGTCATAACATTTAAAAATCATCAAACATGTAAATACAATGAGTACAATACAACAACAGTAATAATGGATACCATTTCCTGAGAAGGATTCATTTATAGCACAGTCTGTCTAAACATTAATGCCATAGAGTCTGTGTTCTGTGTGGAAAATGCAGGGAAGATGCAGATTTTCTGTGTCTCTTCTCTGCTCTCCATGCGGCAACCACATTCCTCGGCGCAATAAACTTGTAACTGAGAGCTTCCCGGGGGATGGGGACAGACCCCAGAGTGAGCTTAAAACTATTGGTTAACTAACCAATAATTGTGTCTGATTTGCCTCAGTCATTACAGTGCTGCACGTGGGGGTGAACGACACCAGGCTGCGGCAGACGGAGGTGCTGAAGCAGGACTTCAGGAGCCTGATCGAGACAGTACGAGCCACATTGCCCGCGACGAGGATCATCGTGTCCGGACCGCTTCCGACGTACCGACGAGGACATGAAAGGTTCAGTAGATTATTTGCTTTAAATGAATGGTTGATGTCTTGGTGTAATGAACAGAAGCTGCTCTTTATAAATAATTGGAATCTTTTCTGGGAGCGTCCTAGGCTCTTCCGTGCTGATGGCCTGCAGAATCGGAGCTGATCTTCTGTCGGAGAACATCTCCAAGACGCTTTGCACCATATGACTAGTAAGTCAAACCTCAAATCACAGTCTGTGTTCTGCCCACTTAATTGATAGAAATGTGAGTGTAGTACAGTCTATAGAAACTGTGTCTATTCCCCGAATAGTGAGGTCTAACAATAAAAATAAAGGATCTAGAAAAAATCTGATCGTGATCAAACCAGAAATTCGCAAAATTACTGAATAAAAACAATTTCTAAGGCTAGGGCTACTAAACATTAGATCACTGACACCTAAGGCGGTTATTATAGATGAAATGATCACAGATAATAGTCTTGATTTAATTTGCCTTACTGAAACATGGCTTAAACCAAATGATTATTTCGGTCTTAACCCCTTAAGACCGGATGGAGCGTCGGCGCTCCCATTTGCGTGTCTCTCTTTAAAAGCCAATAAAAATTGAATCCATATAGGTAGCACAAAAATTCTTTTTGCATACAAAACCAGAGACTTTAAACTTTCATATCAAGCCTCCAACATGCTTCTGTTGCGTTGTTTTCACCCTCTAATGAGTCTGAGTAATATGCGTTTACAACAAAAATAGCACAGCCGCTAACTGAATACAAGTATGTATATTTCACGTGCTCATAACTTCATGAAAAATGCACAGATCATAGAAAATTGCACATCAATATTTAAAGCAGATTCACAAGATTAAAATGAATCCAAAATCAATATAATATATTGCGTTGATCACAAGATATTACTCACGGAATGATTTAACATACTTGGCTAAAAACATGTCTCTCATCTCTCCGGGATGCAGTGTGTATCCAATGTTCCCGGACCCATCCATGTTCGTTTTCCAACGTGGAATAACACATAATAGATATCATTTTAAAGCTTAGAACCTCATCTTTTTAATGCATCTAACTATTTTGAAAAACTCCTAACGAGTGCTGAGAAGCACCTCTAAACCGGAGTTTACCGCCCGTTGGCGCCACCTGGCTGCCGAAAAAATGAACAACAATTTTCAAACTATTCTTTATGCTATCAGCACGAAATTTGAACCAGATGCAGCTCACATATAGGAGAGCATCACCAAAAAAGAATTTTTTTAGCGATCTTATTGTGTTCCTGAGTTATTCCATGTCAAATAAAAAAAAAGAAAAATTATTTTTTAAAAATTATATATATTTTTTGTCTTTTATCAGCTGTTTCTCAGCAAGAAAATGTCCAAATGTAATGTAATTTATATTTTCTTAAAAGTTAAAATGTTTTCTATCAAATAATACCTACCTTTTGACTCTCCTTGCTAGAGTTTTGGAGTTATGAGTCTTTACTTTTGTGTGTGTCGCTCAGAAAAAAAACCTCTAAAAAAGCCTTCAGGTCTTAAAGGGTTAATGAGTCTTGTCCACCTGGCTACTGTTATAAAAACAAATGCCGTCTGATTGGCCGTGGCGGTGGTGTAGCAACAATCTATAGAGATAATCTTAATGTTACTCAGAAAACAAACTATAGGTTTAATTCAATTGAAATTCTTATGCTAAATGTTACACTCTCAGATATAAATAAAAAGTCGCTACTATCTCTTGCTTTATCTACTGTTTATAGACCTCCAGGGCCTTATGCTGATTTCCTAAAAGAGTTTTCAGACTTTCTCTCAGACCTATTGGTCAACGTCGATAAAGCGCTTATTGTTAGAGATTTTAACATTCATGTTGACAATACAAATGATGCGTTAGGGGCTGTGTTTACTGATTTACTACACTCATTTGGGGTCAAACAAAACGACCCACTCACCGTTTTAATCATACACTAGATTTAATTATATCACATGGAATCAATCCAACCGATATAGAAATTCTACCGCAAAGTGATGACGTCTCTGATCACTACCTTGTAACATGCGTACTGCATACTGATGATATTTGTCAAATTGCGCCGCAATATCGACTAGGCAGAACAATTCTCCCGACAACTATAGATAAATTCACAAATAACCTGCCTGATCTGTCTCAACTGCTCATCGTACCTAAACACACAAATGATCTCGAGAAATGACTAGCAGCATGTGCACCATTTTCACTAGTACATTAGATACTGTTGCACCGATGAGATTAAAAAAGGTTAGAGAGAAAAATACTGTACCTTGGTACAACAGTATTACTCGCTCTATCAAAAAAAAACCTCGCAATCTAGAATGCAAATGAAGACAAACTCGTTTAGAGGTCTTCAGAATCGCGTGGAAAGACAGCTCGTCCCGTTATAGAAAGACTCTAAAAGCAGCCAGGGCCGAGCATCTCCGCAAACTCATAAAAAATAACCAAAACAATCCACGGTTCTTGTTTAGTACAGTGGCTAGATTAACAAATAAACAGATATCACCAGAACAAAACATTTCATTACAATTTAGTAGTGATGACTTTATGAATTTCTTTACTGAGAAAATCGAAAGCATCAGAAATACAATTGTAAATGTACAAAGTTTAACAGATTTTTATGATTCAGCCTCAATTATCGCCCCTCAAGAACAGTTGCAGTGCTTTACAACTATAGGACAGGAAGAGCTAAATAAACTTATCACTGCGTCTAAACCAACAACATGTTTATTAGATCCAATACCCACTAAACTACTGAAGGAATTGTTACCTGTAGCAGAAGAGCCTCTTCTCAATATTATCAACTCGTCTTTATCTCTAGGTCACGTCCCACGACCGTTCAAGCTAGCAGTTATTAAGCCTCTCATTAAGAAACCACAATTAGATCCAAATGTATTAGCAAATTACAGACCCATTTCAAATCTTCCATTTATGTCTAAAATACTAGAAAAAGTGGTGTCAGTCCAATTATGCTCCTTCTTGCAAAAAAACACTATCTATGAAAAATTTCAGTCAGGATACAGATCTCATCATAGCACAGAAACTGCGCTCGTTAAAATTACAAACGACTTACTTCTAGCTTCTGACCAAGGCTGTGTCTCAATACTAGTGTTACTTGATCTCAGTGCTGCGTTCGACACTATAGATCATAAAATACTCCTAGATCGACTACAAAATTACACTGGTATTCAGGGACAGGCATTACGGTGGTTTAGGTCGTATCTATCAGACGGTCACAATTTTGTTTATATAAACGGGGAAAAATCTAAGATCACGATAGTAAACTATGGAGTGCCGCAAGGATCAGTGTTAGGCCCTCTGCTATTTTCAATATACATGCTGCCACTCGGCAATATTATAAGAAAACATGGAATTAGTTTCCACTGCTATGCCGATGATACTCAGTTATATATTTCAACACAACCAGATGAAATCTCTAAATTATCCAATCTGACAGAATGTATTAAAGAAGTAAAACATTGGATGACTAGTCATTTTCTTCTATTAAATTCAGATAAGACTGAAGTATTACTTATTGGACCAAAAACCTGTACACAGAATCTCTCAGACTACAATCTGCATTTAGAAGGATGTACTGTTACTCCATCCTCGACAGTTAAAGACCTGGGTGTTATATTAGACAGCAAATTGTCCTTTGAAAATCATATTTCATATGTTACAAAAACAGCCTTTTTCCACCTCAGAAACATTGCTAAGATACAGAATATGTTATCTATTTCTGATGCAGAAAAGTTAGTTCATGCTTTCATGACGTCTCGACTAGATTACTGTAATGCATTATTAGCTGGTTGTCCTGCTTCCTCAATAAACAAGCTACAATTAGTACAAAATGCAGCTGCTAGAGTTCTTACCAGGTCAAGAAAATATGATCATATAACACCAATTTTATTATCTCTACACTGGTTACCCATTAAGTTCTGTATCGATTATAAAGTATTGCTAATGACCTATAAGGCTCTAAATGGTTTAGCTCTACAATCCTTCACGCTCCTTAAGATCACAAAACTCTGGACTTCTGGTTGTACCTAGGATAGCTAAGTCCACTAAAGGAGGGAGAACGTTTGTACATTTGGCTCCGAAACTCTGGAATAGCCTTCCTGATAATGTTCGGGGCTCAGACTCACTCACCCAGTTTAAATCTAGATTAAAGACGCATCTCTTTAGCCAAGCATTCACATAATGCATCTCATATCAGATCAATTGCACATGACTATCTTTGCTTAATGTTATGAACAGCAGCTACGCTAATTATTCTCCATTTGCTTTTCTGTTTTGCCTCGGGACACCCGTCCCGAGGTGACTAGAGATGACTTCAGCTTCAGTTTGGATCCAGCCTCTTAAGAAGACCTCAGATGACCAACACCTATGAAGAGACGGCGCCAACTCCTGTGAGGACTTCAGAAGACGCAATCATCTGGATCAACATGCACATTACACAATTTCTATATATCCTAATCATTGTTAATGTAATTCATTTTTCAGGAGCTCATTGCTTCTACGTTCAGTTAAACTGCTAACAGTGATTGTAAATTAATTGCCTAAATTATTACATTATTTGCTAACTGCATTCTTTAAATTGTGATGTTGACATGCATTCTCTGTAAAGCTGCTTTGAAATGATATGTATCGTGAAAAGCGTTATACAAATAATTGTGAATTTAATTGAATGGAGTTGGAGTTCAATACTCACTGCGATCGGACAGGTAATGGGGCATGGGGTGAATGTTTAGTTATTTTAGATTGGGAGGGTTCTAGCGGCGTCCGACAGGAGTTCAATACTCGCTGCGATCAATACTCGCAGCAATCGGACGGGTAAGCCCCCGTTGGCAGTGAGGTTAGCTTTAGTTATTTTGGATTGGGAGGCTCTCATGGCGTCCGACGGGAGTTCAATACTCACTGCAATCGGACGGGTAAGCCCCTGCTGGCAGTGAGGTAAACGTTTAATTATTTTAGATTGGTAAGCGCTCTAGCGACGTCTGACGGGAGTTCAATACTCGCTGCGATTGGACGGGTAAGCCCCTGCTGGCGTAAATGCAAAACGTTTAGCTATTTCCGACTGGGAGGGCTCTCGCACCGTCCGACGGGAGTTCAATACTCGCAGCGATCTGACGGGTAAGCCCAGCCATAGTTGAACGAGAAGAGAAAGTTTATACTGTTTCTGATGTTTTTATGGGCGCTCAATACTCATGGTGTCAGATTGAAGTTTGACTGATTTGACTGGGTGGTTTGAATCATCTGTTTAGAGGGTTAGTTTGAAGACCGGGAGATTTCTTGCAACATTGGATGAGGGCGAGTTTTAGGCAGAGTTGTGCTCCTGCGGGAATGGAGGTGACATTGCTGCGGCAGTGGAGAGAAAAAGCCAGAGAAACTGAGCCCCTGTGGGAGCCGAGGCGACATCACTGCTGCGGCAGTGGAGAAATTAGCCAGAAGAACTGATCTGCGGGAGCCGAGGGGACATCACTGCTGTGGCAGTGGAGAGAAGGGCCAGAAGAATTGAGCTCCTGCGGGAGCCGAGGCGACATCACTGCACTGGCAATGAGATCATTCCCATTTTATAGGAATGATTGTAATAGTTGAGTTCGATATGGCTTGTGGGTATGTGTGAGAAAATGAGCTGGAGCTGGAAACCTAGCTGATAAGCATTCGTTAGGCTTCTTTAATGTGGAAACAGTTTGATGTAGTTCTTAAAAGCTCTTCTTGCGGGGTTGAGCTGATGTGGTGGAGAGTGTGAGCTGGCTGGGAACTGGATCTGCGCTGCGGCGCGGCTCCGGGCTTACTGAAGGCCTGCTGCGGCGGCCTGGCGCTGGAAGAAGGCCCGTTCCTTCGCTTATTCTCCATTTCTCTATGACAGTAATGATTGAATGGGCCGGAGTAGGGAAATACACAGAAGGAGATCACGGATGATTCGGACGTGGTGCCAGGCCTCAGCGTTTTGGCATGCAGGGACCTGTTTGTTTGGGCTGACGCCCCCCCCTCCCGAAATAATGCTGTTGGATTGGAGAAAAATTGTTCCTAAGGCCAGAGGATTGTGGCAAAGATTCCTCGAGGATGAAAGATTCTTCATCGGACGCGACTTCGGACATGTTGGGAACTTAGGGCGGGACCAAATTCTGGAAACTGTCGAGGATCTGAGTTGAGTTTTGACTGTGATTATATACAGGCCTGAACTCATGCCGATTGGGTAGATACGTTGATTACAGATTGTCAGTGGTGGAATGTAACGAAGTATTTGTACTTCGTTACTGTACTTAAGTAAATTTTTACGTATCTATACTTTACTTAAGTAAAAAAATTAATGCATACTTATACTTTTACTCAAGTAGATTTTTCAGCAATTATCTGTACTTTGTACTCCACTACATTATTAAAATGCGTGTCGTTACATCCTTCCGAATCTTGCATAAAAAAAATTTTGGTCAACTGACATTTTGGCGTTGCTGGCCAATGCACGTTGAAACAGATCGGAGATCTGATTGGTCAAAGAACTCACGCGCTCAGCGCGCGTTTGAAACAACACAAGCGGAACTGATGTAAATCGAAGAAAAGGACACGGTGGACACCAAATATCAAACATGGACGAAGAGCCAACAACGTCGACTGAGCTTGAGCCTGTGCCCTGCAGCTCTGATTCTGAGAGGCATCCCTGGCCTTATTTAAGCAAGTTATTTGAATTTAAAGGTTCAAAGAATGACTCCTGGCGTTTTCAATGTGTCAAGTGCCTACCTCAACGCAAAGAACTGTTGGCGTTTAAAAACTCCCCTTCAAATTTGAAGAAACATATAGAGGTAAGACATGCAATTCTAGTTATTAATATTTAAGTTACAAACTTGCTATGACATGGTGCTATGACTGTTATAGAAAAACGGATGTCAACATAACAAAAATATCACACCAGTATAATATTTGTTTGACGTAAGTTAGTGGTACCCTAACAGGGCAACTTCTTTAGCTGGTTATTAGCACAGCAGGGACGATAGCTTGCTAGTACGTTACATTTTTGGAGATGAGCAAACTACTGCTATATCTGTACATTCGTAGTTGGCTAAAATAGCTGTTTGTTTTGACTCGATGAAAAAATGTTCAAACTTTTTATACGGCGTCGGCCCCTAGCTTCTTTACCATACAACATTGGGTATTTAGTTGACATTCACAAGTAAGCATGCAGGCAAAACTATATCTTGGTTTGATTCGATTGTGAACAATTTTTAACTATGACAGTTGTTTTTTGTCAATATCATGACATTTTTTAGAATTTGCAAACATATATATATATATATATATATATGTATATATATATATATATATATATATATATATATATATATATATATATATATATATATATATATATATATATATATACAGTACAGGCCAAAAGTTTGGACACATTACTATTTTTAATGTTTTTGAAAGAAGTTTCTTCTGCTCATCAAGCCTGCATTTATTTGATCAAAAATACAGAAAAAAAAGTAATATTGTGATATATTATTACAATTTAAAATAATTGGTTTTCAATTTATTATACTTTAAATTATCATTTATTTCTGTGATGCAAAGCTGAATTTTCAGGATCATTACTCCAGTCTATCACATGATCCTTTAGAAATCATTCTAATATGATGATTCATTATCAAAGTTGGAAACAGTTCTGCTGCTTAATATTTTTTCATAACCTGTGATACTTTTTTAGGATACTTTGATGAATAAAAGAAAGAAAAAGAAAAAAGAAAAAAAGAAAAAGAAGCAAATGTTTTCAAGATAGAAATCTTTTGTAACAACAATATACACTACTGGTCAGTAATTTGGGGTCAGTAATTTTTTTCTTTATTTTTTTTTTTAAATAAATCAATAATTTTATTCAGCAAGGATGTGTTAAATTGATAAAAAGTGATAATAAATAAGATTTATATTTAAAAAAATATATATATATTTTGAATAAATGCAGTTCTTTTTAACCTTTTATTCATCAAATATATTAGGCAGCAGAACTGTTTCCAACACTCATAATAAATCAGAACATTAGAATGATTTCTAAAGGATCATGTGATAGACTGGATGTCACATGTGAAACTGAAGACTGGAGTAATGATCCTGAAAATTCAGCTTTGCATCACCGAAATAAATGATAATTTAAAGTATAATAAATTGAAAACCAATTATTTTAAATTGTAATAATATATCACAATATTACATTTTTTTCTGTATTTTTGATCAAATAAATGCAGGCTTGATGAGCAGAAGAAACTTCTTTCAAAAACATTAAAAATCAACATGTTCTCCAACCAATACGACCATATAGGTCGTTTGTCACTTCCCTGAAATACGACCCATAGGAGCGTTTACTAAAGTGGCGCCCCTATCGACAACAGGACACTTTCATTTTAATTCATGAAATACGACTCATAGGAGCGTTTGCTAAAATTGCGCCCCTTTCGACAACAGGACACATTCATTTTAATGCATTGTTCCCTTTTATCTGCATCATGTTTCAGGTTTCGCGTAGCTCAATTGGTAGAGCATTGCAATAACAATATGCAATCATGTGATCATGCGATCGTGGGTTCGATACCAGGGAACACATGTGCTCATAAAATGTGTATGCACTATAAGTCACTAAGGTTAGGTTTAGGGATGGGGGTGGGTGTAGTCGTTAATAAAAAATTAGTTTTGGTAAATGGAAATAGGAGAAATGGTGTAAAAAGTCCATATATTGCATTTAAATGAACAAGCATTTTGATTGGTAATGACAGTAATACGTCATTTCATGACGACAGACGTAACACGACACTGTCATTATTTTTACGCCCACTAGAGGGCACATGACTTCAAAACGTAAATATAGGTCGTAATAAGGTGCTTGAAAAACGACCTATAGGGTCGTTTTTTTTTGGAGGACAGTCTCTTAAAAATAGTAATGTGTCCAAACTTTTGGCCTGTACTGTGTGTATATATATATATATATATATATATATATATATATATATATATTTAGCAATTTAGCGCGAAAGTATATGCGAATATCAAACCAATTTTACCCCTGTGATATGCTTGGTTGTAAGTGTCAGTAGCTTCAGTAGCTTGTCTTTTTTAGTCTAAAGATGTAATCACGTTGGTTTCGCGTTTCAGTGCCCCATACACTGTGGTTTTGTATTAACGTAAATGTAAAATCCTGTAACTTTAGGGTCCAAACTCTTAGTTTAACATGGCAAATACAGTAGCTTTTTGCTTGTGTGGTACTTACATGTTGCCAGTCATAACAAAGTAATATGCTAGTAAGATGTAAGGTTAGTGTTTGCACTTGCACTTAACTAGTAGTGGTTTAGATTAATTGTTGAACCCTTAAAAAATATTTTACATTATGTTGTGAGATTTATTTTGGTTGTAGATTGACTATATTACTAAATACTAATACTACTAATGCTAAACGTGTATTAATTATGTTGTCACTATCTTTTATAGAGAAAGCACAGACTAACCACTTCTGAAGGAGTACTTGGCAGCAACTTCTTCTAAAAAGAAGGGGACATTGTTTGCTGATGGAGGCTCTTCAATAAAGCAGCGAAAACTTGAGGACATCAAAGCATCTCAGAAGACCATAGACCTTGCAGTGGTTAACTTTATTGTCCAGGGTTTGCACCCTTTTGGAGTAGTAGAACAGACTGGGTTTGTTGATTTAATACATTGTACTCAACCTGATTACACAGTCATGTCACGTACAACATTGAGAGAGAGAATTGATAAGTGCACAAAGCAAATGGAAGAAAAATTGAAGAATGCAATGCAGACTGTTAAGTATACCGCCACGACTACAGACTGTTGGACAGCTCATAGGCAAAGTTTCATTGGGGTTACTGCCCACTGGATAGAGCCAGATACCCTAGAAAGAAAGTCTGTGGCTCTGGCTTGTAAAAGGCTGAAAGGGACACATTCTTATGATGTGTTAGCCAGTGCACTTAATGATATTCACAGTGAGTATAACATCCGTGAAAAAATTGTTAGGACCACAACAGATAATGCCTCAAACTTTATTAAGGCCTTCCGAGTTTATGCATGTGAAGATGAAGGAAGTTCAACTGAAGATGAGAGTAAAGGTGTGAATGACAGTGAAGAGGAGGATGCAGAAGAGGAGACAGAGGGTGTTGAAGTGGAAGCTTTGATGGAGGAAGAAGATGAGTGTTCTGAATATCAGCTTCCAAAGCATCACTGTTGTGCCTGTCATATTCTGAATTTGATCTCAACCGTAGATGCCAGAAAAGCTGAATCAAATGTTATGTACAAGAAGATATCTCGTGCAGCATTTGCCAAGTGCTCAGCTCTTTGGAATAAGAGTGCCCGGTCATCTACAGCTGCAGAGGTTATTGAGAGGGAGTGCAAGCTGCAATTGATCCGTCCAGTTGAGACCAGGTGGAACTCTCTCTTCCTTGCAGTTGAGCGAATACTGAGGATAATTAGGGAAAGTGGAGAAGGAGTCGTCAGAGCAGTGACCATTGCACTTAAAGTCCCAATGTAAGTTTTTCATGGAGCAGATACGTAGTTGTGATGTGGTAGGCTATTGATTGTGTGAAATAATGTTGTTTACTAATGATTTACTCCATTTAATTGAACTGCAATAGTGTAGCCTATGCTTATCATGCTGGCATTATGCATGTTCTCACATGGTGTTTTACAGGTTCAGCCCTGCAGAATTTGCTTTCTTGTCTGACTATGCATCAACCATGAACCCAGTCTCTAAGGCACTCAACATATTGCAGGGAGAGGTGGATGTCCACAGGGGATGGCTGGTACCCACTAAAACGCTCCTAACTGTGAAGCTGGACCGCCTCCAAACTTCATCCAAGTTCTGCCAGCCACTGATCTCTGCTCTTCAGGAAGGAATACAGCAGCGGTTTGGAAAAATGATGAATGACCCAGAACTCATATCTGCTGCAATTTTACTTCCTAAGTTTCGCACATCATGGACAAGCAATGAAAACTTGCTAAAGTTGGGTAAGTCATTTAAATAATTTCTTTGTCAAGCATTCATTTGTTAATAGAATAATGGGTAGTGGTTCATTTTAACCAATATATGTTATTTTCAAAGCTAACTGGTATTTTAAAAGGCTAGACAGAAATACTCTTCATTCATGTTTGGATTTTTTTTTGTGCAGGCATGGACTACATTCAGTTAAAGTTGTCCATTTTGCATTTGGTATTAAACGTAACCAAAGCAACGATGCCTCCTCATCCATCTTCATTAGCCATGCGGCTACTGATCACCTGTACATCTGCTGGCTAGGCTCTTTATACCAAAATCCTTAGCACACATTGAGCAGCAGTTGTCAGAGACGTTTAAACACGCATTCACTTGTAGTGTCCCTTAACTATAGCATTTAACGTCGGCTGATAACCCAGGACTCAATATAGACTTGGAGTAAATAACATGCAAACATTAAGATAAAATTAAGAGTAATATTTAACACCCGGTAACCATAATAATGTAACACAACCCGCATTTAAACTTGAACTACACAGTCATTAACCCGATTCTCATGTTTAGCCAACCGACAGCATCTGGTGTATGCGCGATCGTTACTTGTCCTTACAAGTCAGGTTTTTCAAAATGAAGTCTTTAGCTTTTACCGGGTCCTTGAAGCTTGTCTCTTTTCCATCCCGTGTCGTGATCCTCAAAACTGCAGGGTATCTCAGCCCAAAGCGAACCCCCTCACAGTTGCGGAGTAAACTCCTCACCTCATTGAAAGCTGCTCGCTGCTTGCTCACCGTCTGGGTGAAATCAGGAAGGATCCGTATTCGATCGCCATGGGCTGTGGTGACTAACTTAATTTCTATGGCTTTCTTCAGAATGTCCTCTTTTTCAGAGAAATAATGACACCTCACCACAAAGGCGCACGGTGGTTCATTGTCGTCAGTTGGTCTGTTGCGAAGGGTGCGATGAGCTTGGTCCAAGAGTGGGGTTTTCTCGAGGTTGAGGGCCTCTTTCAAAAGACCGGCCACAAACTCAGTTATCCGTTTGCTGTGCTCTCGACCCTCCTTTACTCCTGTAATGCGAATGTTTGAGCGGCGTGACCTCGCCTCCAGATCCTCACTCCGTTCTTTCAGTACGGCCAACTCCTTTTTCATAACAGTAAACTCCTTCTCAAGGGTAGTAATGGAGTCTGAATATCCCCCCATCGCGGACTCCAATCCGGTCACCCGTTCCTCCGCTGCTTCCACTCTTGCATTGACACGCTCCACGGCATTGCGTAACTCGGTCCGGAGCTGTTCAACTTGGCTGCAGAGTTCAACTGATTGAGCAGCAGCGTTTTCTTCGATTTTCGCAATCAAGTCCTCTTTGAGTGAATTAATTCCTTGGAGAACCACATAGTTGTCGCTCGCTGTGTCTTTCTTTGAAGTAGTTTGGAGTTCGACATTAGCATTACTGTTAGCAGCAGATTCTGCATCTCTGCGGTTACTCCGGCTCTTATTCATTTCGCCTCAAAAGTGGCTCAAACTGCATTCAAACCGACTGTTAAGCCCTTAACACGCAAAGGCAGCTTTAGGATACTAGTACATAAAATAAGAGCTATATAAAACGAAATTTGAAGTTGCTTGTGAGGAGCTCAACAACTCTACGTCTTTACATGGCGCCACTCCAACCGGAAGTCCAACATTTGCTTTTTAAAACCTTTATTTCAATGTGGAAACATGACACCTCATTCTACAAAATATTTCTATGATTAAATCGCTGACTCCACCCCCATCAGCCAATCACTGTGTTTATATTCCATAGCAACGAGATCAACCCAGCCCTTACTCTTAGCTTAAGACTTCTCTCTATTCCTTAGTAAAAGTTTGTCTCAGCAGCTTTATGAATAGGTTTTAAGAGAAAACTCTTAGCTAAGAACTTTTAGGAGCTATTTAGGAGAACTCTCAGTGGTAAGATAAAATGTTTTGTGAATACGGCCCCTGCTGTTTCTAGAGTAGTTTGAGTAGTTTGAGTAAGCACTCGTCACTTCAGTTAATATGTATGTTTAGGTTGGCCTTAATCGGCCGCCTGACATTATTTGAGCTTCACTTTCTTTCTCTTATCCATGTGATTTGAAGGTGAAGCCCAGGCTTCACTAGGCTTGTGGCCCTGTAAGAAGGCCCGTAGCTTAGCGGCCAGGCTAGAGCTAGATTAGGTGTGTTATTTACATATAACCACAACAGTATATACACAACAATATATAATGTTAGCTAATAACAGGTTAGCACCTGTTCTCATAATAGCAGGCTTTTTCATGTAGCCGCTATTGGAGGCACTGGTGACCTAATATTCCCCATTAGTAGGTTTATTGGTGTTACTGAGTGCATCACCTGTTGGATTGCATTTTTTTTCTGTTGGAACCACTTTTTGAGACAAGCTGGTTTCTATTAGCACCCTTTTTGTGATCTTGTTAACAGCTATATTGCATATAACTTTGAGTGTAGGCTCTTATGGTTAATTAGCCTCCTTCTAGTTAGCAATTGTATTTCTAACAAGTGCTGTTAGCTGATCATAGTTTGCTCACATAGTTTACACTGCCACAGGCTTTTGATACGTGTCCGTTTGAGGCAGTAGGACATTTTAGGCCTCCCTTAGACCATGTTGGCATATTTTGGTTCCCTTTAGTCACATGATTTAGGGTACATTGCCTGTTGGAATGTGTAGCCTAGCTCAGGTTGCAGTTAGCTTCCCACAGCTATTGTTGGACTTGAGCTGGTCCCCTGTAGCTTGGTTCCCTTTATTTCACGATCTGAAGCCACGTGTCGTTAGGAACGGCAGGCCCCAACAGGCCTCCTTTCTAGTTCACATGTTGGCACAGTTTGTGTTTTATTCTGGAACCAGGCTGAACGCCACTTGTTGCTGAGATTGTAGGCCCCATAAGGCCTCCTTTTTAGCTGACTTTTGGCAGGATGCCTGGGAATCCGAGAACCCATACCACCATCAGCCACGCCCCACCTCTATTGAGTAGGTCTTAAGCAGGCCTCTCATGGAGTATGGTGGCGTAATATGCATTCGTTCTCTCAGTATTATGCGTGAAAGGTTTTGCAATGAATGCATGGCCTGTTGGTTGGTATGGTCTTGGACTGGCTGATGCCATGTGTTTACTAGGGCAGGCCCTAATAAGGCTGCCTTATAGTTTACATTGGCACAGTTTGTGTTATATGGACAAATGGGCTGAACGCCACTTGTTGCTGAGATTGTAGGCCCTATAGGCCTCCTTTTTAGATGACATGCTGACAGGATGCTTGTGAATCCAATACCACTGTCGGCCACGCCTCACCTCTGTTGAGTAGGCCTTAAGCAGGCCTCTCATGGAGTATGTGGTGTAATATGCATTTCCTTTTGGAAACTAAATCTTTGAATGCATGGCCTAATGGTTGGTATAGTTATGGTTGCCACTTGCTGATGTCACATGTTTACTAAGGTAGGCCCTATGGGCCTCCTGCGTAGCATGTGTGTGTTCACTGCTGTGTGTGTGCACTTGGATGGGTTAAATGCAGAGCACATATTCCGAGTATGAGTCACCATACTTGGCCACATGTCACTTCACTTCACTTCACTTTCATGATTATGTGCCCACAGTATGGTCTAACTGTTCGGTTGAGCTTTGTACTTCCCTGTTAGGGTTGTCTGTGTAATAGTGCTTAGCTCCCTAAAGCCGGGCACACATTTAACAACTAGCTAAAACATTCTAAGACTGTGCTCAACATACAGCGATTGTTTCCTGTCACTGAAGCAGATTTATTTACTTTCACATGGAATTTGAACACCTGACTGTATTGACTGTAATCGCAGACTGAACGCAACTGGCTCTGACTGGACACGTTTGAGCGCGATAAGTATAAGTATCAATTTACATTCATAATCAGCCTTACAATCGTTAAGTGTGTGCGCGGCTTTAGCTGATCATGGGTTGTAGGCTTCCATGAGGCCTCCTCCTGAGGTTCAGCCCTAGGCTGGTTTGTGCTCCCCTCTATCAGGGTTTCTAGTGCACAGCCTCCTAAACGTGGCCACTGGACTTACGCCATCTATTAATTATGAACCTGTATACAGCAGTTCTTAGTAGTTCTCTAAGAGGTATGAAAAATAGTAGTTAATGATTAGCTAATAGTAAAGTACCTCATTCAACTGAGCACTATTACTTACTAATTCATTAATCGGAGTGTCTTGTTAGTTAATAATAATTACCATAATGTTGATATTGTGTTACTCATTTGTTCCTGTAGTCATTCATTAATGGTTGAGCAGTATTTTAAAATGTTACCCAAATTAAGAAAAGTCTATCTGTGTTAGACTAAACAAGTCAGAAAAAGTTGTTGAGCAGATTGCTTGTTATTGGCCGGGAAATTTTGTTGTGTATCATGAGACAAAGCTTGTGCCTCATGCCAAATGTATGAGAGTTAAAAAAAAAAACAACAACAACAACAAAAAAAACATTGGATATGCAAAAAAGGTATCTTTGAATTCCACTGAACTTCCACTGAATAGGTGTGTCAGAATACATTGTGGAAAAAATGCAGGTCTGTAAAAAATGTTTTTAAGAAAAATATCATGTGACACACGCACGCACGCACGCACACACTTGTATATGTGGTTTAATTCCATAGGCATAATGGTTTTTAAACTGTACAAACTGTATATATCCCCTACACTACCCCTACCCCTAAACCTACTGTACCCATCACAGAAAACATTCAACATTTTTTAAATTGAAAAAAAAAAAACAACAAAAAAAAACACTGTTTGTTTTACACTGTAGTATGTTTTAAGCCATTTGGTTTACGAGGACACAGGAATGTTTACGTTGTAATACTCATGTCATTGAGTCCTGAAAATTTACGGGTGTGAGTTCGGTTCTGCATCCGCCATCCATTCCTCCAACCACCAGAGGGAGCCGTCTCCCGAATATTGTACGCTGCTGGTTCTTCATTCCTCTCTTCCTGTCTACGCTAGTTATAAGCCATGTTGTTTGTGCATCATGTTGCAAAGTATTGATCCCTGCTCTATATCTCTCTCTGTTTTTGCTGTTGTGCTTAATAAACCTCCGCACATGGATTCAAACACTCAACCAAGTCAGTCTCTGTTACAGTTACAGAATGCGGTTGTCACACCCGTAGATAACCGTACTGGGTGTGAACGTAACCGTATTAACGACTCAAATACAGGACTGAAAACTGTATTCTGCTGCTGTGTGAACGTGGCCTATGACATTTTGATCCAGAGTTATGTTCAATACAAAACCCCTATGTAATTTACCATAGTAGGAAAAACCCAGTCACTTCCTGGTTCATGGGCACGGCTTCACCATAGTATGTATATGGAGCAACTTTGGGCAGCTCTTGCACCCCAGGGGTACAACTTACACCACATTTTGAAGTATTGTCTGACAGAGCCTGCCAGCCTCTTCAAACGTGGTAACCCACATGTTTCTATGAAATTCTCTTTAGGAGCTATGACTCGTCAAAGTTTGTCGCAATGTTAAGTCTATGGGATTTTTCGGACGTAAAGATGAAAGGCATCATGGGCCACGTACACACTGCAGCTAAATTCGGTTGTCAGTTCACCTTTTAGTGCTTAATCGCGTTCTGTACACACACAGTTCAGCAAAATATGGGAGTGACAACCGCATTTACAGAAATTCCACGCAGTGTGTACGGAACCGAACTGTTCAACAACTAGTTGTTAATGACGTTTACGCGCGCCGGCGTAACGTGTGTCTCTCGTGTATGCGCGGCAGATCACAGGGAAAGCACAAGCCTATCCAATTGCTTTATGCTGAAAATTGCGATTCATGTCTGCTCACTTTAATAACTCCATAAACCCATTTGCTTTATGAGACGAGCCCAAAATGCTTATAATGAGTGACCATGGCAACACAGAATAAGTGCTGCGCGCTGTGTGAAACAAGCATAAACAAAACGCGACGAATTGCTGAAAAGTTTTGTCACTTTAATATTACTTTAATATTACTGTGGTCACGATAACGGATACCAAAAACGAGAGACGCCAGAACGTCGCCATGGTTTCCAAGCTGTCAATCATCGCATTTCCGAGAGTGAGTCGTGTTCCGTACACACAACTTGTCCCGCAGCTTTTGTCCTGGACCCATGAACCAGTGTGTTTTTCCTACTATGGGAAATTACATAGGGATTTTATATCGAACATAACTCTGGATCACAATGTTGTAGGATTATTACTGAACGAAGCACATTAAATGACCAAAACACTCCACATTCAAAAGATCAAAGAGAATCAACTCCTTCCCTCACCAAGACCTACATGAATCACAATATTGCTGAAAGATCCTGTTCTCCAATTGCCACTATTTGGAGACCATTTACTGAAGGGACAGATCAAAAAGACTATCTCTCACTTGTTGACGAAGGAACAGATGGATCAACAAAGTCCAAGATACAAGACGTAAATTCCCACTGTTATCAGGAAAACCTAGACCTGCGACACATCTCGAGGTGAAAATCACAGCGGGGCACCATGGGAATCACCCACAAGAAACATTCCCTCTGCCCAGCTTTGCATTTCAAAAGACATTCCAAAGTTCAACAGAGACAATTTAGAAAAATACTGCTAGAGATATGAACTTATCACCAAAAAGCAGTCTCTAACATGTCATATGTATTAAGTATGTTTTATGTTGTTCATGGAACGCATGTAATTCTTTCTGTGTGATTTAAATATTGATTACTGGTAAATTTGAAGAAAATCTACCTCTATTACAGAAAGTGTGTACTGTTTGGTATGGTTGTGATGGATGAATGCTTTCCAGTATTTTGGTGCAAAATTGATTTATGTAAGATGTATGACTTTTGAACTAGCAAAATTAACGTCTCAAAGTTCTGACCAAAATCCCTAAGTTTGAGAACAAAGGACTGTGAGGACAGTATGCTAATTGCATACAAGGACAGGAGAACTGGGCGTTGGACCCCGCCCAAAACAGGACCTGGTTGGCTAAAACAATCGGAACCAACAAACCGTTCAAAACTCAATACCGCGCATTGTGAAAGGGCTTTTGCTTTTCCTTTTTTGGCTTTTGCACTTCGTCTTGGCCTTCGCTGAGGCGGCGGACCGAACATCGTCCTGCCTGCAAGCCAAACCACTTCAAGACTCACTCAAACCCCTGCAAGAAACTTCGTTGAACTTCGCAGCAGAGGACTCGCCAAAAGTCCTTTGTTTCCAGCAACTCCTTGAGACGCAGAGAGACACTCACGCAGCAACGCGTAAACCCTGCGGCTATTCGACGAAGACTCCATTTTCTGCAAAGC
Organism: Chanodichthys erythropterus; assembly: GCF_024489055.1. NCBI lineage: Eukaryota > Metazoa > Chordata > Actinopteri > Cypriniformes > Xenocyprididae > Chanodichthys > Chanodichthys erythropterus. The sequence goes on along the minus strand of NC_090223.1, from coordinate 70,852,159 downwards.
CAACTACTTCCCCACGGACGTCATCCTTCAGAACCGAGCCACGCCGCTTCCTTCAACTCCGTCACGAAGGGAACACGCGCTTAAAGGAGCAGCCAACGCAAGTAACACAGGTCTCCTAATTTTGCTGAGCTGGTGCAATTTTATAAAGCAAATGAAACTATGGTTGAATTGCTAGTGTATTAATTCTCTCAGGTTACGGTCCGAGAAACTTGTTAAAAGCTAAACAATTGGGGAATCCGTTCACCTCCAAACAATAACACCATTTCCCTGTAACTGAATGAATGTGTGTGTGTGTGAGTATATGTTTTTCTTTAGATTAGTTTGTGCGTGGTAGATTTAGTTCAATAAAGTCTTGTTTGATTTTCCATACATACGAGTGTCTTGTGCTGTGCTTACCAAATTGCTGCCTTAAACAAAGATCATGCTACCTTGCTCATAATCATAATTATAATTAATAATCATAACAAAATATTATTACTGTTGGCCACAGAAAAATAATTTTGTCCAGAATTGGTAAAATACTGTAACCTCAATTTTTTGGTGGACGAATAATTGATAAAGTGTTAAATATTGATTCTGAATCATTTACGGTTAATCCGGTTCTTATTCAGTGTAATTTAATTACATTTTGATTCAATATTTGGGTTGATTTCCTACAATGTCATAGAGACAAGGGGGTGGGATCATTTTACTCAGGCAACCAATCAGTCTCTCAGGATCATTGTGAAGCTATCAAACCACGCCCTAGCAACCGTATAGAGCACCTTAGTAACAAGCTCCATAGACTTCCATTGAAAAAGATCAAAGGAATATCTTTGGATAGAAGTGTCATAGAAACATGACGGTGGGCTCATTTGACTCGGGGCAGCATACGGTCAATCACGAATCACCTTCAAGACTTCATAGCCACGCCCTAGCAACCATTTAGAGCACCCTAGCAACCCAAAGCATAGAGGGATATCTTCAAATCTGAATATCATAGAGGCATGGGGGTTGGTTTATATCATTCATACTGGCAAGCAGCCTTTGGTGTATCATTACTAGCAGCTGCCAAGCCACTCCCTAGCAACCAAAAATAGTACCCTAGCAACCGTTTTGCAAGACCTATATCTCTGCATCAGAACATCGTACAGACATGGGAGTTGGTTTATATTGACAAGCAGCCTTTGGAGTATCATCATTGGCAGATGCCAAGCCACTCCCTAGCAACCAAACAGAGTACCCTAGCAATCGTTTTGCAAGACCTATATCTCTGCATCAGAACATCGTAGAGACATGGGGGTTGGCTTTTTTGCTAATCATGTTAGCATCTTGTTAAAAACATCCTAGCAGGACGGTAATTATGTTAGCATCATGCTAATCAAGAGTGCCGAGTTTTGCCACTGCAAGCACCATTCACATTTTCTTCAGGAAATGTACATTCTAGTATTGTAATTACTATTCACCTGGACAAAACTTTGGCGCGTAACTCATCCCGCACCGTTTGTCGTAGAATAAGGTGTCAAATCGACCGGCTTATTGAGGAGAGGTGTACTTTGACTTTTCTAAGCGATCGGGTGTACGATGTTTGCGCGGTGTACGAAAAATCGGCTGAAAAAAGTCCCATAGACTTAACATTTGGACAAAATCTGTGAGATCTTATCTTTGAATCAGAAGGTCATAGAGACTTGGGGCTGGGCTCTTTTGACTCGGCCTTTAAAGCAGCCAATAAGTAGTGCCATAGCAACTTCATAGCCACGCCCTAGCAACCAATTACAGCACCCTAGCAACCGAGTGCCGATTTTGCCACTGCACTGTAGCTCCAAAGTATAAAGAGTAGCTAAGAGGCCTTGCAATTCAAAAGTTATTGATATTAAGTGTTATTATTATTATTATTATTATTAAATTTTATTGACAAACATTGCCATATCACTCAGGGCACATTTTTACCTTACCCTTAAAACTCGTATCTGCAATTTTTTTTTTTTTTTTTAAATAGTCCTATATTCAAAGTTATGATTAGATTTGCAGTATTCTTCACTTCATCGTTTACTCATTTCGCTCTATCTGTTCAGTCTTGATTGTTCTATCAGTCTCTAAACTGAGGTTGTCGATACCATCCTCGATGCCAGGGCTTCACCCACTACAAAACTATATGCTCTTAATGGCATCTTTTTTTTTTGTTTGTTTCATCATGGTGTGAAACAGCGCCACCTTAACCCAGGTTTCCAAACAAACTATCTCTCGCTGGGTTTCGAATGCAGTGTCTCATGCTTATGAGGTGCATGGTCTCGCTTCACCTCTAGATGTGAAGGCTCATTTCCCCAAAAGTGTGGCTGCCTCAAAGACGCTGACAAGGGGTGCATCTTTGTAATATGTCTGTGCTGCTGCAGTCTGATTCATTCCTCTCTGCACAAATTCATCAGATTTTACATTGTGGATGTTGGGTCAACCCCGGTTCTCAAGTTCCTTCGGGTTAACTCATTCCTGCATCTACATCCTTGTGCTTGTGTGCACTTTTCACATCTCAAATGCAGGCATCCTCCCAGTATGGCGGTGTGGGCATTTAAGATCCCAGAACGGCTCATCTGCTGTTCTGCACATAGTATGCTGCCTTATTAATAAGGTGTGTACAGAATTTGGTCTTTTAATGTCAATGTTTTAATGCATTGGGCCACGTTAATCATTTTATTTATAACAGTTTTCTATGGGAGGAAAGCGCTCAATGTGTAATTAACCGAGACTGTCCACCAAAAAAAAAAAAAAAAAAAAAAAGAGACCCTATAGGTCGTTTTTCAAGCACCATATTACGACCTATATTTACGTTTTAAAATAATTTTAAGCTGGCGTAAAAATAATGACAGTGTCGTGTTACGTCTGTCGTCATGAAATGACGTATGGCTGTCGTTACCAATGAAAATGCGCATTCATTTAAATGCAATGTGTGAACTTTTTACACCATTTCTACTATTTCCATTTAGCAAAACTCATTTCTCCATCAACGACTACACCCACCCCATCCCTAAACCTACCCTTAGTGATTTATAGTGCATACACTCTTTATGAGCACATGCGTTCCCTGGGATCGAACCCACGATCGCATGATCACACGATTGCATGTCCTCCTGAGACCCAGCATTTTTTTTTTTTTTTTTGAATTTAGCATTTTTTTCACGTCATTATTTTTTCTTTAGAGCATAAGAAACAAATGAAAAAATAACATTTTTTAAAAATTATATTTTATTCATATGTTATGATATGTCCTCTGTAGTGGACACCAGGACTAAGTTGTTTAAAAAATAAAATGACATGAAATGACATTTATAGGCAAAAACAATTGGATTTTTTTTTTAATCACCAATCAATTTTTAGGCTTCAATACTGTTTTTAACCAAACTTTGTATAAAGATGATTCTCAACTATGTTATGAAACATATAATGGAATTAATTGATATACCATTTTACTTTATGCAATATGAGGGTAAAATGGCCATACATCGGTTTTCCCATTCAATACAATGTATCTATACACTGTATCTAATTTGCACATTAATGTATTCTTTTCATAATAATATCTAATAATTAATAGGAATATTGACATATAATTTCTTTCCCTATTCACTTGTTGTGTCTCCTAAAATGCCTGATAAACATGATTTAAGTCCTGGTGTCCTCTACAGTGGACATGTATGAAATCAATGTTCTGTTTCATAACAGAAAGTCATATTTTGATTTGAAACCCCATAACATTTTCCTGAGATGTTGATTTATAATAACAACAATTTGAAAATTAATCCGATTTAAATAAATTTTAAATTTAATCACAAAATATTATCATATTTCCATAAGAGTGCTAATTTTCATTTTCAGTCATAATTAAAGACCAAGAAGTTGTTGTTGTAATGGCGAAACCTCTAAAAATCTGGTATCTCTGCAAAGCCCTAAATGTGCTCTTTACAGGACATCCAGACTTAAAACTGTGCCATGTATGATGTCAGAGAAAATCACTAAAATATAATGTCCACTACAGAGGGCAGAAGTCTATTCCTGGGTCCCAGGAGGATTGTTATTGCAATGCTCTGCCAATTGAGCTACGCGAAACCCGAAATATGACGCAGATAAAAGGGAACAATGCATTAAAATGAAAATGTCCCGTTATTGAGAGGGGCGCAACTTTAGCAAACGCTCCTATGGGTCGTATTTCATCCATTAAAATGAAAGCGTCCTGTTGTCGATAGGGGCGCCACTTTAGTAAGCGCTCATATGAGTCGTATTTCAGGGAAGCGGCAAACAACCTATATGGTCGTATTGGTTGGAGAACATGTTGAATTAAACATGTCGCGTTCATATTCTGGGCAGCAATTAAAGAGGTGTGTGTGGTGCAACTTAACCCATTGGATTGTTTTCGCTACTCATCCAATCTGGCTGCTATTCCTCATATGCTATTGTTTCATCCGTTTGTTAATAAACCGCTGACAAACCGTTTCATCCAGTTTACTCACCTGTGCCATCGAGTCTGTATTCCCTGACATTGGGTTATAATACCGTACATAATATGCGGCCATCAGGGAGCCGCTATGAATATGCGGGGTATTGAAATCGCTTATGAATGCGAGCTCGCTTTTCACTTCCAATTACTTACTTCCAATTTATAGATTTGCGATCACACGTAGGCTCCTCTGTGTATAGGGAGCGGCAGTACTTACACATTTCACAAGATTAGATATTTGTCAGTGGCACTCAGCATCTGTAAACCATTCACCATTGTCCTACCAGCCATCTCTCCTTCCTCTCTTTATATGGCAAGTGAAATCTGATGTACTGTCATGTAACAGGCTACCGCTAGCAAGCCTAACCATGTCCCTTTAGGTAATTGACTTTTCATGCCTTTCCAAATACGGATTAAGGCCTCGGGGTACATTAAGCCACATTAAGCATTTTTCATGTTAAGCATTTGAGATTGTTTCAATTAAAAGCAGACAACTGGGCATTGAAGTACAGTACAGTCCGAAAGTTTGGAACCACTAATATTTTTAATGTTTTTAAAAGAAGTTTCGTCTGCTCACCAAGGCTACATTTATTTAATTAAAAATACAGTAAAAAACAGTAATACTGTGAAATATTATTACAATTTAAAATAACTGTGTACTATTTAAATATATTTGACAAAGTAATTTATTCCTGTGATGCAAAGCTGAATTTTCAGCATCGTTACTCCAGTCTTCAGTGTCACATGATCCTTCAGAAATCATTCTAATACGCTGATCTGCTGCTCAAGAAACATTTAATGTGTACAATTGTACAAAATATTTGTGTACAATATTTTTTTTCAGGATTATTTGATGAATAGAAAGTGTTTATCTGAAATCTAATCTTTTGTAACATTATAAATGTCTTTACTGCCACTTTTGATTGATTTAATGCATCCTTGCTGAATAAAAGTATTCATTTCTTTAATTTCTTTTCAAAAAAATAAAAATAAAAATTCTTACTGACCCCAAACTTTTGAACGGTAGTGTATAATGCTACAGAAGCTTTGTATTTCAGATAAATGCTGTTCTTTTGAACTTTCTATTCATCAAGGAATCCTGAAAAAAATGTTTTCAACATTGAAAATAATCATAAATGTTTATTGAGCAGCAAATCAGCATATTAGAATGATTTCTGAAGGATCATGTGACACTGAAGACTGGAGTAACGATGCTGAAAATTCAGCTTTGCATCACAGGAATAAATTACTTTGTCAAATATATTTAAATAGTACACAGTTATTTTAAATTGTAATAATATTTCACAATATTACTGTTTTTTACTGTATTTTTAATTAAATAAATGTAGCCTTGGTGAGCAGACAAAACTTCTTTTAAAAACATTAAAAATCTTAGTGGTTCCAAACTTTTGGACTGTACTGTACATGGCTTTGGCCAATTGTGGCAATTGACACATTAATTTATTAGATAACACTATATGTTGGTAAAGAATGATTACATGAGACATATAATTATTAGCAATTAATGTATTACTCAACCAATTATTCAGATAGACTAAGTTGTCATCACATACAATATGCTAGCGCAAGTATATAACAATTAGTTCAAACTTTGACCTGTGGAGGGCAGTAATACACTTAGCAGCGTCTACACTGCCGGAATTCAAATAGAGAAGAAGAAGAAGAGAGCTAGTTCAAGATGAGCGTTTATGGTTAAAATGTTTACAATTTTATTTTATTTTATTTTTAGAAAGTGAGCCATCGTTTCTCTAGATAAGACCCTTATTTCTCGTCTGGGATCACGTAGAACGCTTTGAAGCTGCAATGAAACTGTAATTTTGACCTTCAACCGTCTGGAGGCCATAAGGAGAAAAACCCTGGAATGTTTTCATCAAAACCCTTAATTTCTTTTCGACCAAAGAGAGAAGGACATGGACATCTTGGATGACATGGGGGTGAGTAAATTATCAGGAAAATTAAATTTGAAAGTGAACTAATCTTTTAAGCTAAGATGACAAAAACAAACTTTTTACTAAAAAACAGTTAACCAAGATTACATGTCATAACCGTGACACTTCACAGACCTGTCAAAGGCCATTTCTGGGGCACTTAATTGCAACATTCTCAATGGTCACACTGCCTGTATGTGCATTTTTGAAAACATGTAACAACACATAGTACAGAAACTTTATTATATACTTCAAAGGAATAGCATTGTGTCCTCGAGGGAAAACGAAGAACTGAAGAATAAAGGGCTGCAAAGTCCTGGACAATCAACCCAGATTCCTAATATAACAGCAGCACAATGTAGACAATATACCGAGTCAACTAATCTAATACTGAGAAGGACAAACAAGACTTGGAAAAACAAGACTTGACAACCTCAGGCAAATCAAGCCAAGGGACAGGAGGTTACAGTAACAGAAACCAAATAATAACTGGAGGGAGTGGTTCCAGGTAATTATTCATTACCTTGTTGAGCAATACACTGATACTACAATGATACATTGTTTAACCAGATACATTTCTGTGGAAGTTTTTCTTCAAGTGAAAATGCTTTAAGGAAATGTTTCCTGAACAATAGTACTATAAATATGACCAAAGAACCCAGTTGGTTTCAGACTTCAACTGAAGACATTACCAGACGACTTCATTTCTTAACACACCGAATACACGCAAGGACCCCAGGTGAGACACCACTTTATAATGAAACGAACAAGTAATGTTATGAAAGTGTGAATAGCCATCAACAGATTATGAGGTGTTTACATCTCTACAGTATTGCAGGAAGACTCAAACAGATTTAAGAACAAAAATATGCCTTCAAACTAATTGGAGGCATGTGTCGTTTTACAGTAGTGTTGTCACAATACTGGAATTTCCAACTTCGATACAATACCTTGAAAAATATTGATATTCGATAAAATTTTCAATACCACGGGGAAAATACGTCATACAAATAATTTGAGATCATCTCATAATTGTTTTGATAATTTGGGTAATTTTGTTGTAATATCTTACACATAGCACAAAGGAGGCTTTATTCAAATGATTGAACTACATTTACAAAAAAAGACAACAGTCAGTAATAAAATAAGAACAAATAAACAAATTTCAAACGATGGCACAAATAAATACAATAGAATAAAGAGACAAATGGAATAAACATGTTTTAAGTTTTTCAAGTGGGTATAATTCAGGTAAGAAATAATACAGAAATGAAAGTAATCAAATGTAAAATAACACTGGATAGTTTTCGTTGTTAAAATGAATTACAGATGGATGCTTACAGCCTGCTTAAAATTACAAAAGTTTTTTGTTTGTTTGTTTATTGTTTTTTCAGTCAAGAGCAGTAATTCTCTGTCGTTTGTTCTCTGATTAACACGACAGCAGCAGGTTTATTAGGTTGCTGTCCTTTTAAGAGCTTGCTGGGAGGATCCAATATACTGTTTCACAACATGCGTTTTCTCACAACTAATAGAGTGCCCCAGGGATGACGCGTTTTTGTAGGCAAAACCCGGAAGCGAGTTAGCATTTTTGGACTTCCGGTTCCAACGCCGTAAAGTCTATGGGTTTTTGAATGGGTTTTTGCTTAATCGCCTGAAATAAGGTCTGTGGTTAACAAAGCCTCTAAATACTTTCACGTTTTGATCTATGATATAAAACGAACCAGTTATAACCCACTTGTGATTTTTTAAACTTTTACTGCGTCTTCAAATCGGCGGTTGCTAACAAATTGCTAAAAGGGACTACTTCCTTTGGCGGGGACTTTAGACGTCATCATTAAAAACAGGACATTTGGACAGCATTTCTCATGAAAAAGTGGATAAGTATTCATACACAGCGCAGATCATAATCAGTGAGCATGTTTTTAAATAGAGTTGTTTTCTAAATAAAGTTTGAGGACGCAAAAAAAAAAAAAAAAAAAGTTTAAGGACGCTTGGTGGTGACGACGTTGATCCGCGACCATGGCGTGCTGTAGTCCGTTTATAGCCTACTGTTAGCCTTTTATATCTGACGACTTTATTTAGGCTTCAAAATCTATAAATGTTGTGTTCACTTGTAAAGATTATCTTGATAGACAAAACGTGTAAGTGTCATAACCCTTTGTTAAACACAGAGCTTATTTTCTGCGATTTTCCAAAAGTCTATGGGAAAAATGCATAGGCTTTCGACCGAGGGAACCCGTGCGCCGCTAACTTCCGGGTTGGCCTACAAAAACGTGTCATCCCTGGGGCACTCTATTACGTCCCTAACTAATTTGACCGTTTAATCGCAATAGGCCACGAAAAAGAAGACTATTTAATTCTCGCGAGCTGTTTATGAGAGCAACACTTAAGTCGCGCTTAAATGGTGCAACGGTGCATGTCCACTGGCGCAAAGCGAGTGGAGTACATGGAGCATTTTTAGTTCATGCCAATGAAAGTTGAGCTTCTTGCTCGCGCACCGGAGGAGGCGGGTACTTGTCAGTTCGCTGTCAAAGAGAATGGGCAGCTGGTATCGGTGTATCGATACTGCAGAAAAGGCGTATTAGAATCGTTTCAGATATTTCAGCATCGATACATATCGAAATACTGATATTTTTGACAACACTATTTCACAGAATCCAATGGTTAGAAATCATTTAATGGAGTGCATTCAGTGAAGGACGGATGTATGCCTTTGTTTTTGAATTTTTTAAACTTTGATTGCATTTTAAGTAATTTTAAAATAATGTGAATGAGTAACAAGTAAAAATAGTTTTAGAATGATAAAGTAGTCATTATTAAACTTCAAATGTTTAAATATCACTGTTGTTTATTGTTATTTACTGCAGCCATGGCATCAGAGTCCATTGAAGTGGCAGCCCAAGGAAGACCAAATGGTAACTGCTATTTAGCCTACTTAAAAAAATTGTGGTAACAAAAGTACACATGATATTTAGTTTTTAAGGTTTGATTCTTTAATGGAATCTACCTGAATAAATCATGTTAAAATCTCTTAAATTATTTAGTCTATGACACAACTTTTTTTTTAGTGAAATGTGCTTTTTCATTTTAAGTTGACTCTCAAAAGTGTGTGATTTAGAGCGAATGGAAATGACCTGTTTGAGTTATGATGTACAATTAAAAGACTGTATCCTGCTAGCACAATACAAGTAAGAACAAACCTGTTACCGCACTGGCAACAGCAAAGGTATTACTCATTGAGCAAAGCAACATGCCACAAAAGTACTAATACGTGCAGTTATTCACAAGCTAACCATGAGCTCTACTCTTCTGCACAATGGTGCTAACGCTCAAAACTTCAACATAACAGAAACTCTTTCAAATGTCAAACATAACTGAACATTAAACACCAACAGATATTTGCCTTCACTCAAAAACACTTAAAATAACACTTCATTTCAATATTTACTCTCCAATTCGAGCCATATGCAAAGCATGAGGGGAACTAACAATGGTGCATCTAAATAAAACCACATAATTGAGCTAATTCTCATAAAATAAATAGGTAGCCTTCTTTCCTTAATTTTATTAGCTTCATCGATTCCTCAATTCAAGCCTCAAAACTGTGAAAGTTTCCTTTAAAAAAAAAAAAATTAGGAAAATGTATCTCTTGGTTTTATTAGTGGAATGTTCCCAATATTTTCCATACAACACTGAACCACAATTTTATTAATAAAATATACACACTATTTTTAATTATCAGCTTAATTTGTTTTAAATGAAAATTACAAGGCCGACATTTTTAAGTGTTTTTTTTTTTTTTTTTACAGACAAAATGATAAGTGCATCATAAAATAAGCAATAATGATAAAGTCACAATTGTATTTGACACTGTATAATCTACAGTGTCAAACTGCAGGAGTTGCCACTAAGTCTTGAGCCAAAATGGACAAGACAATAAAGTGTGCTTGTGTTGTTTAAAATACACTTACTGCAAAGGTATTTAGGTTTTTACCCCTATAAGTGAAGAATGAAAAATAACCTTAAAAAATATACAGAGCCTGCTTTTCTGCAACAGATAACTTACATTTTAGCTTTATTTTATTCACTCTGAAAATATTATAATTGAAAGTCATGAGCATATTTCCATAACACGACAGTTTGCCATAACAGCGGCTGAGTTGTTCAACTTGAAAGATGCTCTTGTGTGCATCATACAGACAGAGAGAGATGGGCGCAATAAGTTTTAAATGTACGCAAGAAATTGCATTAAAATATTAAACATGTTTCAATAAAAAAACATTTTGCTGTATTTTTGTATTATTAGATTGAACTGGAACCATATATAACATTTCATATTAAACATTTATGGCTCTATGTAGATCATACAAAAAAAAAAAAAAAAAAACATTTAAATATATCTCTCCAGGCATTTTTGCCTTGGTTGAATTCATCCATTGTTGAATGCAGCACCAGTTCTCGACCCCTGATCTGATCCTATAATTTAGTTACTTTACATAATATCCAACTCTGGACAATGTATTATATTAGGGTAAAAGTTATGCGTATTTGGCGTGCTGTCCGGGAGGAGGGAATTTTGGTGCAGTTTCAGGCACCAACAGAGATCGACTCATTGAACGCATCCCAAAACTGGGTCACCTTTAACACCACTAACATTTACTGTTAAAATCACCCATTTTAAAAGTACTTTAAAAGTAAGGTTTTGAATTAATATCTTTGAATGAAGATTACATTATTAAGAATTTGAGAAATGTTTTTGTGATGTCAGTGTTTTAACCCAAACATCAATGATGCATTTTTATGATTTTAGGAACTAAAATGTGTCTTCCATGTATTCACAGAAATGTTCATAATAAACAGTAGAACTATAATATACTGTCGGCTAATCAAATGATTGAGCAGGAGACATTTATTGATCAATCAAAGTCTCTTTGAAAAATATCACTAAGGAGGTTGAAGTTTAATCCAAGTCTTGTGAAGCAATATGATTACTTTGTATGAAGAACAAAATGAAATTTGAGCCCTGTTCCTCCCTCCAAATCCTGGAGCAGTTCATGTCTACAGAAGACAAATCAAATATATGGTGATGTGTCAATAATATCAAACCCTCAGTAGTGTCAGGATTTGGAATCTGTAAACAGTAGAGGAATCTTTCTAAATATCTTCCGTGTTGGAGGATTTCTGAACGTGTGAGCGATGGATGCTGGGATCATTTTCTCCTGACATGATAATCACACTCTTCATGTCTCTTGATTTCCACAGACAGTGTTCCCAGGACCAGGAACAACTTGCTACAACATAAGTCACTTAGAAAAAACAGGCAGAAAAACTCACTGAGTGTGTTCATGTTCTTCCTTGAGAAGGAGAAAAAAAAAAAACATGACAGAAGAGTTTTACAGTTGATCGTGTAAATGATGACTAAACTGTACTGAGACACTGCTGATGTATTGAACATGAAGGGTTCAGCTACATTAAAAGATTGGACAGATTTATAATTCCTGATTGTGGTGTGTTTTATCTTCATCAGATTCCCTTCAACTCACTCTGGATCTGAACACAGTGAATAAATACCTCAGTCTGTCTGAGGGGAACACACTGATTAGCAAGACTGACACAGTCCAGCCGTATCCTGATCATCCAGACAGATTTGATGACGTTCCTCAGGTGTTGTGTAAAGAGAATGTGGGTGGATCCTGTTACTGGGAGGTTGAGTGGAGTGGTGAATATGTGTCTATAGCAGTGTCATATAAGAGCATCAGCAGGAAGGGAAATGGTAATGAGTGTAAGTTTGGATGTAATGATAAGTCCTGGAGTTTGGACTGCACTCCCTCCAAATACTCATTCTGGTACAAAAACATAAAGACTGATCTCCCTGTAAAGCCCCAAAGCTGTAAAATAAGAGTGTATGTGGATGTCAAAGCAGGAATTCTGTCCTTCTACAGCGTCACTGACACAATGAGCCTCATCCACACAGTCAAGACCACATTCACTGAGACGCTCTGTCCCGGGTTTTGGTTTAAAAATGGATCAGTGAAACTGTTCATTAATCAGTAAGACTGCAGTGGGATTCTACCAATGATGCTTTGAGCTCATGATATATCAGTTAGAGTGAGATGTTTTAGAGTCTCTTCATTCTGTCACAGAAATAACATATCAGAATTAATGTGTGTAATAAATCCTTATACATCGATAGTTAGATCAGTGTGGTGACGGCATGTACCTGTGCTTTTCTCAAGATCTGTTTGTGTTGATGGGAATCACCTTCATTAAGTTCTTACTGTAGTGTCACATCAATCATTTATTATTTCATGTATGTATAATTGAGATTTGTTAAACATTGTGTAATCCAATTGTGTTTTAGGGGTCAAAGCACTGAAGGTGCTGCAAAATTATTGTATTTGTTCTGTTTTGTCAATTTTTCTGCTCTAAACATGTATGGGCATCAGAGGCTGTAAGTCACAGAAATCCCAAGACTGGAAAAAAAAAAAAAAAAACAATAAATAAAACTTCTTCTAGACTGTTGGTCTTGTTCGCTCAAAAACTCTGAATGACTCTGAAAAACCTGATACATCAGAGCACTGTGCAGATAATAAATGGTCACAGTCGTCATTTGTATGTATTGATCTGTATCTGCTGATCGAACCTAACGAATCCTGATACACAGAGATGGAGGGATAGGTCAGGGTTAGGGTTTAGGGTTACCAAAATGCTCAAATCCGGCCATCTTATTAGATGATTTGGTATTTTGCATTTAAAGACCCCCTGTGGTCAAAATTAAGTTTTTAATATGCTTTAAGACAAACCATGTGCAAATTCATAAGTCAGCACCATTGCTGAGTATTTTATGTTTGAAACTGCAGTAAACCAAAAACCCTCGGTTAGAAATCGGTGGTGTTTGTGATGTCACAGACTACCTTGTAATCAATCACAACAACTCACCGGCAGGCTTTAGCATATCATTAACTAAGACCGCTCTGAAGCAGGAAAGTCTCGAGAGAAGCAAGGTTATCCAGGTATATTTTCTGTTGGTATGAAAAATTGTGTAGATTTATCATTATAGCGAGTCTATTGCGATGTTATGATGAACTATATGCCTTTCTCCACTGACGTTCTGAGTCGTTCAAAGTGTTTGTAAGGATAATGATTGTTAGAAGGCAGCTGTCTGATTCTGAGATGAAGAACAGGAACGGTGTGTGTAACATTAGCAACACATTATTGGCTGTTTGATAACATAGTCAAGCAAGGCTAATCATATTAATTCATATCAGACACATACAAATTAACCGTCGCAAGTGCTGTGCCAAGTGTGCGAGCGCATAGCGGCTCGCACCAAAGTAAAGTGACAGCTGATTTAAAGTAAAGCCAATAAAGTTCGTGTTTTTGTCCTTCAAAATACTTTAATACAATAAAACATAGCTAAAACAATATTGCTCTGAGCGTGTGACCGTGATTCGTGTGCATATGAAGAGTTTCGTTGCAAAACGAGATAACTCTGTTTTTTTAATTTTTCAAAAATCTTGTTTTTTGGTTGTGCATTCCAATTAATATCAATTCAACTGCAGTTGGTTTGTTTTATACATAATACATAATAATAAACATGTTTTGACAAAAATGTTAAAAACGGAGTTATCTCGTTTTGCAACGAAACTCTTCATATTCAGTAAGTGTGGAATCGCATGTCAAGTTCTGAGAGAGCTTTATTCAGTCCATTATAAATTCTGAAATTGGCAACCTCTGGAATGGATCAAACCATAGATATTAGCCTACCTGATGAGTTCAAGTAAATATGCTGGAAAACCGCGCTCATTCAAGGATGTGCATTTATTTCATGTACAGAGAAGGCACGGGCTCCTGCAGGATCTCATCTGAATTTTTTTTTTTTTTAAAGTGGATTCAGAATGTTTTACAAAGGCGTTTTACCAATTCATAATTTGAAACACAATTTAAGCGTCAGAAAATATGAACAGTTCAGTTGCAGAGCTGTTAAACTGAATATACAAAGCGAAGTAAGCTTTTTTCTTAAATATCCAACACAAACAACAAATTGCTTGTCACTAAAGCAACAATATATACTCCGAGCTGGCGTGAGCGAGTGGAGGCGGGGCTAATTTGCATATTCATTGATCCATGTATATTAAATAGGGGTGTAACGATATGCTCAGGTCAGGTTCATTTATTTAAAAAACATTAACAAATTTCAATAATTTTCCTTGTTGTACATACAAGATCACATTTCAGGTTTAATAAAAACCTTCTGTATTCAAATTAACAGCTGAATAGGTCTGTCACTGAAAAAAAAAGTTAAATTTAACATGAGAATTTAACTTAGAATTATGAATCCTAAGCGACCGTTCATATATCGCGTCTAAAACGCGACGGAAGGTGCGGCCGCACCACTTCTCCTTCTTTCCAAAGTGCTTGCGCTCCCGTGGCGTCGGTCGTTGCTATGCAACCATGAACTGTGCTCGCCAAGAGGATCAGGAAGTTTCAGCAAAGGATAAATTGATTTCTAGCCCTTGCATTAGCTTTACTACTAGATATATTTATAGAGATAAGATATAAAAACCATCCTGTACAGCTATGATCAGCTGTTTGGCTGAGATTTTGATGTTTTGTTACGGAAAGGCCATAGCTGATCGGTTGGTTCTTGTCACATGACCTGCGGTGCGCTTGCAGCATTCTGAAAAGTTGAGAATTTTTCATCTCGATGCGCCTGGAAAACGCACCGCATGCGTGTCGCGACCGTGTTGCTTCCATTATGAGCGCGCCTGCTGCGTGGCTACATTTGATATAACTGACTTGCACGCGGAAAAGACGCAATATGAGAACGGCCCCTAACTTAAAGCAAAGCATCGCAAGCATATTTTGCTTTTCTGTGAGCACAGCTGTTGCTGTGGCACTGCGGTGAAAGAAAGCCACGACTTTTCTCACGCGACCAAGCAAGAGACTGATGCGAGAAACACTTACTGAACTAGAGAGCTAAATCGCCATCACCTGCTTTCAAATGGAGCAGCATTTAATAGACAGAGCCGTAGATCACTGAAAAGCCACACAATATTGCGTTCAATATCGAAGGCGATTCATCTGCGATATTGAACGCGATATTGCGTGGCTTTTCAGTGATTTACGGCTCTGTCTATTAAATGCCGCTTCATTTGAAAGCAGGTGATGGCGATTTAGCGGTAATCAGGGAACCGGCTTTACTGACGAAATGCACGTGACAATTGCATGCGATATATCGCCCAGCCCTAGACGGCAGTCTAATCTTATTGGTTGAGCTGACGTGACCTACTCTACAACATGGAGGTGGCAGTGAGAGAAGCCGGGTTCAATCAGCTCTCTAGTTCAGTAAGTGTTTCTCGCATCAGTCTCTTGCTTGGTCGCGTGAGAAAAGTCGTGGCTTTCTTTCACCGCAGTGCCACAGCAACAGCTGTGACAATTGCATGCGATATATCGCCCAGCCCTACTGCCATCATATCGTAAAAGTATCGACATCACTCTATGATGCATATCGTAACATTTTTGCATCGCGAAATATTGTACTGCGATATATCGTTACACCCCTAATATTAAATGAAGCAAGGGTGTAGAATTACGTTCAAGCTATTTTAAGGCATGAAGAAATTTTTTTCCCTTGAATTTTTTTAAATATGTCATTTTGGTGAACAAAGATGAGTTTTAAGGGATAAAATAATTGACTACAGGGGGACTTTAAAAAGATTTTACTTTCAATAAAACACCTGAAATGTGTTTGTAAAAGGCTTTTTTATGCATGTTTGGCCTGAGTTTTTGTTGAGCTTGTGGCAATTCAAACAATTTGAAACAGTAGGCTCATTTGAGACATGCCTAGCCTCACCTGAAATGTAGGCGGCTGCAGTGAGGGAAGGAGTGAAAAATGTGCAGGCAAGAGGACATCTGTGAGATCAAAGGCGGATATCGTGGGATTCACGCTTGTGCGCTGTGTTGCTGATAAACTGGATGTAATTTAAAGGGTCATGAAACCCCTCTGCTGCAGCAGTGTTTTTTCACACTTTCGATTTGAAAAGGCTTCCAAAAAGGGGCGTGGTCGACTGCGAAAAGGTGGGATGGGTATTGTGTGGAAAGAGGGAATGGTTTGCATAAATAGGGGAGTGTCATTGGGTGCATTAAAATTAGCTAATTTGCAAACCGGCAATGCACACACACAGACACAGGTGACATGGATAGCGATACCGACAGCAGCAGTTACAGCGGTTCTGAGAGCTGTCTGGAAGTGGAAGACTTCTCCCCACCAGATTCCCCTGAATCGCACTGTGAACAGATTGATGACAGTGCAGGTCCAATGCCTTATCTGTCACAGACACGCCAGGCTCTACCATCAACCAATCACAATGCTCCCTGTCACCAGAGTACTGATCACGCACACCTGCACATCATTATCACACTCATTACCGTCATTATAAAGGACTCACTCTCAGTCACACTCATTGTCCAGTCTCCTTAGCATCTTACCAGTATGCTCTCCACAAGGACCTCGTTGGGAACCTATCTGTGACTCTGTTCATCTCCTGTCCTATATGTTCTAACTCTTGTTAGATGTGCGTGAAGTCCCTCAGCCTCGTGTTGTGTGGAATACTACCTCCGTTCGTCATTCATCATCCTGCAACTACTAAGGACAGTATTATCATTCCATTCCTCTCCATTCTCCTTCAGAATTGCTGAAACTCTCTGGACTCAGAAGAATGAAACCACCCAATCACTCTCCAGTTTCATCTCGCATTTCAAGGAAGTCTTCGGAAAGTCTCCTTGGGATTCGTCAATCGGTGAGCAACTTTATCATTTGAAACAAGGATCTATGACTGTAAATGAAAATGCTCTGCAATTCAGAACTCTTGGAGCCAACCGTGGATGGAACGAGCAATCACTTCTCACCACCTATCGTCAAGGAATGAATCCACGCGTGTGGTTGCATCTCGTTGCATACGAAGACACTATTGGGCTGGAACGCTTCATTCAACTATCAATACAATTCGCCACTCGTATGCAGTTGTGTCTCGCAGAGCACCAGGGCCAGCTAGAACCAACGCTATCTCTCCGCCGTCCTGAATCCGTCAGCCCTCCAGAACCAGTCAGCGAACCGATGCAACTGGATTTCACTCGTCTGATAACAACTGAGCGGCAGAGGTGGCTGACCCTGAGGCTATGTTTGTATTGTGGGGCTGCAGGGCATATGATAGCCAATTGCCCCATCCGTCCTCCTCGTCCCATGGTGAGTGCTATTCTCCCTCCTCTGAATTCTATGAAACCATTCTCCATTGTTGTAAACCTTACTGCTGCTGATATCTCTGTTTCAGTTAATGCGCTCCTCGACTCAGGGTCAGCCAGAAATTTCATCTCTGGTGCCCTCTGCTGCCAACTCAAGCTCAAGACCATCAATACGTCAACTACCTTCCAGATCAACTCAATAACAGGGAAACCGCTCAGTCGAAGAAAAGTCAATTACCTTGTTGGACCCGTACAACTGCAAGTTGGTGTTTTGCACATTGAACAACTCTACTTTCTGGTTCTGGAGGAATCCACTGCTGACGTGATACTTGAAGTGGGGTCAGAATTGTTTTCCATCATGTTTCTCAAAATTACCTCAGCCATCTTCTTCCTGTTCCCAGTCACTTCCTGTCTGTTCCACGTCGATTGAAAGTCCAGTTGAGAAACAATCTGTTGATATACCACCATGTTATGCCCACTTCAGTGATGTGTTCTGCCCGAAGAGAGCCTCTAAGCTGCCTCCACACCGGCCATGGGACTGCGCAATAGATCTGCTTCCAGGTGAGCCAGTGCCCCGAGGAAGGACCTACCCACTGTCACAACTGGAGGAGAAGGCCATGGAAGAATATGTAAAAGAAACAAGGTTACATCCGCCCTTTGACTTCCCCTGCTGCTTCGAGCTTTTTCTATGAGGCCAAGAAGGACTGAGGCTTGCGGCCTTGCATCGATTACCAGGCACTTAACAAAATCACTGTGAAGTTCCGTTATCCCCTTCCTCTCGTCCCTGCTGCTCTGGAACATCTCCGAGGTGCCACTGTATTCTCCAGGCTGGACCTCCGCAGCGCATACAACCTTATTCGTATACGTGAGGGGGACGAGTGTAAGACGGCCTTCATAACTCCTACTGGCCACTACGAGTATCTCGTCATGCCCTATGGACTAGCCAACGCCCCCTCCGTATTCCAGGACTTCATCCATGAGGTGCTCCGGGAGTTCCTAAACAAGTTCGTCCTGGTCTACATCGATGACATCTTGATCTACTCCTGGAGTATGGCCGAACATTGCCACCACGTTGCGGAGGTCCTGCAAAGCCTGAGGGAGTTCCATCTGTTCCTGAAAGCTGAAAAATGTTCATTCCATCAACCCTCAGTGCAGTTCCTTGGATATACCATCGACAGCAGTGGCATCCAGATGGACGAGGGCAAGGTGGAAGCCATTACCAACTGGCCAACTCCAACTACCAACTGGCCAGCTTTCACCACAGCGCCCCTTCTGGTCCATCCAGATCCTGAGAAACCCTTTGTGGTGGAGGCTGACGCATCTACAACTGGTGTAGGAGCCGTCCTGTCTCAGCAGCAGGGGAATCCAAGTCGACTTCATCCATGTGCCTTCTTCTCCCGGCGGAGGCAAACTACGACATCAGCAATCGAGAACTTCTAGCTATTAAGTTAGCTTTAGAAGAGAGAAGGCATTGGTTGGAGGGTGCTCAACACCCCTTCCTTGTGTTAACTGATCATAAGAACCTGGAGTATCTACGAGACGCTAAGAGACTCAATCCTAGACAATCACGGTGGGCACTCTTCTTCACAAGATTCAATTTCACCATTTCCTATCGTCCTGGTCCCAAGAATGTCAAAGCTGATGCCCTATCTCGTCTTTACAATCCAGAGGAGAAATCAGAAGAGCAAGAACCTATTATTCCCAATGAACTCATTGTAAGTCCCATCACATAGACTGAGGAGACTCTGCCCTCCTCCAATGCCTCAGCAGACACTCCGCCGGGCTGCCCCCCAGGATTACAATACATCCCAAGAATCCGGCGCATTCCCCTCATACATTCCAGCCATACTTCACTGGCCACCCTGGGGTCAATGAAACCCTCTCGCTTCTGAAAAGATCGCTTCTGGTGGCCAAATACGGCATCTGACGTGAGAAGGTACGTGAAGGGATGTAAGGAATGCGCCATTTCCAAGAGCCCACGGCATCTTTCCTCTGGTAAACTCCAGCCTCTGCCCGTTCCCAATAGACCATGGTCACACCTAGGAGTAGACTTTATCACTGATTTGCCAGTTTCCATTGACTGTACCTGCATTCTAATAGTTGTTGATAGGTTTTCTAAATCTGTACATCTTCTTCCCCTGAAGGGTCTCCCGACAGCCATGGAGACAGCTGAACTTATGTTTAACCATATCTTCAGGTACTACGGCATCCCGGGTGAGATTGTGTCTGACAGAGGGCCCCAATTCATCTCCAGAGTATGGAAGGCTTTCTTCTCTCTCCTAGGTGTGACCGTAAGCCTCTCGTCTGGATACCACCCACAGACGAACAGGCAGACAGAGCGGAAGATTCAGGAGATCGGTCGCTTCCTCCGTACCTTCTGTCACGGCCACCAGAACTCTTGGAACCAGTTCCTGGGCTGGGCCGAGTATACACAGCATTCCCTGCGGCAGTCTACCACTGGCCTTACACCAGTGCATGCTCGGTTACCAGCCCCCACTGTTCCCCTGGTCAGGGGAACCCTCGGATGTTCCAGCAGTCGACTTCTGGTTCCAAGAGAGCATCAACTCCAGCGAGCACTGCACAGGCGCAGCTTGACAGCTGACCTTCGTCGCTCCAATGGTCCCCAGTACCAACCCGGACAGAAGGTCTGGCTGTCCACCCGGGACATCAGACTGTGCCTGCTGTGCAGAAAGTTAAGTCCCAGATTCATTGGTCCCTTTACTATTGTGAAGCAGATCAATCATGTTACTTATCAGCTCCAACTTCCTCTGGTGCCGTGGTGGTCGCTTAGAATACCTTGTCGACTGGGAAGGATACGGCCCCGTTGGGTACTGTCACAGACACGCCAGGCTCTACCATCAACCAATCACAACGCTCCCTGTCACCAGAGTGCTGATCCTGCTCACACACCTGCACATCATTTTTACACTCATTACCGTCAGAATGAAGGACTCACTCTCAGTCACACTCATTGTCCGGTCTCATTAGCATCTTACCAGTATGCCATTATAGTGATCCATAAAAGTGAGCGTGGTCGTACAGGCAGGGTCAAAACAGGAACGAACAGGAACAGTAAGGAACAGGCAGAGTCGTAGTCAGGGTACAGGCAAAGGATCGAGGCAGGCAGCAATGGGTCGTAAAACAGGAATCAGGCAAGAACAGTAACAAACAGGAAGACAGGGAGATAACGCTTAGAATTGCACACTGGGGAAACAAGACTTCGTGGTGAGGTGGTGTGTGTGAAAGTCCTTTATAGTCCTGGTAATGAGCTGCAGCTGGATGTGGTGATTAATGTGACATAACGCCCCCCTCCCGGAAGGCACGTCCTCGCTGCATAAAAGGAACAGCTAGGGAGGGCGCGCCTTCCGGGAGGGGAGCGTTATGTTATGTTCACTGTCTGTCCTGTCACTTCTCGGACTACATTCCCCATCATCCTCTCTGCCAGTCACATTCACACACTCCACATTAATCACCACATCAAGCTGCAGCTCAGTACCAGGACTATAAAGGACTTTCACACACACCACCTCACCGCAAAGTCTTGTTTCCCCAGTGTGCAATTCTAAGCGTTATCTCCCTGTCTTCCTGTTTGTTACTGTTCTTCCCTGATTCATGTTTTACAACCCATTGCTGCCTGCCTCGATCCTTTGCCTGTACCCTGACTACGACTCTGCCTGTTCCTTACCGTTCCTGTTTTGACCCTGCCTGTATGACCACGCTCACTTTTAATAAAAGCTCTGCATTTGGATCCCTATCTGAGTCACCCATCGTTACAGAAGAATCGTGGTCAAGATACAGGCAGTAGATCAGGGCAGGCAAATATCATTCACAGTCCAGATAACAATAAACAGTCCAAAGGCAGAAGGCAGAGAATCATCAACCGGAAACAGGCAGGGATCAATAACAGACAGGCAAACAGGATTCAAACGCTCAGAATTGTCACAAGTAAACAAGATCTCGCAATGTGTGTGTGTGAGTGAGAGTCCTTTATAGTCCAAGTAGAGAGCTTTAGGAGTATGTGGCAATAGGTGATTGGTGGAGTGAGTGCATGTGACAGGCAAGGAGGATGCTGGGAAGTGTAGTCCGGAACTGACAGGATTCGTGACAGAATGTCCCCCTCCCGGAAAGCGTGTCCTCACGCCGTGGATAGCACAACTGGGGAGGGGGGGTGGGTGCCCTGGAGACCTGCTGGCAGGTAATACTGGATGTGCAGACGGGTATGAAGGTCTCCAGGGCAGGTCCAGGAACTCTAGGCACCACGGCGGGTCAGGAGCCTCGGGCGGCCACGGCGAGTCAGGAGCTTCGGGCGGCCACAGCGGGTCAGGAGCCTCGGGCGGCCACTGCGGGTCAGGAGCCTCGGACGGCCACGGCGGGTCAGGAGCCTCGGCCAGCCACGGCGGGTCAAGAGCCTCGGCCAGCCACGGCGAGTCAGGTGGCTTGGGCAGCCACAGCAGGTCAGGTGGCTCGGGTGGCCACGGCAGGTCTGGAGTGTCGGGAAGCCATGGCGGGTCAGGTGGCTCGGGCAACCACAGCAGGTCAGGTGGCTCGGGCGGCCACGGCAGGTCAGGTGGCTTGGGCAGCCACGGCAGGTAAGGTGGCTCGGGCGGCCATGGCAGGTCAGGAGTGTCGGGAAGCCACGGAGGTTCAGGTGCCGTGGACGGCCCTGGCAATACAGGGGCTATTGGTGACCGTGGCAGTTCAGAGTCCATAGACGGCCCTATCGGACCTGTAAACCCACCCACTGGTTCCCCACCCACCAGTTCCCCACCCGCAGGTAGGTATATGCCCCACACCCCCCCCAAAAAAATTCTTGGGGGATTCAATGGTGGAAGTGAAGGGCTCGTGGACTAGGAGCTTGGCTGGTGCCGGCAGGGCAAGGAGCTTGGGTGGTGCCGGCAGGGCAAGAAGCTTGGCTGGCGCCGGCAGGGCAAGGAGCTTGGGTGACGCTGGCAGGGCAAGGAGCTCGGGTGGCACTGGCAGGGCAAGACACTTGGGCGGCTCCGGCAGGACAAGGAGCTTGAGCAGCGCCTGCAGGGCAAGATGCCTGGGCGGCTCCGGCAGGGCAAGGAGCTTGGGCTCTGGAGCGGACTCGATGGCTGGAACGACTCCTATGTTCAGAGACTCTGAAGGGGCGGCCATCTTGCCCGTGGGCACTGGCGAAACGGCCATCTTGTCCCTTGCATCCAGAGAGCTTGAGTGCGTAGCAGTCGGCGAGCTTGTGTGCGAAGCGTCCGGCGGGCTTGGGTGCGAAGCATCTGGCTGGCTTGAGTGCGAAGCGGCCGGCTGGCTTGAGAGCGAAGCGGTCGTCGGAGGCTTAGGAATGCCAGCCGCTCATGCTGATGTTAGCGGTGGATCAGCCACACTGGAACGCAATCCTCTCTGCTCCCGGACAGATCCAGAGACGGGACGTGACTCTAGAAAATCAGCAGGGACGTGACGTCGTTCTGGAAGATCAGCTGAGACATGACTTGGCTCACGGAGATCAACTGTGCCTTGACTTTGTGTTGTTGTTGTGGCAGCCATCTTGTGAGTGCTCTCCTTAGCGGCAGCCATTTTGTGAGTGCTCTCCTTAGCGGCAGCCATTACATGATTCACCGTGGTGTCGCATTTCTCCACGACACCAACAGTAAATGGAAAGCCAACACACAATAAAACATAATCCAAAAACTGACTTAGAGATGAAAGGGGTCCCTCACGAATGAGTTGTGATTTGAGTGGCTGATTAATGCCCTCACAGAAAAAGTCTATCAGCGCACAGTCCGGCAAGTCTGAATGATAAGCAATGTCCAAATATTCCACAACATATTCCTCCAGTGATCGTGAGCCCTGTTTGAGCTTTAATAATGAAAATGCAAAGTTCCTACCAGACCAGTGATCATCAGAAAAGCTGCTGGATCGCTGTTGTGGCGAGGTCTTCTGTAACGATGGGAGACTCAGATAGGGATCCAAACGCAGAGCTTTTATTAAAAGTGAGCATGGTCGTACAGGCAGGGTCAAAACAGGAACGAACAGGAACAGTAAGGAACAGGCAGAGTCGTAGTCAGGGTACAGGCAAAGGATCGAGGCAGGCAGCAATGGGTCATAAAACAGGAATCAGGCAAGAACAGTAACAAACAGGAAGACGGGGAGATGACGCTTAGAATTGCACACTGGGGAAACAAGACTTTGCGGTGAGATGGTGTGTGTGAAAGTCCTTTATAGTCCTGGTAATGAGCTGCAGCTGGATGTGGTGATTAATGTGGAGTGTGTGAATGTGACTGGCAGAGAGGATGATGGGGAATGTAGTCCGGGAAGTGACAGGACAGACGGTGATCATAACAGTTATTCTGCAGATCTAAAAAAATATTATCATCTTTGTCTCCCCAGGTCAAAAAAAAGTATACTTGAGTGCATTAAAAAAATACTTAAATACAAGCAAGTACATTTGTAGTACATTCTTTATTTTGGTGCTAAATAAAAGTGTCAAAATCATACACTATAAATACACTATTTTAAAGTATATTTGTACTTTAGTTGTACTTCACTGCACTTGGAAAAGGATACTAAATACTAATACAACTTAAATATATTTTTAGTGCATTGAAATAAAGTATACTACCTCAAAAATATACATGAGAGTTTTATTAGTGTATTTGTTAAAAGTGTGCTTTGAATGCTTTAAACATTAGTTCAATTTTAGTAGACTTTTATGTAGTAATTCTAAGTTTAAATGAAGTTCATTCTATTACAAATATATTATTAATGTACTAGTCATAAGTACATTTTCCCAACTGTGGTACTTAAGTATACTTAATATAAATGCACTAATTAGCACTAACACTTAAATAGTTTATTAGTGCATTGAAATAAAGTATACTACTGCAAAAATATACAGAGGAGTTTTATTAGTGTATTTCTTAAAAGTGTGCTTTCATTGCTTTAAAATTAGTTCAATATTAGTAGACTTTTATGTAGTAATCCTAAGTTTAAATTAAATTCATTTAATTACAAATATATTACTAATGTTCTAGTTATAAGTACATTTTCCTAACTGTGGTACTTAAGTATACTTAATATAAATGCACTAATTCGCACTAACACTTAAATAGTTTATTAGTGCATTGAAATAAAGTATACTACTGCAAAAATATACAGAAGAGTTTTATTAGTGTAATTCTTAAAAGTGTGCTTTCAGTGCTTTAAAATTTATTTCAATCTTAGTAGACTTTTACATAGTAATTCTAAGTTTAAATGACAATCACAAATATATTACTAATGTTCTAGCTATAAGTGCATTTTCCCAACTGTGGTACTTAAGTACACTTAATATAAATGCACCAATTAGAACTAACATTTCAAATGATTTTAAGTGTAGTCAGATAAAGTAAACCAAATATACAGTGTTTTATAAGTGCATTACTTATGTGCTATGAATGCTTTTTATTTTTTTATTTTTATATATACTGTATATATATTTATATACACTCACCTAAAGGATTATTAGGAACACCATACTAATACTGTGTTTGACCCCCTTTCGCCTTCAGAACTGCCTTAATTCTACGTGGCATTGATTCAACAAGGTGCTGAAAGCATTCTTTAGAAATGTTGGCCCATATTGATAGGATAGCATCTTGCAGTTGATGGAGATTTGTGGGATGCACATCCAGGGCACGAAGCTCCCGTTCCACCACATCCCAAAGATGCTCTGTTGGGTTGAGATCTGGTGACTGTGGGGGCCATTTTAGTACAGTGAACTCATTGTCATGTTCAAGAAACCAACTTGAAATGATTCGAGCTTTGTGACATGGTGCATTATCCTGCTGGAAGTAGCCATCAGAGGATGGGTACATGGTGGTCATAAAGGGATGGACATGGTCAAAAACAATGCTCAGGTAGGCCGTGGCATTTAAACGATGCCCAATTGGCACTAAGGGGCCTAAAGTGTGCCAAGAAAACATCCCCCACACCATTACACCACCACCACCAGCCTGCACAGTGGTAACAAGGCATGATGGATCCATGTTCTCATTCTGTTTACACCAAATTCTGACTCTACCATCTGAATGTCTCAACAGAAATCCAGACTCATCAGACCAGGCAACATTTTTCCAGTCTTCAACTGTCCAATTTTGGTGAGCTCGTGCAAATTGTAGCCTCTTTTTCCTATTTGTAGTGGAGATGAGTGGTACCCGGTGGGGTCTTCTGCTGTTGTAGCCTTTCCGCCTCAAGGTTGTGCGTGTTGTGGCTTCACAAATGCTTTGCTGCATACCTCGGTTGTAACGAGTGGTTATTTCAGTCAAAGTTGCTCTTCTATCAGCTTGAATCAGTCGGCCCATTCTCCTCTGACCTCTAGCATCAACAAGGCATTTTCGCCCACATGACTGCTGCATACTGGATGTTTTTCCCTTTTCACACCATTCTTTGTAAACCCTAGAAACGGTTGTGCGTGAAAATCCTAGTAACTGAACAGATTGTGAAATACTCAGACCGGCCCGTCTGGCACCAACAACCATGCCACGCTCAAAATTGCTTAAAGGTCCCGTTTTTCGTGTTTTTTTGAAGCTTTGATTGTGTTTATAGTGTGCAATATAACATGTATTCATGTTTCGCGTGTAAAAAAACAGTATTTTTCACATAATTTACTTATCTGTATACCGCTGTTTCCACTGTCATAAAAACGGGCTGATGACTTCCTTGTTCTATGAAGTCTCTCCTTCAGAAATACATAACGAGTTCTGATTGTGCCAGCGGTTCCTGTGTTGTGATTCGACAGCAGTTTAGCGCATCTTGCCCGGAAAGGTCACGCCTCTTACCATAACGTGGAGATGCATGCGCTCAGTGTTATTGTAAAAATGTCTTTAATTTTACCCTATCAATTTGAGCCGGAATCAGACCCGGTGATTGGACTGCGGGATGAAAATGACAGCGTTTCGACGACATGGCGACAAACACACTCTACAAACGCAACTCTTGTGTATTCCTGTGGGCGGAGGTTAGTCAAAAAAACTGTTTTAGTGACGTCATTAAAGAAGGAAGTAGAGGGATGTAGTCCAAACTGGCCGTTCGATGTAGGCGACTTCTGTTAAATAAAATATCTCGCTTGGCATTGAACTTTGAGCTTTAAAATTTTACAGATTTTATTTATACTCTAACAACAACGTTACACACTAACTAAAGTTTGAAACATGGGATCACGAAGAACGGGACCTTTAAATCACCTTTCTTTCCCATTCTGACATTCAGTTTGGAGTTCAGGAGATTGTCTTGACCAGGACCACACCCCTAAATGCATTGAAGCAACTGCCATACGATTGGTTGTTTAGATAATTGCATTAATGAGAAATTGAACAGGTGTTCCTAATAATCCTTTAGGTGAGTGTATATATATATTTATATATAATGGATTTTCATGAAAAATACAGTACAAATGAATTAATTACAAGTAAACAGGTGAAAAAAACGTAGGCCTATTATTAAATGTATTAAAAAATATACTTGAAATGCAAGTTGTTAATATTACATTTGTATTCCCAACATGCTTATTAAAAGTGCATTAAAAATATTTTGAATTGCATTTTAATATATAATATAATAATTTCTAAACAGTATACTAGAAGTACTTTGGTAATAAATATATGCTTAGTTACAGTTTTAACACATATTCTGAAAACAAGCATATTTTTAATACATTCCTAAACAGTTTACCAACATTGGTAATAAATATATGCTTCGATACATTTTTAAAAAAATATGCTAAACACAAGTATATTTTTATTGAAGTTAGTGTATTTACAGAAAACATAGTTATGTTACTCTTACTTAAATTATTTTTTATATGTACTTTAAGAAAATAGCAAAAGGATTCAGCTTTAAGTGGGTTTAAATGTACTTAATAACCATGTGTAGGCCTACTGCAATATAGCCTATTTTAAATATTTATATATTTAGAATTTTAATATTTTCAAAATATATTTTGAAAAAGATTTTATCATTTACAATGTACAAACTTAATGTATTATAAACATTTATCAACTATTATTAAGCATTGCCATAAGCATATTTAAAATGTTGTTTAATATGTTGTTCAGTTTTACTTATTACTTATTACTTACTTATTTGTACCTGTAAACGGTTATGCTACTTAAAAAAAGGCTGTTGTCCATTACATAGGCTATGTTAATTGTAATAGAGTACTACTCCCACAAGGATTTCAACATCATATTATTTGAAATGCACCATAAATCAATTTTCTAATGATGCTTAAAAATTAGCTATATATTTACTTGTGTTTAAATTTAATCAACTATGTAACACACGTGACGAAACCTGATTGGTTCCAAGGTCGTTGAACAGCTCTGATTGGTTCTTATGATAATGAGCTGCAGGCTCTCACCTGAGAGAACCTGTTTACCAGATAAGCTGCACATACAAGGCCTATGTACCTTGAATGTTAATAGAAGACTAAATTTAAACTCTTAAATTATAGACTAGAGCAATCGTGTCACTTTAGAACACTTGGAAGAGACCACGCGATTCATATGCATTAGTTTTTTGAGATGACTTTTTGAAACGTTTTGGTGAATCGTCTTTCATCGGATGGAAATCTCTTGAGATTTCATTAAAATATCTCAGTTTTTCTTTCGTGTGGCCTTTGGAACCCCGTTATTTTGTGACTCCAGGTAAGATTTGTATTTGATTAACTTTACTTTTATATGCTAGTCGTATTTTTGATACAAAGTGTAACAGCGCGTCTTTTTCAATGCAGCTAGCCTACATTCAGTTTGACCAATCAGACGCGATTAGATGAAGATGCTGCACGCAGAAGTTACTGGTAAGTTTTTAATTGCTGTTTGCTTAAAGAAAATGTATGCTGTTTGCATAAATTAAAAAATAAAAAACTGAAATCTGAGTGCAGAGACAAGCGAAGAGTGTTTTAATGTCGTATCACCTGTGTTATAACGATTTAAAAAAAAACTTATCCTGTAATACTCACAATTTGCTTTATTGCTTCAAATATAAATATCAGTGACTTTGTGATAGAACTCTCCTCACTGTAAATGAGGTTGTTGGGCTTCTAATCTTATGTTTAGTGTAACTCAGATTGCTGCATAGTGACGACAGAGAAGAGGATAAAATGGACACTCATATGTCAAGCTTGATGAGGATATAAAAACTGTTATTCATTTGTTAATTTTATACAAATTCTTTTTTCCCTTTCACAGATCCTGTGATAAAGCAGCCTTCAAATAGTACAGTGTCTGAATTACAAGCCCTCAGTTGCAGAAAGTGCACGTTGTGCTCAAAGAAGTGACCCTCCACTTGAAGATGAAGATGTGACATTTAAACTCTTGTTTCTTTGTTTGGTTCAGGCATTTGCATGCTTACAATTGTTAAAAAATGCACTTCACTTCTGCACTTTATTTTTCAGTTACTTTTTTGAAAGTATTTTGGTCAAAAGATTAAATGCTGCTGTACTTTTTTAATGTACTGTAAGAATATTTGTAATGGTGTACACAATATGTAGTGCATTAAATTTTTTTTAGATTTCAAAGTGTGTGTGTGTGTATACAGATAAAAACAGCTTTATAGTGTTATGATAATGCATTTGTAATGACCTGAAATTGTATTGGAAATGTACATAAAGCACATTAAGACAATACTTCAAATATACTCTAACTGTAATAGCAGAAGTATTAAAAGTACATTGTAAATATATTTAAAAAAATACACTTAAATTGCACTAAATGTACTTAAAATGGGTCCATTTTAATTCAATATATTGCAAATAGCTTAAAACATGAACTTAAGTACATCTTGAAATATGCTTATTATACTTCAAGTTGTTTCAAAATAATACATTTAATATGCACTTAGTATAGTATAATTTAATATATTAAGTGTCCACAAAGCACAATTTAAATATATTTAGTGCCATAAAATACACTTTTTTGTACACTTCCATAATGTACTTAAAGTGCTCTATTTTCGTGCACTTATTTTCTACTTAATATACTAAAAGCTCTTCTTAAGATGTTCATAAGAAGTACTAAAGAACATCTAAGTGTACTCAACTGTGTTATTTTGAGACACCATGAAATTGAACTAATGTGCTTTTAACACACTATCTCTGTATTTAAAAAATGTATTTAGTTATCACTTGTTGTATACTTGAACCCATCTTTCATACACTTTATAATATACTTAACAGACATAAAAAATACACTTATGATGTTTTTCAAATATAAGATTAATATATACAAAATGTATTTATAATGTATGCATACAACATTGTGAATACATTTTGTATATATTATTCTTATATTTTAAATGATTCTTAAGTGTATTTCCTATGTCTGATGAGTACATTTAAAAGTGTATGATAGATGGGTTCAAGTGTACTACAAGATGTTACTAAGTACATTTTTTTAATACAGAGATAGTGTGTTAAAAGCACATTTTAGTTCAATTTCATGCTGTCTTAAAATAGCACAGTTGAGTACACTTAGATGTTCTTAAGATTATATGAAGAAGTACTAAAGTACAGCTTTTATTACATTAAGTACAAAATAAGTTCACGAAAATAGAGCACTTTAAGTACATTATGGAAGTGTATTAAGTATACTAAAAAAAAAGTGTATTTTACGGCACTTTTTTTGACCTGGGTTGTCTGACAGCTTTGGCATAATCCTCTCTTCAGGCAGGGGAATCTTTCGGTAGCCAATAAGCATTACTTAAGAACTGGTCTACAGTTCCAGTTTGAGGCATCTGCACCATTTTCAAATACCCATGCAAAATATGTAGGCCACAGCTACCCACAATTAGTAACACAGTATTGACATCTTGTCCAAGTTCAGTTTGTATTAGGTCCATCCTTTGAAAGCTGTACAAGACTTTTGTAATTCAACCCCTCTGTTGACTTGTGGAAGACCTCCACCATATCCTCTGCTGTGGCCCATGAATCCAGAAGTGAAGTAGCGTGTAATGACAGCATCATTGTCCTAAAATTTTAAATGAATGCCCATTTGCTTTGTTGGGCAGGTGTGTTGAGGCAAGTTAGAGCTAAACTCTGCAGGACAGTGGCCCTCCAGGACCGAGTTCGGAGACCCCTGGATTAAGTGATTGCCAGTTGACGAGCTCAAGGAAATAAAATGGCGCTGAAAAATAGCC
Organism: Chanodichthys erythropterus; assembly: GCF_024489055.1. Lineage (NCBI taxonomy): Eukaryota > Metazoa > Chordata > Actinopteri > Cypriniformes > Xenocyprididae > Chanodichthys > Chanodichthys erythropterus. The sequence continues at coordinate 70,821,349 of NC_090223.1, read as the reverse complement.
TAACCACTACAATACAAAACGAGTGAAACAACGTGACAAAAAACAAAAAATAAGGTATAGAATACATTTTGATAAATGGAAACTAAAATTTAAAGCAACAAACAAAAATCCCTGATATTCCATGACTTGGACAAAAAAAATATAACATTTCCTGACTTTAAAAGTGCGGAAGAGAAATTTTAAAATTCCATGACCCATGGGAACCCTGTATGAACTAATACTTTTGATTTGTATATTATGTTGCTCACACAAGTGGAAAAACATTTAAACATAAGCTTCATGTTTAAAGCCTACATAATTGGTAATGTGTTTGTAACTGTCCATAATTTATTTATTTGCCAAACTGCTGTAATTTTCTTTAAATCTGCTATTTATGGAGACTGTCTGCGGAACTGTTTCCCAGTGGTGTAAAGTGTTTGAGTAAATGCTATTAGTTACTGTACTTAAGTATCTTTTTGGCTACTTTGTATCAGGATATTAGCAACTTTTACTCTTTACTTGACTACATTTATGAACAAGTAAATGTAAACAAGTAAACTTTCTGCAGCAGTTTCTGCTATAAAGAAGGCATTGTAGGTACTATATCTTGTATGTTTGCCTTTACTCACCCAAACTTGCCAACAAGGCTACTTTACATGAATGCAAGTGTATTAGCAGTTAGTTATGAATCGCAGGTGTTTGATTTAGGAGATGAGGCAGATAAGGTATCTGTACTTTTATTCAAGTATGGTTTTCAGGTACTCTTTACACCTCTGCTCTTTCCAGAGTGACGACTTCTAAAACAGCTCTCTTTCGAGTGAATCCTCATGTGGTCCCTAAGGTTACCCATGAATCTGAAACTCTTTCCACACTGATCACACATGAATGCCTTCTCTTTAGTGTGAATTCTCATGTGAAAATAAAGTGAAAATTTATGTGCGAAACTCTTTCCACACTGATCACATGTGTATGGCTTCTCTCCAGTGTGAATTCTCATGTGAAAATATAGTGACAATTTATATGCGAAACTCTTTCCACACTGATCACATGTAAAAGGCTTCTCTCCAGTGTGAATATTCATGTGTTCCCTAAGGATTTGTTCCCGTGTAAAGCCATTCCCGCACAGAGTGCAGGTGTAAGGCTTTTCTCCAGTGTGACTTCTCATGTGGTCTTTAATGTGTCCTTTTTGACTGAAACTCTGTCCACATTGCTGGCAGGTGTAAGGCTTTTCTCCAGTGTGAATTCTCATGTGTCTTTCAAGGCTTCCTTTTACAGTGAAACTCTTTCCACACTGTTGGCAGGCGAATGGGCTCTCTCCAGTGTGAGTTCTCATGTGGACTATAAGGTTTCCTTTATGACTGAAACTCTTTCCACACTCTTGACAGGTATAAGGCTTTTCTCCAGTGTGAATTCTCATGTGGATTTCAAGTTTTTCTTTTTGTCTGAAACACTTTCCACACTCTTGACAGGTATGACGCTTCTCTCCAGTGTGAATTCTCATGTGTGCTGTAAGGTTACCTTTCTCACTGAAACTCTTTCCACATTGTTGGCAGGTGTAAGGCTTTTCTCCAGTGTGAGATCTTGTGTGGATTTCAAGTTTTCCTTTTTCACTGAAACTCTTTCCACATTGTTGGCAAGTGAATGGACTCTCTCCAGTGTGAGTTATCATGTGGACCTTAAGGTTTCCTTTATAATGGAAACTCTTTCCACACTCTTGACAGGTATAAGGCTTTTCTCCAGTGTGAATTCGCATGTGGTATTTAAGGCTTCCTTTTTGTGTGAAACTCTTTCCACACTCTTGACAGGTGTAAGGCTTTTCTCCAGTGTGAATTCGCATGTGGTATTTAAGGCTTCCTTTTTGTGTGAAACTCTTTCCACACTCTTGACAGGTGTAAGGCTTTTCTCCTTTGTGAATTCTCAAGTGGATTTCAAGTTTTCCTTTTTCACTGAAACTCTGTCCACACTGTACGCAGGCGAATGGGTTCTCTACAGTGTGAATTCTCATGTGGGTTATAAGGGTTATTTTTTGAATGTAACTCTTTCCACACAGTTGGCAGGTGTAAGGTTTTTCTGCAGTGTGAATTCTCATGTGGACTTTAAGGTTTCCTTTTTGATTGAAACTCTTTCCACATTGCCGGCAAGAAAAAGGTTTCTCTCCAGTGTGAATTCTCAAGTGGACTTGAAGGTTTCTATGTTGATCAAAACTCTTTCCACACTGTTGGCAGGTGAAATATCTTTTAGTTCCTGTCTTTTGAACTCTGTTTCGTGAGGAAGTCTTTTTAGCCAGATTTTTCCTTTTTAGCCTTTGTAGCCAATTCCAATCAAACACACCTGAACCAGCTAATCAGGATGTTCAGGGTTCCTTGATAATTACAGCAGGTGTGTTGGAGCAGGGTTGGGACTGAAGTCTGCAAGATGGTAACTCTCCAGGAGCAGGGTTGGACACCCCTGATCTATACCCTACCCTATGGATCAGGGATGGGCAGCTTTGGTCCTGGAGGACCTGCATAGTTCAGTTTTATCTCTATTTAAATACATGTGCCTGTAATTTTCAAGCAGTCCTCAAGAATAAGGGTTAAATATTGGGGTTGGGTTAAATTTTGCAGGTGTATTTGATAAAGGATGGAGCTAAACTCTCCAGGACCAGAGTTGACCATCCCGTCTATAGATCTTATACTCAGTACACCAGTGGTTTTCAAACCTGGTCCACAGGGACCCACCACTGCACATTTTGTATGTCTCCTGTATTTTTCACATCTGGTGAAGATCATCAGCTTGTTAGAGAAGACCTGACATTGATAGAGATATTTGCAGACTACTATTCCTGTTCACCAATAAGGTGAGAACCAGAACTGTTATAAACCTAAATATACTTGAATTAATTAAGTTAATTGAAAAGTCAACTATGCTATTAGTAATAGAAGATATTTGTTGTTGTAATGATGTCAGACATAGCACACACAAAAGTAGAAGCTGTTTCATACTGCGGCACGGTTAGCGATCTCACTACAGCCGTACCGAGCCTAATCTCTTCAAGCGGGCCAGGGCATGGTACGGAGTAGTCACACTAGACTTTGAGGGTCAAAAGTGCTCAAGTGTGAGTACACCCTTAATTTTGGTTTAAGACACATTTTGAGAATAATTTATGACACAAAACTTTCCCACCATTGACAGAATTTTCCTGGTATACGGTAGTGTAGGGAAAACACCCTAGGAAGTAAAATTAGCTCAAATGAAATATTTATAGGGAATTATAAAGAGTTGTTTAGATTACGACCGAGCAACTGATTCGTCCAGCGTTCATTTGCTCGAGCCGTAATTAAACTCTGGTAACGGATATAAATATCCAACAATCGTGAAAACCCTGATTAAAGCAGGTAGCTTGATCACAGTTTAAGACATTAAATCATAAAGCACATAATACAAGACACTTTCCTTTTAAAATCTACAAGAGATTTTATTTATTCTAACACAAACTAATCTAACACAAAGGCACGCACATACACACACACACACACACACACACACACATTCATACGCGTTGCAGTAAGAAGGAAATGAGAGAGAAAGAGTTTTGAAAGAGAGAGAGAGGGAGAGAGAGAGAGAGAGATCTGATTAACCGAATTCCTATCAATGCATTTCAAAGACCAGACGAACCAAGAATCATTCATTTAAATGCACCAGTTCAGTTTTCATCTGGAGGTACTTGCTTGCGTTGACTTAAAGGTGAATTTCCCTACAGTGCAGAGAGGGGTTTCCCAAGTCGATGATTGGTCCAGATCAGGTCCGTGTGGAACAATGAAGGAAGTCTCTTTGTCGCTGGAGTTGAAGCGGCAAAAGTCGTTGGTTGAACTTTGCGGCGAAACTTAGGACACGAGACTTTCAGCGGTAAAGGAGAATTAAGTAAAAGAAAAGAAAAGTGAGTGAAGGTTGAATGGCTTGAATGAGCTGCTTGTCTGTTCTTTCTTGTTACTCCATTGTTCTTGGTACTTGTCTTGGCTTCTTTTCCCAGAACAGAACCAACTCCTTTCTCGTTTACTAACCAACTTCTCTCCGTTCACTATCTTGCAAAATGATCATTTAAACTTAGTTGTTTGTCACACCTCTGAGGAGTCCTGGCCAATCAGACATTGTCCTGTTTCAAGAGGGCCTTCCTCTGCCCCCAATAAAACATAAGTGTTACATCCCGGTCTGTCTCTGCTTTAGCAGAGTGCCATTTTAACATAATTGCTATTAAATGGAATACAATACATTTTAAACAGGTTTCATTCAAGTCAGGATATAGGAAAGGGGGAAAGAATCAAATTAAGTCCAAATAAGGCATACTTTCAGTCATTCAGTCAAGAGTTAACACATTTACATGAATTGTGAGTGTTCTAAAGCCTAACTGTTTACAGGTAGTACTTGTGGACACTTAATGCAAAATGTATGTAGTTAAAAGATGTTTGATAAGTCCGTTAAAATTATTGGAACAATTTTGAAGCAGATTTATTTGTTCAACAGTCTCTTTGGCTTTCCTGTGAAGTAAGGAAACAAAAGGGTCTGGATTGTCTCTCTGTCTTCTTGGGTGACCCTTTGGTATGTCGCTTCTGCTATCAGGAAGCATGTGTCGTAAAAGTAATCAGCCTGGCTTTATCTGCAGACGGGCCGGAGCCGGAACCTCAATTCTGAATTAGAATTATGTTTTGAAAGAATCATCTGAATGATTCATTTGTCTGGTTCGTCCACAGTTCCTACACTTTCTCACTTGGGTGGTGCATCACCCTATCAAAACTGCCCGAGTTCTTGCCTGAAGCCTGGTTTGTGACTTGAGACCAATGTAAAATTACCTTTTTATGAGAATACGTGACACAAAAAATAAACCTGTTTATTTTTAATACAAATTTTGATTTACAGACAAAGATTGTGAATTACATGGACACTAAATAACATATACTGTACTACTGGTTTGTTGGTGAAATATTCAAGACCATGAGGAAAAGAAAAGGCCTCAATAATGTCTCTTTATTCCCTTTTTAATGTAGGATCAAATATAAAGGTCAGGGATTAGTAAGAGGCTACACTTTTATTAACTATCTAGATTTTCTAATTTAACAAATTATATTTGAATCACATGTGATCCTTTCTGGATCAGTGCTGAAACCCTTTATACAAAGTTACATGCATAGACAGTTCAGAACTTATGAGTATAACCTATTATTCTGATTTTATACAGTTATCTATTGCAAATGTCAAACACCCATTAGTTCTGATCAATACAGGTTCGTATGTTAATGATTTTCATCTTAAATCTAATCAACAAATGTTCAGAATGATTGGAATCACATTTTGTAAAGCTCCTATCCTCTTAAGGGAAACAGTAGGTAACCACTGAAAACGTTAAGATTATTATGGTCATCGTATATCCTCCTGCCTGACCAAAGTCTGACATAGACGACATCTCCAACCTCCAGGATCAACACAACTCCTTTTGAGGAGTTTACCACATACTGAGCCTGATGAGCATGTGCTACAACCACCTTCTCTTCATTCTTCATAAGGGAGACCGTTGATGGATTTGATTGACTAGCATGATCATAGATAGAGATTTTGAACATGTATGCTCCTTTCAGTGGGGCTGTGAAAACACCTAAATCAAATAACAAGAGATACAGAATCAGCTGTTTCCTGTATGATTTCTTAATTACCAGCCATACTCATTTGATTCTCTTATACACATTACACAACTGCAGAGAGGTCTGAATGAAGCAGAAGGTTTTCATTACTATAAACTGAGTTTATGACTCTATTTCACTGATAATTACCTGTAACTGGGTTGTAGGCGTTCCCTATATTTGTGAAGACGTTCCTGTAGGTTACTGTGATTTCAGTGGTAAAAGGACCAATATTTCCACCTCCAGATTTCATCAGTGTGGCTGAAAACGCTATCTCTCTGTCTGTTATTGGAAAACATTTTGCAATACTTTGATATTACTGTATTGACCTGAGAATGTATTAGCATAATTTAAACACACTGTTTTACCTCTAATTTCCTTTCTCAACTCCCCCACTTGACTGTGAGTAAGATTTGAAATTTCTGTGAATCAATAAAAATTGTGTTAAGTGAAATTTATAATGCTTATGTAATGGATAAATAACATAATTTACACAGTATACACTCAACTTTACTCTAACATTTACACTATGTAGTGTATTGCATTGGGGTTATCCTCTGAAGATCATTGATAACAGAGTGAGTGTTTTTGGTGAGTTACCATTAGTTTTCTTGTTCAGCTCTTCCCTCAGTTGCATCTCTAAAGCTCTGATGTGTCCTTTCTGCTCTGTAACGGTGGCGGTCAGTTCTCTGATGTTTGCTTTCTGCTCTGTAACGGTGGCGGTCAGTTCTCTCAGTGCTGCATGGATGTCAGGGATGCCCAGATCACAGTACTGTTGGCTGTCAGTTGAAGCTTCAGCTCTCAAAGTGTCTGTTTGAGGTGGATTCTGTCTTCCGTCCTCAGAGCTGATCTGTTGACTGATCTCATTCTCACTGAGTCCTCCATCTACCTGCTGCTGGACGACAAACACAAAGGTTTCCAACAGCAGCAGTATACATACTAAAGCCTTCATTCTTCACTGATGCTTCCAGCTCTTGCTCTGTCATCCCACAGCCTCTCATGTTCCTTTTATAGTGGCCTGATTTACTGTCCTTGTACTTGTTTATATTGCTCCAGATAATAAAAGTAGTTCAAGTTAATTGTTAATCATAATTAAAGGAATGTTCCGGGTTCAGTAGATGTTTAACTCTATTCACAATGTTTGTGGCACTACTGTATGTTCATCACAACAGAAAATAACTCATCTTTTTAAATTGATAGATTTTCACACCACTTTCTGGTATCCACATGCATATTACAAAAATTACTACCAGCTGAAAGAAAGGAAGAAACACCGAATGTAAATTTACACTGAAAAAATCAAGTGATGTTTACATTAGAGCTGTAACAACTTATTAATATTAAATTAAGACATTTCTGACATTTTACAGGACATACATTTTACTGTGTTTAGAGTGAATGTGTGTGTTCCTGCAGAACATTCCTCTTATCTGTTAACACTGAGTTTGTGTTTTTTTCCCTTTATCTTATTATCTTTATTTTTGGTGTAGGGATTTAAACTGTCTTTTTGCTTTATAGCTCTTTTGCATATAGCATCGATATAGATCAGTGGCATGCAGTGGTGTTGTGACATTTAGGAGGCAAACAATGACCTCAGTTTTTTATTTAATTTTTATAAATCAAATCAAAGTAAATTCATGTCCGTTAATTTCAATGTTGTCACATTTTCCTTGATAAATGAACTTTACATTACATCAAAAAGAAACCAAATATAAGTTTATTTTGTATTTTTACCATAACATCTCAGGTTACACATGTAACCATGGTTCCCTGAGAATGAGACTCTGCGCTGATTGCGCTATGGGGAACGTCACTCGTGACCCGTGTTCGAAATGCCAGAAATCACAACACGGCGACAGCCTATCACGTCCAACGGCGCAAACCATGACGTATAAAGGGAGCGCCTGCGGAAGCAGCCAGTATCTTTTAGTCTTTGAGGGACTGTTCAGCAGGCATCCCGAAGCATAGCAGGAAAGCGCAGAGTCTTGTTCCCTGTTCTCAGGGAACCATGGTTACATGCGTAACCTGAGACGTTCCCTTTCGAAAGGGAACTTCAACTATTATTTTAACAAATCGTTGGGTATTTCCTTGAGGAGTGCGAAAAAAGCAGTGCCGAGAAGCACGCAAAGACCGGCCGCCATGGCCACGGATAACACATCAGATACAGACCGGTTAATCCACGATGAAGAGGCCGAGAAACTGACTGCTGTCATCCCTTCAAACAATCCTTCTACCGACCCTAATCTTATGCAGGCTATGAAGAGCATGGCGGACGACATAGTTGCAGTGATTGATGCTAAGATCTCGACGGTCCTCGAAGCGATTGATAACCAGTCGTCTAAAATTCAAAGTATTGTACAGTGAGTTCAAGAAGCAGAGGACAGAATCGAAGTGACGGAAACTACATGCACCGCCAATGAAACCAAGATTCAGTATTTGGAAAAACAAATACGTGATTTGACTGAGCAAGTAGACGGCTTGGAAAATCGCGGAAGGAGATGTAATGTGCGTATCATTGGCTTACCGGAGGATACGGAGGGTTTGAACCCGCTCAAATTCTTTGAAAAATGGATTCCGGAATACCTTCACCTGGATACGAAGGCAGGCAAATTGAAATTGGAAAGAGCTCACCGCTCCCTTGCTCCAAAGCCGGATCAGGGCCGCTGTACTCGACCTGTCATCAATCGATTTCATAATTTCCAGGACAAACAAAGAGTGATGGCAGCCGCCAGTAAGCGCTTCACGCTTAACAGTAAGCAAGCATCTTCGCAGGATGCAGTCACACCGAGAATTTCCTTCTTTAACGATTATTCAGCGGCTGTGGTGCAGAAGAGAAGGGCGTTCAACGAGGTCAAAATTCTTCTTTGAGAGCTACAGATGGACTACGCGTTGCTCTACCCTGCCACACTCAGCGTCAAAGTCGGCCATGCACGCAAAAAGTTCGCTTCTCTGGAGGAAGTGACTGCTTTTCTTGACTCTCAATAAGTGCCGGCGTGGATGTGGTGTAACCTTTCGGTGGTCATGGTTTGGACTTTGAGTTATGTTTGTTCTGTCTCATTACTGCATTTAGAAGAGACTGACTGCAAATCCATTTCTTTGTTAAATATATATTTTCCTCCAGGGCACCCTTCTGATTTTCTTATTAAGGCATTTGCAGACTTTCATGATTTGAGTTCAGATTATATGATTGCTGCAGGTGATTTTAACTGTATGTTAAATCCTCTCGTTGATCGATTTCCCCACAAAATAGTGGCTCCATCTAAGCTAGCTAAACAAATTAATGGCATTTGTGAAGACTTAGAATTTATAGATGTTTGGAGGGCTCTACACTCATCTGGTAAAGAATACAGTTTTTTCTCCCCACCACATCAATGTTATATAAGGATCGATTATTTTTTTATGCCTAAAAGTTCAGTGCATTTAGCTGCCTCATGTTATATTAACAACATTGTAATCTCAGATCATGCTATGGTTGTTCTAGACTTAAATGTGTCAAACAGAGATCATTTTCGGCAATGGAGGTTAAACACTAAAATACTTAAAGATCAGTTATTTAAACATTTTTTCTCTAGGGAATTTACATCTTTCTACAATATTAATGTTCAAACCACACAAGACTCTTCTCTTTTATGGGAGACTAGTAACGCTTATATAAGGGGATTCATTTTGTCTTTTTCTATTTCTAAGAAACGGAAAAAGAAAGAAACCCAAAGATTATTAGAGGAGGCCTTGAAGAATAAAGAGGAAAAATATATTAAGACTGCAGACATGGCGCTACTTAAAGAAATATCAGCATTGAGGTGCTCTATAGATTCACTGCTTACCCAGGATGCAGAATACAAATTGAAATTTGTGAAACAGAAATTCTATGAGCATGGGGATAAACCAGGTAAATCTTTGTCATACCTTACTAAAAAGAAAAGTGATTCACGTTCAGTCATATCAACTAGACACAAATGATAAGTTACATTATGACCGTATGTCAATTAATAACACATTTAGAGATTACTATATGAACTTATACAGTACTGAAGTGTCCAGTAGTAATACTGCACTATTAGAAGCTTTTTTTTTCTTTTCCAAATTTAGTTTACCAACTATTTCAAACGAGCAGAAAGCTAAATTAAGCGTTCCTATCTCTAAGGAAGAGTTAATGGAGGCAATTTCAAAGATGCAGAACGGAAAAGTGCCAGGTACAGATGGCATGGTTGTGAATTTTATAAGGAATGGCACACTTTATTATTGGAACCCATGCTCAATATGTTTAACTACTCATTTAATATTGGGCATCTCCCTGAATCCCTGAGAGAAGCTAATATTTCTCTTTTACTGAAAAAAGGTAAATCTCCTGAAGCCTGCTCTTCATATAGGCCCATATCTTTATTAAATTCGGATAGGAATGTGCTAGCCAAAATTTTGTCATCTCGTTTGGAGAATGTAATAACAGACGTTATTAAAGATGACCAAGTAGGTTTTATAAGAGACCGCTCATCTTGTAATAATATGAGACATCTTCTTAATATTATACAAGTCTTTAAGCAACGTGAGATTGATGGGTTGGTGCTTTCTCTCGATGCAGAGAAAGCATTTGACCGCATTGAGTGGTCATATTTATTTTTTGTTTTGGAAAGATTTAATTTTGGTGATGCTTTTATCAGATGGGTTAGAGTGTTATATGAAGAACCTAAAGCTTATGTTCTTACTAATGGTTCCAGATAAGCAAGTTTTTCACTACAGAGGGGGACTATCACCCTTGCTTTTTGCACTCGCTATTGAACCCCTAGCTGAAGCGATCAGAGCAGAGCCTTCAATTGAAGGTCTACAGACTGATGAAAAACATCATAAATTAGCCCTATATGCAGATGATGTGCTCATTTTCATTTCAAATCCTGAGTCTTCAGTACCATCTCTTTTAAACATTATTAATACTTTCAGTACCTTCTCAGGATACAAAATCAATTTAAGCAAGTCAGAGGCTATGCCTGTTGGTTCTATGAAGACAATGCCAAATATTAGCCCCTCATTTCCATTTAAATGGTCCCCGGGAGGATTTATATACTTGGGTATTTTTGTGAGCCCTGTATTTAAAAATGTATTCAAAGATAATTTTATTCCGTTGTTTAGTAAAATTATTTAGTAAAAAAATTTAGTAAAAAGATTTAAACCGATGGGACACTCTACCTATTTCATGGTTGGGTAGAATGGCTCTTATAAAAATGACTGTTCTTCCCAAGCTTTTGTACCCAATTCAGATGATCCCTATTCTGTTCTCTAAAAAGGTTTTAAAAGATGTGAATGGTTGGCTTAGCTCTTTTATTTGGAGTAAGCGTAAACCAAGATTGAAGTTTTCTGTATTACATTTACCAGGTTCGATTGGAGGACTGGATTTACCAAATATTAAGCTATATCAGTGGTCTGCTCATTTAAGATACATTTCTAATTGGGTTGTTCTCGATAACTCCCCTACCTGGTTGGACCTTGAACAGTCTTTGTCGAAACTTCCTCTTGTGGATTTGTTGTTTTTCAAAAAAATGAAATCCTTATTGGATAACTGTGATAACCCCATAACTGTAAATGCACTTAAGGCATGGAAGGCTGTTTGTCATTTTGAGGGAAGAACTAAACTAACCTCTGCTCTTACGCCAATTGTGAACAACCCAGACTTCCCTTCGGGCAGATTGGATGGAAGGTTTAAATTCTGGGTTAATCAAGGTATTAATCGGCTAATGGATGTGTTTGATGAAGAAGGCCTAATGTCCTTTGAGGATCTGAGACAGAAATACCAATTATTAAAACAAGACTTTTTTCGTTTTCTACAGATTAGAAATTATATCTTGAAGGATACCTCACTATGTTCTAACAGAAGTCTATCTCCTATAGAAAAACTACTTTTTCAAACACCTGGGAAGAAGTCAGTGAGTTTGTTATATAAGGTTCTTAGTGTTACATTTGAAGGACAAGTAACTTTAAATACTAGATGTGCCTGGGAGAGGGAACTTTCTATCTCTATTGGTGAGGAAGAATGGGGTAATATTTGGAAGTATGCCAAATCCATTTCAGTATGCAATCATGTCAAGGAGATACAATTTAAAATTGTACACAGAATACACATTTCACCAAACTGTAGACATGCATTTAACAATACCCATTCACCTCTATGCCTTAAGTGCAAAACACAAGTTGGCACCCTCACTCAGTGTCTTTGGCCATGTAATAAGTTACAAATATACCAAGATTTTATTTGAAATTAGTAAAATCTTTGATAAGATTGGGTTTTGGAGTTGGTTTTGGATCCTCTATTGTTGATCCTCGGTCTGCCGGATAAAGCTTTGACTTTATCAAATGAAAAGAGACTTTACAATCTTCTCACATTCGCAGCCAGGAAAAACATATTATTGAGATGGATATGTGATAAGACTCCGACTATATCTGGATGGCACAAGATTCTAATGGAACTAATCCCATTGGAATATTTAACATGTTTTGTTAATGATCATCCAGATCAGTTTTATAATGTCTGGAAGCCTTATATCAGTAAGCTAGGGATTGTTGTGTCAACTATCTTGATGAAGGGTTTTCCTATTCATGTACCCCAAGTGAATGCATGAATTTGCAAACTTTGTTTTGTACTACCACTGTGTACTTAGTGTGGTTATCCATTTAATTTTCAAGTAATTTTTTTTTTCAATCTAATTTTTTTCTTTTCCTTTTTAGTGACCTAGGATAAATCTGCTTATTGTTATTTTGCCTTTACCTTTTTTTGTTTGTTTGTTTTTTCTTCTATACATCTTCTTCTTCAATGAATATGGTTTATATTCATGTGTGTTTTGTTTAAGTTGGAAAATGTTCAATAAATATACTGTTAAAAAAAAGAAAAGAAAAACATTTTGTAATGTTTGCGTTATTTTATTTTTGTAATATGGATTATTTTCTCATCTTATTTTTTGGAGGAGGCACTGCCTCTGATGCCACTGATACATTCATTATATATGTTTTCATAGTGTTCAGTTTGCACATTTGTTTATAGGGCAACATTGGGCAGGATGTAGAATAGTGTGTTTTGTCAATAAAATAATAAAAAAAAAAGATGTTTACTGCTTTATCTAAAGAACGAGTTGACAGTTACTTCTGTGGTGACTGATATGTCACAAATGTTGCTGATGGATTTTAACTTGTGTGGAATCCACAAAAATCTATTTAATTCTTTCCTTGTCATTAATGTATAATTATATATATACTGAAGATGACAGGGTATATGTGTAAAACACAAAATGGTTTACAACCTTTTTAATAAAAACTTGGCAATTTAAGTTCAATGACAAAAAACATAAAGTATAATTATTAACCTGATTTACAATTTTTCACATGCTAGAATGCCCTAGATTCTGGGAAAGTGATTTATGCACTTAAGATAATGTTTATATACGACTTGTTTTACAATACCGTAATGTGAGCTGGGGTTTTATTTATATATACCTATGTTAATTATTACTTGCTCACAGGTTCTGACACGTGTGGCTATAGTAAAGCACATGATGGAGGTGGAGACCAAAAACTGTATTTATTATAGATTCACAAACTGTAAACTCAGGAGATTGCTGGAGAATAACAACTGCACATATCATGGATGAGACTGGACAATGAACTGAGGAAACACAGGGCTAAAATAGACAGGGGATAATTGACTGAAACAGATGTGCAGGACTAATTACAATGAGGAAACGTACTAGACTATACAAGAAAATTGTAACAGAGCAAACAGTGTGAAAATGTACCAAAAACAACATGAGAGAATAAATACATTACTCTTAGAAAGTGCAAGCAATTTTACAAATTTTACTTTTAAATTTTACTTTATACATCTGGCAGGTGCTTTTAATCATCAATTTACCTATACAGCACCTTTTACAATGGATATTGTTGTACAGCTTAACAAGAAGAAAAAAAAAAAATGATGGCTGCAAGCAGCAATTAACGCGGCCAATCAAAAAAAGGCATGATGAATCATGCAGATATGGCTAGTAGTAGGGCTGCACGATTAATCGCATGCTATTCTCACGCGCATTTCGTCAGTAAAGCCGGTTCCCTGATTACCGCTAAATCGCCATCACCTGCTTTTAAACGGAGCGCCTTTTAATAGACAGAGCCGTAGTTCACAGACAAGCCACGCAATATCGCGTTCATTATCGCAGGCGATTCATCTGCGATATGAACGCGATATTGCGTGGCTTTTCAGTGATCTACGGCTCTGTCTATTAAATGCCGCTTCATTTGAAAGCAGGTGATGGCGATTTAGCGGTAATCAGGGAACCGGCTTTACTGACGAAATGCGCATGAGAATAGCATGCGATTAATCGTGCAGCCCTAGCTAGTAGCATCAGACCAACTGCAACAATGAGTAATTAAAGACATTTTAAGATTGTTTCAGTCAAAATGACTAAAAACACATAAAATTATTTGATTTCTATGCCAACTTTTTCAAGTTTTTCGAAGTTTGGATGAAATCCAGTCGAGAGTAGGGTTGGGTATAGTTTTGGATTCCCATTCCGGTTCTGCTTATCGAATCCGGTTCTTATCGATTCTCAATTCCGATTCCAATATTTTTTATTTTTTTTATGGAGAGAACAAAAGAGCATACTTCAAGAATATGTTTTTACCTTTTATTCTTGCCACATTTAGGCTATAACAAGTAGTCTGTAACTGTGTGAGACGCTGCTATTGCTTAGCTGTATCTGGTGCTTTAGGACTCGCGGCTGGGTTAGAGTTCACAGTTCATTTTTTCAAAATTATGTTTTATTAAACAAGGTTCGGGAGGAACAGGTGCCAATAATTAACCTAACTAGCTCAGGTGGAGAGCATTCAGTTAATCAATGCAATCAGGACAAGAGGTATAAATACAACAGACTTACCTCTGTTCGTCTGACAGTTCATCAGCATTTTGGTTTGACCGTCTTGCTACAATATCTCAGCTCCAGCTTTTCCCATCCGTCGACGAGTCTGACTTCTCTCCGGATCCCGCGCCGCCAAGTGCCGGCCCCAGGACCACTCCTCCTCTACCCAACATTGCACCTGAACCCCGGCCAACACAATCAGCCTCCCGCTCACCTAGACGCCGACGCCTACCCTCGCCTCCACCGGAGAGAATCCCAGTTCTCTCTCTGGCATCCTCATATCGTTCGGCCGTGCCAACGATTCCACCTATTGGGAAGTGGACAGTTTTGAGTTTGAGGCAAGCGCTGATTAATTCTGATGTGCAACCGTCACGCAGAATGAACAAGGCAGATTTATACAAGCTGTATGTCACCTTGCAATCAGCCAACCTCTCACCTAAGTCCACTCCAGCCTCCAAGGCATCCAACAGGCAAACTAAATCCCGTGATGCCTAGAAATCGCCTCATCCAACTCCACCATCTTCCTCCCGCACAAGGTCTGGCGCACTGTGTGTGTCGGGCCGTGGTGCCAGGCCTTCAGCGAGCCTGGGCCGCATCCCAGATTCCGCAGCGCCAAGGCATTGTGCACCTCCCGCTTCGGATCAGCTTTTCACCACGGCTCTTCCCGCCGAAGCACACGCAGCCAGGCCCGCCGGAACCTCTTTCAGCCTCGCAGTTCTGTCCTCCTGCTGTTTCTAACCCCTTTCCTTTGCAGTGGCCTTTAGCTCCCGTAGTTGATGCTAGCGTGAGATTGCCTCCGTTAACGGCTCAAGCATCCCATCACCTTCCTGCGATTGCCGCAAACCCCTCCCTTTTTCAGTGGCCTGCAGCTCCAGCAGCACAAGCAAGCGTGAGGCTGCCTCCGCTTGCATCGCAGGCCTACACATCTCAGTCTTTCCCTCAATTTCCCTCTTTTACTTCTCTCCAATTTCCTCCTCAAGCCCTACAGGCCGACTCAAGCGTGAGGCTGCCTCCGCCAACAGTCGCAGCCCCAGCTACTCTCCCCTACAATCTTCTTCTACATTCTAAATCACAATATTCTCTGTTCACAGCAACTCCAATGCCCGTCCCATCAAATGCAGTCACCGCGGAACCACCTCCAGTGGCCCACAACATCCGAGCACAGATCTTGGCAGGTGCGGACATAGATCTGGCTAATCTTTTTTCTCAGCTTCCAGTAGGTGACTCTAACCGCCAGATATACTGCAGGGATTTTTCTGTCACGTTAAAAAACCAAAACATTCATACATCACGTTTACTTTCCTTTTCCGAATTTGCTATTGCTTTCAGCCATTTCACAGAAATTATTTGTTCAGCATTCCCCCATAGGCGACGCGAACTGAATGACTACCTATTGCTCATGGCTGAGCTCGCGTTGTCCTATGGGGGAGGACATTTCTACACCTACAATAAGCTCTTCTCTGCTAAATGCGCGGTCAGGGTCGCCCAGCCCTGACCTGCACAGCATTGTTTTCCTTGGCTGCAGGAATATTTCATGCGCTGTTTGCAGGTCAGTAGCTCATTCTACCATCGCATGCCCACAGATTAACCCCTCCATTCACCACTGCCCAGACACAGCCTCTGTCAAATCCACCAGCTATGTTCCAAGACCAGCAACCATCAACCCATACAACTCTGACTTCAGACGCAGAACATCATCTTCAGATAACAGACAGCCCTGCAATAACTTTAATATTGGCATATGCACCAGACAAAGATGTCGGTATTTGCACATTGTAGGGACTCACCCTATTTATTAGCTCAAATAATTATAACGAGGGGTAATTGAGTTACAGGGAATAGGAATCGAATCAACTGTAAATGATTCATCGTAACTGATTCAGAATTAATATTTAACATTTAACCAATTATTCATCCAGCGAAAAATTGAGGTTACAGTATTTTATCAATTCTGGATGAAATATTATTCTGTGGCCAACAGTAACAATATTTTATTATGATTATTATAAGCAAGAGGTAACTTTATCTTTGAGTTTAAGACAGTAATTTGACACACACAGCACAAGAAACTTCTATATGTGAAAATCAAAACAAGGCTTTATTGACTACTAATGATTACAAGAAACTAAGGCTAAACACACACACACACACACACACATACATACATACGCACACACACATTCGCGGAGTTGATATGAGTTATGAAGAAAGTCCCAAATATTAACTAAACATCGCAACCTGAGGAAAATCACAAAAGCAGAGCCTTGGCTTGATTCTTTAGGTTTAAAGGAGTTTCAAGGAATTTCACCAGTTTCCAGCAAGAGA
Organism: Chanodichthys erythropterus; assembly: GCF_024489055.1. Taxonomy (NCBI): domain Eukaryota; kingdom Metazoa; phylum Chordata; class Actinopteri; order Cypriniformes; family Xenocyprididae; genus Chanodichthys; species Chanodichthys erythropterus. The sequence goes on along the minus strand of NC_090223.1, from coordinate 70,804,500 downwards.
GAGAGAAGTTTGCTTGTACCTGCGTTTGCTCTGACAGCTGAGGTAATCGGGTTGTTCCGTGACTCGCGTGCAGCGGAATCCCAGTTTGGATTGGCTGTCTTTGAGGTGACGTCTTCTCGGGAAAGCCCTTCGTTTGGTTGCGCGGAAACTTTGAAGTTGTTGCCGGCTGGTGAAACGCGCTGTTCTGAGCAGTTTTCTTCTTTAGAGACTTTGGTCAGATAGTTCACGGAGTGTTTTGGAGTCTGGATGTGACGGTTGTTGGGTGGTCAGCGGCGCGGCTCGTGGATGAAGTCGGCGACTGTTAGATGGAAAATCAGCCCCGGTAAAGGATCAGTTCTCAACTTCTTCTTTTCAGCATGACCCACGCAACTTTTCAGCCGTGGTCAAAGTAGGCTATCGGTCCTTCAACCTGTACTTCGACATATCTTTGATATGTACTTCTGACCTACTTCAACCGGTACTCTGACAACTAGCTTGTTTGGACAGCATAGTTTTAAAGGAGCAAGTTGGCTCCATCCTTCAGATGCGATCCTCCAATGAGACGTTGCTACGGAGCTTAGGCACACCCCGTCTATTGTCTATTGATTACATCGCGTGATATCCGTGGAACATAATCCTGTGATATTAGTAACTTTATAAAGTTTCCTAATGTCTTTCTGATACCAAATTTCAATGTTTTATGCACACAGAACTAAAGAGAATTATAAATCCTATATGTAGAACTCAAACATGACACACTTCCTTATACACATATTACTAGATTGACCTAATTAAAACAATGGTTACAAGAGAAAGAAAATGCATACAGGAATACAAACATATAATGCATCGAATCCAACATGTTAATAATCACGTCATAGTATGGGTTATTCTGGATATAGTTAATACTTTAAATGGTCGACAATTGTCCTTTTGAGGTACAAGATTGAGTCTGTAAGCAGAGTTAAACAGTGACCGGAGTCACGAGTGACCGGGTCAACAGGAGTTCCGAATCGGGGGATGTCTGTGTGGATAGGTTATGTTTTAGGTCCATTAATTAATGTTTCCTGTTCCATTTGTTTGATACAAAGGAGGTATTGGTCTTAAACCCATTGGTCTTAAATCCGTTGATTGGTCTTTTCCTGGTCCGTTGATAATACAAGAGGGTTTTGTGAGAGAATCGATAGATTTAATGTGATCAGGAAGGCCTCGGAACAGATATTCTCTGTTCTTATGTCAGTTACCACTTCTCTTAATGCTGACTAGCTGGAATTAGGAGCTATCCAGTGCCCCCTGGGGATTTTTGGGGGTCAGCTAATGAATCTCTCAAATGAAGCTTTGTTTGGTCATGTTGATGAGGTCATTGGTTCTCTCGAGCGAGGCCCTACACAGATATCAATCACAGAACAGGATAACAAGGCAAGGTTCAAAGGCAGGAACAGGAACAGACAGGAAAACAGGATAAGCACGGGATAACGCTCGGAATTGACACACAGGGTAATTAAGACTTTGCGGTGAGGTGGTGTGTGTGAAGTCCTTTATAGTCCTGGTAATGAGCTGCAGCTGGGTGTGGTGATTAGTGTGGAGCGTGTGAATGTGACTGGCAGACAGGATGATGGGGAATGTAGTCTGGGAAGTGACAGGAACAGACGGCGATCATAACAATGGGGACGTGAGGGTAAAGTAATTATTACCAGAGCTTCTCTGTGATTTTAGTCCTGTCCAAATGGCAGGGCTCAGAGGTGGACTCGTCCATCACCCAAGCTGAAGACACCAAGGTAGTTCAGAAGCTTCTCAGTGGCAAGGCACCGGGGGTGGATGAAATCCGCCCTGATCACACTCCTCAGCCTCCCTGGAAAAGTCTATGCCAGGGTACTGGAGAGGAGAATTCGGCCGATAGTCGAACATCAGATCCAGGAGGAACAATGTGGTTTTCGTCCCGGTCGTGGAACACTGGACCAGCTCTATACCCTCTTCAGGGTGTTGGAGGGTTCATGGGAGTTTGTCCAACCAGTCCACATGTTCTTTGTGGATATGGAGAAGGCATTCGACCGTGTCCCTCGTGGCACCCTGTGGGGGGTGCTCTGGGAGTATGGGGTCCGGGCCCCTTGCTAAGGGCTGTCCAGTCCCTGTACGACCATAGCAGGAGCTTGGTTCGCATTGCCGGCAGTAAGTCAGACCTGTTCCCGGTGCGTGTTGGACTCCGGCAGGGCTGCCCTTTGTCACCGGACCTGTCCTTTGTCCGGTTTGGGGACCATAGGATTTCGTCACTGCTTTTTGCAGATGATGTTGTCCTGTTGGCTCCATCAAACCAGGACCTTCAGCACGCACTGGGAAGGTTTGCAGCTGAGTGTGAACTGGCCGGTCAATCTACGTTCCAACTCTCACCTATGGTCATGAGCTTTGGGACATGACCGAAAGAATGAGATCCCGGATACAGGCGGTCGAAATGAGCTTCCTCCGTAGGGTGGCTGGGCGCTCCCTTAGAGATAGGGTGAGGAGCTCTGTCACTCGGGAGGAGCTCGGAGCAGAGCCGCTGCTCCTCCACATCGAGAAGAGCCAGCTGAGGTGGCTCGGGCATCTGTTCCGGATGCCTCCTGGACGCCTCCCTGGGGAGGTGTTCCGGGTGCCTCCTGGACGCCTCCCTGGGGAGATGTTCCGGGCATGTCCCACCGGGAGGAGGCCCCGGGGAAGACCTAGGACACGCTGGAGGGACTATGTCTCTCGGCTGGCCTGGGAACGCCACGGAATTCCCCCGGAAGAGCTGGAGGAAGTGTCTGGGGAGAGGGAAGTCTGGGCGTCTCTGCTTAGACTGCTGCCCCCGCGACCCGGCCCCGGATAAAGCGGAAGAAAATGGATGGATGGATATATATATATATGTATATACACGTTATATATAAATACATTTATTTTCATTGTTTATGTTCTTAATAGTTCTTAATATTACTCTTCAGCTGATGCTTTATGCCATGCTCCACCCAAGACAATCTTCAGAAACGACCATTTCTGGGATATAGATGTACAACATTTCGATGATGATGGCTGGTACCTCAATTTCAGGATGCCAAAAACAGCATTTTATCAACTTTGCAATGACCTTGCACCTCTCATTCACCCACAAATAACTGCAATGAAAAGTCCTATACCCCTGGAAAAGAGAGTGGCCATCACTCTCTATAAATTGGTGAGCAACATGGAGTTCCGGCATGCGACATATTTTGGGAGATGTGCAAGGCACTTTGCCAAATTAAGAAGAAATATGTCACAAGGCCAGAAAATGAAGCAGAAATGCAAGCTATCATTGATGGCTTTGAAAGAAAGAGTGGATTCCCAATGTGTGGGGGTGTTCTAGATGGCACTCACATCCCCATCATTGCACCTTCAGCTTACCACACGGACTATCACAGCCACATTTGGACGCCTTAAGGGCAGATGGCGGAAAAGGAATGACTCGAGGACAAGCAACATAAAATACATCGTCACAGCATGTATTGTCTACACAACTTCTGTGAAAACTTAAATTTGCAAATCATCGACACCCCACCACACTCAGAGAGTTGTGAAACACTTGAGCAGCCACAGGATGATGATGCCCTTCAAACATCACTCCATGAAGTCAACAAGGGAGAACAAATCCGCAAGGCTTCAGAGATTTTTATTAATGACTTGTCATAAAAACACTGACAAGAAATCCACAACAAAATGCCACAGTGCTAAAGTGAACAAAACAACTCAGGAATACCTCAACATTCAACAAGATTCTCCAAGTTGTGAAGACTTTATACAGTTCTATCAAGTTATTTCAGGAAAATAATAAAAAAAAATAGCTTAGGTTGTATCTTTTAAAGTCACTTTTTTGTACAGGTTTATGGAGGACCAAACCTGCAGAAATGAAAAATGAATGAATAAAGAAATAAATGCATAAATCAATAAATAAATGCATGAATAAATAAATATATAAATGAATAAATAGGTAAATAAATTAATAAATTACTTGATAAAGTAAATGTGATTCATTTTTAATACAATTAATTTCTTCTATTATTTTTCCCATTTATTTATTATTTTCTGCATTTATACTTTTCTACTTTTGTAAATGTTTTTTACTTCTAATTTTTATTTAATTATTTTTCTATTAAATTTTACAGTTATTTTTAGATGTATTTATGTCTATATGCATTCATTTATTTTTTAAATTTATTTATTCCCACATGTATTTATTTTTAGATTTATTTATTTATTGATTCGTTTATTTTTACATTTCCGTGTGTAACATTGAAATGAGGAAGGCGGTCCTTCTGTAGCTTCAGTTCATCATTGGTTAAGAGCTCACGCATAGAATCTTCAGGCCAGCTAAACGATAGAGAACGGAGTTTTCAAAGAAAATGGCAGCAAGTAGCAATTCGCTGTCTAGCTTGCTACGGGATGTGGCAGATCAACTGGAGAGTTGTAAATTATTTTCACCTAACGTTATTCGCATTATGCCAAAATATATAACCTATTTTCCAGAAATAAAAACATGAAGCTGAAGCTGAAGCTATTTATGCAATCCCACACAGCATCATCCTCATCGAGTCTGGAACAGCCGTCGACTTCAGATTCTAGGGTGATGACACCTAGATTAAGACACCCAGTGAACGGTTGGTTTATAGTTTAATAACTTTTCTGTAATCACAGAAAAAAAGCCTTGAGTCCAAATAACTTCTATGAAAATCGGAACAGGACAGGGCCCAGTTTCCCTACCCTAGGCCCACGGTGCTTTTGGGAAATGCGGCCCTCGATTTTTCGGTTCTTCTTCCCATGATTGTAAAATGGGTTAAAAACAGTAACTTAATTGTCTGATGAGGGTATAAAGAATGAACTTATGTATATGAGTTATGTTGCATACCTGCAAATTAAACTTTTAGGGCAGTTTAGAAATATTGATACAGCTAACTGTCGTGATAGTTAGTTTTCGTGATAGTGTATCGATATTCCAACCTCTACTATCGATACTTTTTAAAGAATCATGTTTTAAAATGATTTAAAATAACGTAATGAAATTCTTCTGTGTGTCAAACGACCTCCTCTGCTCCCGCAGATGTCACTGACTCGCTGTCTGTAAAACTAACAGTTGTCTGTCATATTCATAAGGCCAGTGTCTCAGAAATAAACACTATCAAGCATAATGGAAAATATAAAGGCACATATTTATTTTTATATGATTTTTGTGCACAATATGCACTTCATACATTTCAGTGTGTTCACTGTTCAGTGATACTGCAATACAAGTACTTTTGCAAATAAATATAAATAATAATAATAATAATAATATATATATATATATATATCGTGATATATTGTATCATTATATATCGCATCGTGATATGTATCTTATTGTGAGGTCCTTGCTGATACACAACCCTACATTTAATGCACAATTCTGTTTGTAGCACTTAAATCATAAAATTGTCAAAGAAAATGTCAAATAAAATATTGAATTTATTTGTTATTGTTCAGTACTGTTTTTGATTTTTTTTTTTTTTGCCAACTAAAAGCAAGAAATAAGAAAAGTTGTATTAGATGTTACTTAATGTGTATTAAAGGTGCCCTAGAATTAAAAATTGAATTTACCTTGGCATAGTTGAAAAACAAGAGTTCAGTACATGGAAATAACATACAGTGAGTCTCAAACACCATTGTTTCGTCCTTCTTGTGTAAATCTCATTTGTTTAGAAGAACAGGCAAATCTCAACATAACACCGACTGTTACGTAACAGTCGGGATCATTAATATATACGCCCCCAATATTTGCATATGCCAGCCCATGATCAAGGCATTAGACAAGCCAGTATTAACATCTGGATCTGCACAGCTGAATCATCAGACTAGCCCTTAATGGTCCCTTCGTTGTACCGACGATTTAGTCCCTTGGGGTCAGATTGACCCCAAACGTTTACAGAGCGATTACATAAGGAAATATAAATTTTTTATACGATAAAGTATATATCATTTTTTTTATTTACTTCTCATCTATGCATTTATGCTGTGTTTTTGTGGATATTTTGTATTTTTTTACCTATTTACTGAACAATTACTTAACCATGTCATAAATTGGCTTATGAAAAATTGATTTTTAATGAAAAAATCACTTTAATGATGAACTTAATTAAATCTAAATTGTATTTGGACATTGCTCCATGTGGTAGGGATAGAATACTACCATCTAGAGGTTTGTGGAAAAAGTTTATGGGTTATAGTTAAAGAATTATGGTGCAATGGCCAAAACTTTCCAATAGAGGTCAATAGAGGCTCAATATTGACTGTGTGTGTTTGTGTTTATGTGTGTGTATGTGTGTGTGTGTATGAGATAGAAAGTTCGTTCCACTTTGTGTTTATAGTCAAGAACCAGACCTTTATTTTCATGTAAAATTTTTCATATTTAGGCCAGTTTTGTTGATTTTATTTGCCAATTTCCACAAAAATGCGCTCTGTTGCAGCCACACACGTGTGTGTGTCTATGTGTCTGTGCGTGTGTGTGTTTGTGTTTATGTGTGTGTGTGTATGAGATAGAATGTTCGTTCCACTTTGTGTTTATAGTCAAGGACCAGATCTTTATTTACATGTAAAGTTTTTCAGATTTAGGCCAGTTTTGTTGATTTTATTTGACAATTTCTATAAAAATGCTCTTTGTTGCATACACACACATGTGTGTGTTTGTGTGTGTGTGTATGAGTTAGAAAGTTCATTCGACTTTGTGATTATGGCCAAGGACCAGACCTTTATTTTCATGTAAAATTTTTCATATTTAGGCCAGTTTTGTTGATTTTATTTGCCAATTTCCACAAAAATGCCCTCTGTTGCAGCCACACACGTGTGTGTGTCTATGTGTCTGTGCGTGTGTGTTTTTGTGTTTATGTGTGTGTATGTGTGTGTGTGTATGAGATAGAATGTTCGTTCCACTTTGTGTTTATAGTCAAGGACCAGACCTTTATTTACATGTAAAGTTTTTCAGATTTAGGCAAGTTTTGTTGATTTTATTTGACAATTTCTATAAAAATGCTCTTTGTTGCATACACACACGTGTGTGTTTGTGTGTGTGTATGTGTGTGTGTGTATGAGATAGAAAGTTCGTTCCACTTAGTGTTTATAGTCTAGGACCAGACCTTTATGGAAATGTAGAACATTTCAGGTTTATTCTGGATTTATTTTTTTTTTTTGACAAATTATTTGAAAAAAATTGCATTTTTTCATTTTCCCATTCATTTTCAATGTGGGGTCAATCTGACCCCGAGGGACTAAATCTGAGATTTTTTGTTTACGCACCTTTAGAACAACCAAATCAAGCCCAGATTTTTTGTGCATTTTTAGATAGATTATTTAGGAAAAGTCCCAGAGTTTCATGCCCCTGAGATGAAGGGAACACTTTTAAAAAACGAAGGAAAATGCCAGTGGGGTCAGCTGGACCCCAAGGACCCATTAAGGGCTAGCCCTCAGGTGCTCCTCATTCTAGAATCACACTGGTGTTCTTCGCGGTCAAAAGTGACCGGAGCCCTAAAATTAAATTTTTTTATCCCTCAGCAAAACCAATGTAATTTATTTTTGTTCAATAATATTTTTACTTTTTTATTTTGTATTTTGAGAGAATTTCATGATATTAATTTATATTTATACAATAATTATGATCAATTTTTCCCATTGAAAATAATACAAAAAAAATTTTTCCTAATATTTTTTCACTATTTTTTAAATACTGCTCTATTTTAGTTTACACCAGAGTCTTGGCTTTTTTAATTATTATTATTATTTTTTTTTTTTACATTTTTTAGCGCCCCCTGCTGGCAGCATATAGCAATTATGTGCATTAATGTGCATTAATGTGAACACTAGATGTCTTCATAGAGCTGTACTGAAAGAAATGTGAATCCCAAGTGAATCCCTGGACATATTTTCCTAATTTTTTTAGGTTGAGGATATGAATATATATTAAGACAATCTCAAAGACTATTTCTTATCAAGTTTTAGATATATTTTTGTAAGAAATATTGAATCAAAGTGTTAGTGTTTGATTTATGATTACAGTCAAACCTAAACATTGTGTTAAAAAGAGAACACAAAGAAGCATTTTGTTACCCATTTTTTAATTCAGAATTTGTAAAAAAAAAAATGCAATTCATTCAATGATAACACTTTATGTAACATTTTTTTAATTAATGTGTCAATTTTGTGTAAGTCAGTGAATAGTAACAAAATGGTAAACAGCAAAAATGAACAAATTACAGTAAATGAAAAATAGAAACAACTATACAAACTATATACAACATTTAGATTTATACTATATTTTATATATTCTATATTTCTAATTACATACTATAACTATATATAATAACTACCATAATAGCAATATGCTTACTACATACTACATACTATATAACTACACTACAGATTGTAGCAGAGGTCACAGATTAGAATCCCGTGCCTTTTGCAAACAGGATTTTTGCATCTCTTGCAAACCAAAGAGGTCTTGACATCCCTCGGGAAACATCTTCGGCATCTTTTCCTCTTGGTTGAGGAAGCACCAGCCTCAGAGGGGTCTGCCATGGAGGAACCTGCTCCTGAGGGCTGAGCCGCAAAGGGATCTGGTCTGGAAGGGAGAGTCGTGGCAGGGTCTGCCGTGGAGGGACCTGCCCTGGATCGGACTGCCGTGGAGGGACCTTCTCTGGAGGGGCGAGCCGTGGAGGGGTTTGCTCTGTAGAGAGGAGCTCTGGAGGGGCCTGCAGTGGAGGGGCCAGCTGTGGATGGACCAGCTGCTTCATCTTCGTTCTGCATTTTTCTCATATAAATCAGAGAGGCTGGTGTCTGTGGGACATGCTGCCTTGATTTTACATATGGCGAGACTAGCGCTCTCCCTAGCTCCTGCAGAAAATATCTCCTCTTGAAGTTTGGAGCTGTTTCTTTCCATGTGGGATTAATTTCCCTCCACACCACGAAAGCATTGTATGCCGACACATCGAGCATGTTATAAAAGAGTGCCATCGGCCAGCGCGCTGTCCTCCTCCTGCATGAATATGTTGCAACATTCTGGAATACAACATACAAAACACACATACAAAAACATTCATCATAAACACATACAACATACACAAATACATTCATCAAGTGACAGTTAAATTCACTTTATATGCTAATTAGCTAAGAATAGAAGTTAACAATCACAATAATAATAATAATAATAATAATAATAATAATAATACAAAGTAGCAAATACCTTGTCAAGAGCATCCACTCCACTTTTCGTTTTGTTGTAATCCTCAATCATTCTAGGCTTCCTGTCCTCTCTCTCACTGATAATTGGCTCTTTGTGGGCTGTGCTCATGAGAAGCACATTTTTGTTTTTTTTAGGACAGTATGACACAATTGTGTGCGACTCCGTGAAGGCAAACAGTGATGAATGTTGAGCCCTGCCTTTGGGATTGGTCAAGGAGTTTGGAAGCTCCGGCTTGTTACGGCGTACTGTTCCAAGCATTCTTAATTTTTTTTGGAGAAGCTCTGTGCCAAGAGCTTATGATGTGAAAAAATTGTCACATGTGACAATATGTCCTTGTAGGCCTTGTGTCATTTCCAAAACGACTCGCTTGCCCAGGTTTCTTTCAGGCTGGCCTCCTGCAGGTTTGCCTGTATATACCTGCATATTCCAGCAGTAGTTTGTTGTCGCATCACAGGCAGCCCAGACCTTGAGGCCATATTTTGCAGGCTTGCTCGGGATGTATTGCTTAAAAGCACAACGCCCCCTGAATGGGACCAGGCACTCATCCACAGTCACATTTACATCTGGATTGTACATCAGAGGCAGTCTCTCCACCCATTTTTCCCAGATTTCTCTTACTGGTGCCAGCTTGTCAGTTTGACGATTCTTGAAAGCATGTGAAACATTTTCAATGTCATGGTGGCCCGAAACATTGATCTTCCAAAATCAATGCCCCACAAGCTCCTTGTTGCCTCATGGTTAGATTTAAGTAAAATTGATTTGATATAATACCACTAGTTATGATCGATGCTGTTGGTGTATTATAGGGTGTTTTAATCCAGCTGATGATATATGATTTAAAACCAAAGTGACTAAGTGCAGAGAAGAGAAATGACCATTCTACCCTATCAAAGGCCTTTTCTGCATCTAAAGATACAATTATCTACAATTGTCTGCATCTAAAGAAGGAAACTGTTTAAGGCAGTGGTCTCAAACTGCCGGCCTGCGGGCCATTTGCAGCCTGCCCTCCCCCTCCACCCGGCCCACAACTGATCTCAAAAATAAAACATAATCCGGCCCGCTAAATTATTATTCTCTATAATATTCCATATTCAGAAGAATGACATGATTTATATATATATATATATGAGAGAGAGAGAGATTTTTGACTTTATTCAATCATAACAGCATAAATATTAAACACACATCAAATCCAAACCAGATCAAAAATTAAGTCTTCCTCCGTCACCGTACAAAAGATCGAATTGTAACACCACTGTAGTTTAAAAGTTTCTATATCATTCATTGCTTTATAATACTTAAACTCTACAACAATTCTTGACGTGACAAAAGCCTTAAATAAAGACGTAATCTCTTGACCACACCTATTTTCGATTCTGTTCTTCCTTGTTTTATAGATTGCCATCTTTGCCTGTCCAAACAGAAAATTAATCAATTGCCATTTGATCTTTTGCTTCTGATTATATCCAGCCCCTAAAATAAAAACCCCTGATGTAAAATTTTCCCCACATTTACCACACAATAAATCCAACAAGTTAAAAAGTGCATGGAGTCTTTTACACTCTAAGAAACAATGAAAAATGGTTTCCCTTAATCCACAAAACACACATTTATCATCAACATTGGGATTAATAACTGAAATAAAAGCATTAACGGCCACAGCCACATGTAAAATCCTCCATTGTAAATCACCAGATCGTTTTATCAATGGTGGTTTGTACAGCACCCTCCACACTGGCTTCATTTCTTCCTTCAACCCAAGTTTGCCTCTCCACACTGTATCAGTCCTTCCATTTAATGTTACTTTATTTAAAACCTTAACAAAGCATTTATACATCACTTTCCCTCCTACTTCACTCAATACTAAATTTTGTAGCCCATTAAGGTCCAATAAAGGACCAGATAATCCTTTTAGGTCTGGTGTCAACCCAAGCTTTGGAAAAGGGTCTTTTACATTGAAAGTTGCTCTTCCATTTTTAAAATCCTTAATCAAAGACAATTCCTCATTTGTTAGCCTTGCTTTCCACATCTCCATTATTAGTGACGTGTGACGAGTTGATTTCTGACCCAACAAACAGGCCACCGCATTTATATCATTCAGCTCGGGTCCAGCCACATCAATTATGTACTTCAATGTCACAGCTTTGGTAGCACACAGTCTCTGTACAAGTCCTGGAACATTCCCACCCGCAATGTCCATACGAGCTCCTTTAATAAGAGGCTCTTGTAATAGCCAGTACAAAGATTTGGTCTCTTCCATCCTGCACACACTGAACAGTCCCCACACTTTAAAAAGTCCACAGTAGAATTGAGACAGTCCAGCCAGTCGTAACTGTTTCACATCCATTAAAAACAAAGCAGCATCCAGTCCGAGTCCATCCACTGTGTGTAAGATTATTTTTGCCACCTTCCGCCACACCAGATCCACAGGCCCAGTCAGAAATTTCTGGATGAACTGCAGACGAAAAGTAGCAAGCCTGCTTGGTAAATGGACTAGCCCTTGTCCTCCCTCTTCTTTAGGAAGAAAGAGCACACTCTGAGGAACCCAGTGCAAACTGTCCCAGAAAAAATTCACTAAAATTGTCTGCAATCGGGACAACAAACCAACAGGTGGATCCACACAAGATAATTTATGCCATAATGTTGAAGCAATCAAGTTATTGACAATTAAAACCCTCCCTCTAAAAGACAATTGTGAATGAAGCCATTTCCACTTTTTCAATTTTCCTTCTATCCTTTCAAAAACCCCTTCCCAATTCTTTTGTTGGGTATTTGAATCCCCAAGATACACACCAAGATATTTAAAACCTTCTCTCTTCCAAATCATCCCACTAGGTAATTTTGGAAGACCTCCCTCCCATTTCCCAACAGCCAATGCTTCACTCTTCTCCCAATTAACTTTGGCAGCTGAAATTATTCCAAAATCATTAATAACAGAAACCAGCTTATTAATGTCTTCTTGTCCGTTTACCATGACCATAACATCATCAGCATAAGCAGAAATTTGATGCTGAATATCATGGTGCAATGTTAAACCATTAATCACGGTTCTTAGTCTATTCAGCATTGGTTCAATAGCTAATGAGTAAAGCATACCGGACAGTGCACAACCCTGTCTGATCCCCCTACTAACTCTAAAAGGGGCGCTCAAACCACCATTGATCTTCAGCAAACTTTCAGTGTCCTGGTACAACACTTTTATCATACCAATAAAATCAGAACTAAAACCAAATGCTTCTAAGGTGTCCCATAAATACTGGTGCTCCACTCTATCAAATGCTTTCTGTTGGTCAATAGAGAAAAAACCCAAATTAACCCCTAAAAGACTTGAAACACTTAAAACATCTCGTATGAGACTAACATTATCAATAATTGATCTGCCCGGCACGCAGTACGTCTGATCAAAATGAATAACCTGCCCCATCACCATTCTCAGTCTATTTGCTAAGGTCTTAGAAAGAATTTTAAGATCAGAGCAAAGCAGACTCACAGGTCTCCAGTTCTTGATCTCCTGCAAGTCACCTTTTTTTGGTATCAATGTGATCACTGCTCTCCTACAGCTCAAGGGCAAAGAGCCAACAGACAAACTTTCATTTAGGACTGCCAACAGGTCCTCGCCCAGCACAGCCCAAAACTCCTTATAAAATTCAGCAGGGAGTCCATCCATCCCAGGAGCTTTTCCGCTCTCCATGCCCTTCAGAGCATTCAGAAGTTCCTCAGCAGAAAGAGGCCTCTCCAGCTCTGCTTTTGAGTCCTCCAGGACACTTGGCAGACCTTCATAGAAGCTAGCGGATAACACCTTGTCCTCTCTGTATTCACTACTGTACAATTTGCCATAGAACTGTACAGCTCGTTTTCTGATATCAGATGTCTGTGTTAGCTCTTGCCCATTCTCAGAGCGTAGACAGTGAATATAACGACTCTGACCATTCTTTTTTTCAAGACTAAAGAAAAACTTAGATGGGGCATCCATTTGTGTTAAATTCTGAAAACGAGAACGGACCAGAGCCCCCTGCGCTTTAATGCCGAGCAAATCTGCAAGAAGAGATGTCTTAGTTTTAAGTGTCTCAATATGTCTTCCCTCCCCAGTAACCTCTGCTAACCCCTGCGCTTCTATTATTTCAGATTCAAGTTTTTTCATTGATCTAGTGATGTCCCGAGAAACACTGAAAGTATACTGTTGACAAAATACTTTCACCTCAATCTTCCCATAATCCCACCACTCACGCACATTTTTAAAACAACACTTTCTCAATTTAAAATTATTCCAGAAGGAAATAAACACATCTCTAAAATTCACATCACTTAACAGGGAGGTGTTAAAATGCCAATATGCACTCTTTGACTTCACATTTGCTATATAAACATTACATGATACTAAACAATGATCAGAAAAACCAGTTGGTGTAATAAAACAACTTTTCACAACATTAAAATGATGTCTAAAACAATAAATCCTGTCCAACCTGGCCAAGGAAATAAAGTTTTCTCTGTTATGTACCCATGTGTATTGTCTTACATTATTATTTAGCTCCCTCCATACATCACACAAGCTGTGAGTCTCAATTAATTCATTTAAAACTCGGCTTGAAGCAGCATGAGGTTCAATGTGATTCCTGTCTATTCTATAATTCTCGGTACAATTAAAATCACCACCCAAAAACAAAAAATCATCAGAACTACAATTCTGCAGGATGGTATTAACATCCTTAAGAAAAAGTACTCTTTCACTTCCATTTGTAGGAGCATAAACATTAATAAAAACAGCCTTGAATTTTTCAAACTGAGCCCTTATGCATAATAATCTGCCAGAAACCACATGTTTAACATCACATGAAATAGGCAAAAAATTCTTAGCAAAGAGAACAGCCACCCCTCCTCTAGTAGAGCTCAAGTGAGCAAACAACACATCACCCTCCCATTCTTTTTTCCAGTCTATTTCATTAATACAGTCACTGTGCGTTTCTTGAACAAACATCACATCAATATTCTTTTGTTTGATAAGTTCAAACAGCAATGCTCTTTTATGCATGTCTCGGGCCCCATTCAAGTTGAGCGAGCTCACCCTCATCACACTCATTATAAAAAGTAGTATGAGAGGACACAAACCAAACAACAGCATAGAAAAACACAGATTATGTGGTTTCAAAGCCATCCTCAGTTTGTAATTCCAATTTCAGTTTGGAAACAAGTTTCTTCAATCTATAGATCTCCTGCACTGTAAACTGTTCCCCTCCTTCACCTCTCATTAGCACTGTCACTGAGTTGATAAACATTCTGCGGTCAGCAAAAAAATCTTCAACCTGGACATTTTTCACATTTTTAGTCCTTTGCAGAAAAGACCTTATTTTGTCAAAATTGTAATCACTGCGTCTACTTCGTACTGTGTTACTGTTCACTACATCACTGTCAGAATCATCAACTGTACTGCATTCAATATCAGAGTGTTTTTCAGACTGTATTTTTGTTAGTCTGCTCATTTTAGCCACTTCCGTACTCTTTCTAGCCCTTTTCCTCTTAGTATTGGGTATTTTGAACAGTGTTTCATCCCGAACAATGTCAGTCACCATCTCCTCCTCCATAATAGACTCAATGACAGCAGTTTCTTTCTCCCCACTCCCCGAACTTTCCCCCGCAACATCAGTAAACACTGCATTAATTCCTTTCTCTGTATTCTCCCCTGCACCAACAGTAAACACTGTATCGGCTTCTTTCCTCACACTTTCTGTGTTTCGCCCCACAACATTACCATCATCATCATCATCAGTCGCTATTACACTAGTACTGTCACGCACAATTTCCCTACTCGGGCCCGGCTCAGAGTCTAGTAATTCATTCTCTCTCTCAGGACATGCACGCCTAACATGGCCCTCTTGCCCACAGCCAAAACATTTCATAGTATCAGACGATGCAAATACGACATAATCAAAGCCATCAACCCTGAATTTAAAAGTCACGTTCAGTTCATCCGTATCGCTCTTTAGGATCATATGTAACTGCCGTCTGAAACATACAACATGTTTAAGCAAGGGCGACTTACACCCCAGTGGAATCCTTTTCATTTGGGACACAATTTTTCCATGTCTAGACAATTCATTAACCAAGAGCTCATCTTTAATGAAAGGTGGCACATTCGACAGCGTTATCTTTTTTGCCGGCTGAACCAGCGGCATTACTGGAGTAAAAGTATCCTGAATTACTACCCCGCTCTGAACTACACTGTTTACCTTCTCAATAGTATCAAGGAAAATGACAACAGCACTGTTCATTCGTGAAGCCGACATAATACTGTCAAAACCAACAACTTCACCAACAGCCAGGCTACAGTCTTCCACAGAGCAGTTCATCACAGGCGCGAGTTTTATCCCATGCCTTCGAGAAAGCTGCTCAAACTTTGTTTGGCGTGGACCCGCCATTGCCGACCAGCAAAACGCTGGTTGACAGCGCTCCACAAACCCAAAACCCCCTCCTTAAACTTTCCTAGCCTTATTTTCAAACAAACGTGTAAACAAAACTTTAAAGCAGCGACAGTAAAAGAGAAGAGAAAAAGAAAAAACACTCACTCGTACCGCAGCAGTCTCACTCACACGCTGACTCCGCCCACTCACTCACAGCATCCGCTCAGAGAGAGGGAGAGAGAGAGAGATTTGATGAGAGCTGGGCTTTCGTAGTTTATTTGTTGTTTGGCTGTGCGAATTAAATGTTTTTTTCCAAACGAAAAAGGAAAATGGATGAGGAACACAGTCAGTTTCAAGAAAGATGGGCATTGCAGTATTTTTTGTGGAGTATAATGGAAACGCTACCTGTCTGATATGCAAAGAAAAAGACACTGTTGTAAGGGGCCATTCACATATCGTGTCACATAAGCGGCTGTGCCGCTTTCTCCTTTTTTCCAAAGCGCTTTCACTCCCGTGGCATCTGTCATTGCTATGCAACCATGAACTGCCCTCTCCACAATGAGGAAGTTTCAGCAAAAGAATAATTGATTTCTAGTCCTTGAATTAGCTCTACTACTAGATATATTCATGGAGATGAGAAATAAAAACCCACCCTGTACAGCTATGATCAGCTGAGCATTCGGTGTCGGTAAGGAAAGGCCAAAGCTCATAGGTTGGTTCTTGTCACATGACCTGCAGTGCATTTGCGGATATCTGAAAAGTTGAGATGTTTCCATCTCGCTGCGGCATAGGCATGCCTGGAAAAAACGAGCCTGCCGCACCGCTTCTATTATGAGCGTGCTTGCCAAAATTTCACTAAAAGTAGATTTAAATCACCGAAACGCGTCCGATGCTACCAATAAACGTTACCGATGCTCAAACGATATCTGTGGCTCAGCTGTGTTAGCAGATGCTGCCAGATGTCTGGCAAGAAATATAATAGTGTGCAAATGTATGCAATACTGTACACATGTATTGCATGTGTACAGTACAGCGTTATTCAGTGCAAGATTTTGTTGATATTTAAGCTAAAATAAAGTAAGTAAAGCACTAACTGTTAAAAACTAATATGCCTACTGTATGTAACAATGATAGAGACTAGTGTTGCTTACGTCAACGAAAATTATGACTAAATATCGTCGTCAACGAACCTTTATCACGTGACGAAAACGAGACGAGATGTGACATAAATGCTGGTCATGTGACAATGACTATAATTAAATGTATAATGCAATATTGTTGACGAATAAAAATGAGACTAAATATGGTTTACAAAATAAAAACTATGCTAAAATGTCTCTTAATTTTCATTGACCAAAACGAGACGAAATGTTATAACGTTATTTCGTCTCGTTTAGTCGCGCTATTATTATTATTTTGCAGTATTTCTGTTTCCTGTGTCTCACTTCAGACTCGCATCAGGTCGCACTGCGCAGACGCAGGCGACATCACTTCCTCAAGCCTCACTCGCGGCATTATTTAGAAGATGCAGCTGCGGTGAGTTTAGCATAAATGACAACAAACAAAGTTAAGTCTGACACAGAGAAAGGGAAATATGTATATTTCACGTGCTCATAACTTCATGAAAAACGCACAGATCATAGAACATGCACATCATTATTTAAAGCAGATTCTCACGATTCTTACGAAATGAATCCAAAATCAACATAATATATTGCGTTGTTCACAAGAAATTACACAGGAAATGATTTAGCATACTTGGCTAAAAACGTGTCTCCTTCTGGGATGCAGTGTGTATCCAATGCATGTACCCATCCATGTTCGTTTTCCAACGTGGAATAACACAAAATAGGTATTATCTTAAAGCTTAGAAGATCAGCTTTTTAATGCATCGAACCATTTTGAAAAACTCCCAATGAGTGCTGAGAAGTGCCTTTTAAACCTGAGTTCACCACCCTTGGGCGCCATCTAGCTGTGAAAAAACGAATAACACTTTATTTAACTATACTTTATGCCACAAAATTTGAACCAGATGCAGCTCACATGTAGGAGAGCATCACCAAAAAATAATTTTTCTCTGATCTTATTGCCTTCCTGAGTTATTCCATGTCAAACAAAAAAAAATATATAAATATTTTTTTTTTAATAATTTTTATATTTATATATATATATATATATATATATATATATATATATATATATATATATAGTCTTTTATCAGCAGTTTTTCAGCATGAAAATGTCCAAATGTAATGTAATTTATATTTTCTAAAAAATTAAAAAGTGTTCTATCAAGATACCTACCTTTTGACTCTCCTTGCTACAGTTTTGGAGTTATGAGTCTTTGTGTGTCGCTCAGAAGAAAAAAAACTCTAAAAAAGCCTTCAGGTCTTAAAGGGTTAAGAGACATTTCAAGGCATTATAAGATATTATCTATAACATAACAATAATATAATAAGATAACCTTGTTTGAAATGGGTTTGCTTAAAAGAACATTTTGGTTTTGTCTATACTACTAGGTACTTATTCTATATTGACTGGGTTAAATAAAGAGACTAAAATACAATTTTCATTGACTAAAACTAGACTAAAATGTCATCAGTTTTCGTCTACTAAAACAAGACTAAAATAGTCATGGATAATTCTGACTAAAATAAGACTAAAATGCTCAGACTTTTAGTCGACTGAAACTTGACTAGACTAAAAAGTATGAACGTGACTAAAACTAATAAAAACTAAAATTACCGCTTGACACAAAGACTAGACTAAAACTAAAATTAAAACAGGCCGCCAAAAACAATACTAATAGAGACACTGCTGGTTAAATGAGAAATAATGCAAAGGAAAATAAATTTTCAGAAATGTTGCGCTTTCTTGTGCTTGAATGTTAAAATGGCCCTCCTATGAGATGTCAATCACAGCAAAGGCCCCCAGCTAATTTGAGTTTGAGACCCCTGGTTTAAGGTAAGATTATTTCTTTGTTGTTCTTTTATTATGTTGCACTAAACTTATAAAATCACCTTTTTTGTGGTTTGTGAGATATTTTGGGCTGTTCTTGGCGCGGATCACGTGTTGCTGAAAGACAGACAGACAGACAGACAGTTATCAACGGTGAGGCATTCCATTCCTGTCCTGCATCCCGACCCACCCTGGCTGCTGTCCTCAAGGCCGTGCAGTGAGAATGATACAGCTTCAGTTGCAGCTCAAAGTTTTAAGCCTCCGGTGCCTCAAGCTACTGCCTGTTGTCATTGTCTGCTGCAACCCCATCTATCTCCTTGGTTGTTCAGCCTAGCTTTGCCTGGGTCTGATCTCACCTGTCTTACCATCCTCTTCCTCTGTTAGAATGCTGTGACATACCCTGACAGCAAAGAGTAGCGTTGATAGTGGGCAGCCTTGTCTGGTACCTCTTTTTAAGTAAAACTGATTTGATACAATACCATTAGTTATGACCGATACTGTTGGTGTATTATAGTGTTTCAATCCAGCTGATGATATGATTTAAAAGTCCTCTCATGTCATCTTCATTTATATAGCGCTTTTCACAATACATATTGTTTCTTATCACGCTAAAGTTGGTTTTTGATTGAATCACTTCCATTGTACAAAAATGTTAATTATTACTTTAGGCGCTGCTTAAATGACACCTTTCCTACTGAAAACTGAATACCTTTAATGCATTTTAATGCATTTAAAACCAGTGGTGGACAGTAACAAAGTATTTTTACTTCGTTATTTTACTTAAATACAATTTTCAAGTATCTGTACTTTACATAAGTATTTTTATTAATTAATTTTAATTAAATATTTTAATTAAAATAATTAGCCAAGAACTGGAGGATCCTCTGAATGTATTACTTATTGTAACTGAAAATCATATTTAGGTCACATCTGTCTGTTGTTTTTGAACTAAATCTGCTGTAAAGGGTGATCTGTTTAATCCCACCACTGAAATGCTTTAATGTGGACATGTCCACATCAATGTGTCTATAGATGGTGATCTCAATTCAATCAGATCAAATTACATTTTAAAACTTGCCACTTCAAATAACGGTTGTATAGATTACCTCATTACGGCACTAGGAGGTGCCAAAGTGACGTAAAAAGGACAGGACAGGGTTTATGAACTATACTGGGATCAACCAGCTGGAGGCGATCAAGACGCTTTCAGGACTTGTGCGGCACACTTGAGGCGTTTCTAAATACCAAGTATGCCAACTTCGGACTTGGGTTCTTGGTAGTTCAGACTCCGGAAAACAGACTTCTGAGGACGGGAGGACACAAGTCCGGTGATTCTGCGGTACGCTGCTGTGATACGTACTTGATAACGTCACACAGCTCGCTCTGGTTACTCCAGTTATCTCTGTATGTATATTTTAGGAAACTATAAAATTAAATATGTTATAAAACATCACTCTTTTTTGTTTTCATTTAAAAAATCATAAACATATGAATAGCCATGCATGTGGCTCAGGCAACATTTTCATTGATTATCTTCACTACATGTTTGTTTATAACCAAACAAACTAAAACACAGCTCTTCCTCTTTTTGTTTAAATTTTAAAAATATTAAACATATGTGGCAAACATAAAACACAACCCTATATCTTTTTGTTAAATGTTAGTTTTAATGATCAATAGTAGCAGTAATAAAAGTATAAGCAAAAGGTATAAGAAGCTACAAAAATAAATAAAGTAAACAAACATAATCAAACACAAAGTCAGCACTCTAGTAGGATACAAAGGTAAAGCTAAATGGCCTAAATATATAAAGCCCTCTGCCAAAATTATTTGTCAGGTAACAAAATATAGACTCATGAGACCAAAGATCACCTGTTAAATATGCAAAAGATGAATTATATCTCATGTTTAACCACTACAGAGTCAGTGGAAAACGCCAGAAGGACTAGCCGAGGTAAGGCTGTTCTCTGCGGGGTACATGAGCACTGAGTGAACTCCAAAACATCAGAAATCTTTTAAAATAGGCACTATCTTTATCAATAAACAGCAGATTTGATCTTTAAACCAGTACATTCTTGCCTTAAAACTATATATCATGACATGACATAATAATATGTTTAAAATATGCAGGTTTTCTAATCTGCTATTGACACTTGCTGGTTAGTGCAAGATGCATTCTGGGATACCTGGCCATGTCAAGTCCGCAAAAGTCCCCTCTTGAGGTGTCCTTGATAAAAGGGGCGGATCAAGAACACATCCGGGGATTTGAACTGTACTTGGCTAGATGCGAACTTTGAATTGGATCAGTACTCGGGCAGCAACTGATGATTTTTCATATAAACAGACAAGAATGCAAATTAAGAAATGGTTAACTAATAAATGAATGAATGAATGAATGAGGCATTTATATAGCACTTTAATATGTATTATTGGAGAAGGGTCGCTTCTCATCCATAACCTGGATAATTCAACAGCAGACACAGAGCAACAGCCCCAACTATAGCTGGAGAAGAGAGATTTGGCTAACTTTCACAGAAGAGACTTTGTTTCTCATCACATAAAGATGAACTACTTATCGTGATTTCAGACTGTGGTGATGTGGTTTCTCCACTGCATGGATCTTCATGTGTATCTTCAGGTTACTTTTAATAGTGAAACTTTTTCCACACTGATCACACACTGCTGTGGATCATCTCGTGTTTTCAGAAATGATGAATAACTGAATCTCATGTCACACTGAACACTTGTAAGGTTTTTCTCCAGTGTGGATCATCTCATGTGTTTTCAGATATGATGAATAACTGAATCTCATGTCACAGTGTGAACACTTGTAAGGTTTTTCTCCAGTGTGGATCTTCTCATGTGTTTTCAGAGATGATGAATAACTGAATCTCATGTCACAGTGTGAACACTTGTAAGGTTTTTCTCCAGTGTGAATTCTCTGATGTGTTTTCAGAGATGATGGCTGAGTGAATCTCTTGTCACACTGTGAACACTTGTAAGGTTTTTCTCCAGTATGAATTCTCTGGTGCTTTTTTAAACTGCTTGCTGTAGCAAATTAGCTCAAAATAAATATGAATAATTAATCATAACTAGTTATAATTAATTATTAATATTTTAATCAGTCAATAAAATTAACTTAATGTAATAAAATTAATATTACAATCAATTAACCTGTTGTTCAATGAACACACAGTGTTAATTGTTTATTAACTAAGAAATGTTCATTTCCAGGTTATAGGAAATAACAATCTTATTCTACTAAAAGCCTGTAGTCAGGACCGACATGAATAGGGACTCCCGTACATGAGCGCAAAACACGGACAACCTTACGTGTGACATGAACAAGACTTTATTAACTAGACTAAACACTTAAACTACTCTAACATTCACACACATACATGCATACAGTTTACCAAGAGAGAGAGAGAAAGCAGAGTACAGGAAGCAAGAAGTTACAGCATTGTTGGACATTCAGCAGATCAACAGCCTTGAGCAAACCATCAGTTTAGTTTTAACAGGCCCTTCTTTAAAAGGGGTAAGGATACTCAATGTATCCGATAATGAGACTAAGTTTGATACTTGCATGTCTCTCCAAGTTGAATTAAAACTGTCCTGATGCAATTTGTGGAGGCTCCTGTTGAATCTTTGCTGATATTTTCTTGACGAAAGAGAACCGGCTGGATTCAGAGGATCTTTGGTGAATGGAAGGTCTAGGCCGAGGCCTGGCACAAGCTTGGGGTTCCTTAGAAGCTTCTAGCTTCTTAAAGCATCATCTTGACGTCAGCATTCGTCAGTAAAAGAGAAGAAGAGGAGGAAGAGCAGGAAGAGAGAGAGGTTTTATCTTGTGATCCATGAATATAAGGGGTGGAGACATCACACCCTCTTAAGGTGTCTGAGCCAATAAGGAGTTCCCCCCTCGGAGGGAAGTTTTACGAGTCTTTGTTCTGTAGCAAGATATTAGCATAAGACACTGGATTGGATGTTTGAGAGAAGAACCCTCTAGATTCTTATAATACTAATGTGTCACAGAGTTAGTAACATGTAACATAAATTACCAAATAGGAAATGAAAGTTGGAGTCCGTAGATACCAAGCATGCTGCCAATGTGATCTCAGTTAACTATACATTTGCAACTATGGAACATTAATACCAAAATAGTTCAAAAGAGAGAATTAATACATAGAATAAAGCCTATAAAAGGAAAGTCATGAGATGGGAAACTTGGATACATGTTTATACATTTCCCAAGTGGTTATATAGAGAATACGTAGGATTAAGAGAGTTTATTTGTCCTTCTCAGGAAGGATGAGTCACTAGTCTCTACAGCATTCTTATGGATCATAAAAGTACCATATAACTGTAACAGGACACCTAGTTGTGCCTGTGTGCTAGCTACACTTGGGATGTTGGTTGCAGTTTTAGGGGGATGAGTTCAGAGAACTTTGATAGTGAGAGTGAGTTTATGGGTAATTCATTAAATACCATGAATAATTGTGTGGCTGATTGGTCCAGACGCTACATTGCTGTAACAAACGTCTTCTCACACTCAAAGCACACATGATCTCTTACAGCACTGTGAACTTTCTGATGTACATGTAAATATTGTAACAGTGAAAAACTCTTTCCACACACAGAACATGAATGTGGCTTCTCCTTCATATGAACTGTCAGGTGTTTCTTTAAGGTTGATTCCCCAATAAATGTTTTGCCGCATTGATCACATTTGAATGGCTTCTCTCCGGTGTGGATCTTAATGTGTTTTTTAAGGCTTGATGATTGACGGAATCTCTTCCCACATTGATGACAAGTGAATGGCTTCTCTCCGGTGTGGATCATCATGTGTTTTTTAAGGGTTGATGTTAGACAGAACCTCTTCCCACATTGATCACATGTGTGTGGCTTCTCTCCTGTGTGAGCTGTCATGTGACCAGTAAGATGTACTTTTTGTGAGAAACTTTTCCCACATTGATCACATGTGAACGGCTTCTCTCCTCTATGAACTCTCATGTGAAGATCAAAACGTTGTTTTTTGGTGAAGCTCTTTCCACACTGATCACATGTGAACAGCTTCTCTTCAGTATGAACTCTCATGTGACGCTCAAAATGACATTTGTATGTAAAACTTTTTCCACACTGAGTGCAGGTGAAAGATTTCTTTGCTCTTGTTTTCTTTAAAAATGTCTTTTTAGTCTTTGAACAACTCAAAGGTTTTTCTTCAGGTTTGTCATGATGTTTCTCCTCCACTTCACTCTGTTCTTCAATCTCCTCCTTCACTTCCATCAGCTCTGAAATTAAAGAGAAAAAGTGTTCATTTTCAATACATCAATATAAGTTAAAGAGAGAAATATGAAGTTAAAGGTCATAAAATTGAGATTTGATAGAAAACTGCTTAGTCTCAATTTTACTTTAGCTCTGCACTTCATTTGACTTCAGTTTCAAATGGTTATTACATTTAGATTTACTAAATTAAGACAATCAGCACTGAATGGACGTCTTCTGGCTACAGAATTTCCCAAATAGCTGCTCTGCCACCTTTCCTTAAATAATTCTTAATAATTCATTATAAATAATATTAAGAAATAAAGAAAACATTGCTCTGAATTATACAAATGGTTCTCAACCAGAATGCCTATTTCCACCGCGCCAGCTGTCACAGCAAAAATAAACCAGTCACATATCAAAGCCGTTTACAAAGGGACATTTTGCAAAACAGCTGCAATTTTTGCATTTTGAAATGTAAGAAACGTCAGAGCTGTAGTCATAAATGAAAAATAATAAAAACGCAACAGTTATGTTATATATGGTCACTGTTATATATAGTCAAACCGAGGAGGCATGTGCCCTCTCATAGTTATGAGAAATTAAATGTAAATGCACTGCAGCTTAAAATTGACATATAGATAGATAGATAGATAGATTTAATGCAATCACACCAGTGAGAGAACCGTCGGTGTGAAGTAATGTACCCTGCATTGTTCATGATCAACAGTAATGCTAGCCTAATGTCTAGAATAGCAAATTAAGTCTGAATTGCGAGTTCTCTGTTTATAGTAGTCAGAGGCACTCCTCTCCTAACAGATAGTCTGGGGGTTGGGAGAGGCAGTTCAGTAGCTTCATTGTGGGGGAGCAGAACAATAGAGGTGTGAATCATACTCTTATGGAGAGTGTCGGAGAGCCAGCCGGATGATATACGTTTTTTAACTTAAAGAGCAGGCAAAGTTCCTTTCAGGATAAAACTCTCGATGTGTCCATCAAGTTATGAATATTGTGATGTTTGTTTCAACTGGTTTTGTGGAAGTTTAGAATGTTTGAGCAGTGTGGATTGTCAATCGGGAACTATCTGAAAATGAACTGAGGAAAGCGTTCATACCAACTCTAGAAACAAATGCGAGTGCAGCAGTCAGGCATGGATTGGGCCTACTATTTATCATTATTGTTGTTGTTGTTATTATTATTATTATTATTGAAACTTTTTTTTTAATAAGCAGGTGATGGAAAGATGTGACATTTGGGTCAAATCATGTCAATCATTTTGATTTACCTCAATTTCTCTGTACAGTAAATGTTGTAGCCATTAAAAAATATATAGGAATATATCAGGAGACAAGGAGTGGCTCCACCACTTATTTTTTATTTTTGTTCAGATTAATACTTGACAGAATGAACTGACATATTTACTTTCTAATTTTTTAAAAGTCTATGATTATAGCACCACTTATAGGCAGTAAACACACGTTTCCAATTTTGGGGCCGTGGGAGCGGTAACTCTATTATTCTGGTTGGATACCTACTGTAGTATTCCCCATTCATTTCCTGTGGTGCTGATTTTTGTCCACAAAGGACCAATGAAAGTTTTTTTTTAACCATTTAACATTGTTTAATGTCAATTTGTGTGTGTGTTCAGATGGCAAACAGAAACCTGGCTAAAACCAAACAATTACATTACTTTAAATGAGTCTATCCCTCAGTGTTACGATTATCAACACAATCCTCATCGAAACGGCAGAGGAGGAGGTGTTGCTGTAATTTATAGTAATATTTTCATTACAACTCAAAAGTCTTTCAAATATAATTCCTTCAAAGTGATGGTACTTTATGTAACATCATGTAAGTTGACTTTATCAAAGAATTTGCTTATTTTCTGATTCAGAGTTAGTACTAGCTGCAGATAAAGTCCTTGTTGTTGGTGATTTTAATATCCATGTAGATAATAAAAAAAGACTCATTAAGTTTGGCATTTACAGACATTCTAAACTCTATTGGTTAGACAACACGTGTCAGGACTAGGGATGGGTACTGAAACCCGGTATTAAATTGGCCCTGGGGCTAAATTATGAAAGACTGGTGTATCGATAAGCTCTGATATCTTTGCATAAAAGTGTCTGCTAAATGACTAAATGTAAATGTATATAAATATTGTTCAGTTCCCTTTCAGTCGGTCACGTTCGACGTACGTCAGTAGTGACCGACGAATTGGGATATCGCTTAGAGAGCCCTATCAGCTTCGTGTGAACTAAAACAAGCCAATGGAATTGGCATGCGATATTTGCATAATGTGCACCACCTCCGACAGGTGTATATAAATAGGAAGTGGATGCAATCGCACTCTGTCTCTCGCTTCGGAGCCAACCTGTGTGTTCCTGCTATTAGACTGAGAGTGACTTCTCAAGCCTTTGAAGAGCTTTCGTTCTACAGTGCTGGTACTATGGCACCGTACAGCGAGGCTGCGAGCTTTTCCAGAGTGAGCTTTCCGAGCTGTTATTCAGCTCTCAACTGCTGTTTTCACAGCATTATTTGCCCCGTTTGGTTTGCGATTTGGGCCGGTTCCTCTGTGTATGTGACTCAGGGAGTGAAAGCTGTTCCTGCAGTCACATCGCGGCTGTTCCCTGTGTGCTTCGGCACAAAGAACAAAAGCTTCTAAAAGAGCTTCACAGACAGACACTGCGTCTTTTTCAAGACGTCATTCTGTCTGTGCGTTTCTGGAGGCGGTCGTTTCCTATCCTCACTGACGGCCACAATCACTTTCTCTCATGTCTGCTTAGCGTGCTGAGAATGTGTTTGTGGGTGGTTCATATTCTCTTATGAGAATATGCCCACGTCGGCGCGTTGTTTGTCTCGCCTTTCTCGTAAGGGTTTGAGCGCTCAGCGCGCCGTGTGCCGTCGAGCTGCCGGCTGACAGCGCGCGTTGCCATGGCGACCCTGCGCGCTGTCTGGCGCTCTAGATGCACGGTCGAGACTCGAGTGCCTTTAATGAGGTGGAGTCCCCCCACTTATTCCCCGATCTAGTTTATTTTTCTGAATCAGAGAAATACTACTTTGGTTAATAAGCCTGGGTGACCAGAGGATCACAGTGGGGCATTACCCGCCGAGCCATTCTCTGTGGGCCCCCCACTCCTCTAGTGCATTGCAAACATGTTGTGACTTTGTTCGTGGGTGGTTCATGTTTAGTTCAACATAGCCACGTCGGCGCCCGGTGCGCCGTGTGTCGTCCAGTTGGATGGCCACGTTCACGGTCCAACATGGCTGGTAGCCTCTGCATGGATTGCTGGTCCTTCTCATGAGGGACCTAGCGTCTTAGTCAGGGCTCCAGCAGAGGATCAGACGTCGACTGCTACATTGGAGAGAGTATTGTTGAGTTCTGAACGTGAAGATGAGGCTGAGTGTCCCACGGTTGTGATGTGCTCATGCTGAATCAGATTCAGACTTGACAACCAAGCTTTCCCGGGCCCCTGGGGGCGTGGTGCGACGCGTACTCGCCTTGCCCCGCCCCCTGTCTTTAGCCCAGACGTGCATGGAAAAACTTGGCGGTTTGTAGCCTTTTTTGGTGTCAAATATGGAACGCCAAAGGGGCCATAATCTGCATTACAAGTTTTTTCTCTCTCACTACCCTCTGGGGTGGGGTGGCAGTGCTACGATCACACCACCTCTGCCCTGCATGGGTCTTGGTCACCGGCAAGTCCGTGGTAGGCCAAAGCACTCATTGCATCTGGGTAGTTCTGAGTCGGGGTTGAGCTACGCATGGTGCAAGTCATAGCGCAGGCTTCTGGCCAGACAATGTCCACCGTGGTGGTCCGGAAGCACCCCTGGCTAGTCTTGCTGGGATGTGTCGTCGTCAAAGTACGCTTTCTCGATGCACTCATCTCACAAGCTGGCCTAAAACCCAGCCCGCTTAGCCCGCAGTCAACCCAGTTGGCTAGCGGTCCTGGAGATATGGCGACCTGGAGCTGAGGTAAACAGTTCTTTCTCCCCGGAGGAGGGCCGGGGGGAGAATTCTGGTCTGCTCCGCCGCTGGCTCTCCAGAGTCCAGCGGTACCCACGAATAGAACTGTTGTCTGATCCTCCAGGTCCCGAGAGGGTGTGGCTGGCAGTGTGCGGGGCCCCGCCTTGCCACTCTCAGCCCCCTCTCACTTACAGGTTCCAGTGTGATGGTTCAGGCCGCACCCCATGTGCCGTCTCCCATTCACACTGCTACCTCGCAGAGTCTGACCACACTCTGGGCCGCAACCATGCCGTCCGAGTCGGGTCCCTGTACTCTGCTTGTGGCTGTCAGCGTGCGAGGCCCCGCCTTGCCACGCACAGCCCCCTCTCACATCACCAGCAGGTGCCAGTGTGATGGTGCAGGCCGCACCCCGTGTGCCGTCTCCCATACGCACTGCTACCTTGCAGAGTCTGGTCACACTCCGGGCCGCTACCATGCCGTCCGAGTCGGGTCCCCGTACTCTGCTTCGCTGCCCCACCCCCGGTACGTCTGTGGTGCGTTTGGTCCCGCTGACTCGGTGTCTGGAAGCCTGGATAGCGCTCCCCAGCCCGTCCCACTGACTCATTCGCACTATCAGACTCGGCAATGCGATTCAGTTCGCCCAGCGTCCCCCGGTTTTCAGGGGTGTCCACTTCACTTAGGTGTCGTTGGACAGTTCACCTGTTCTCCGGGCGGAGATTGCTGTCCTCCTGGCGAAGGATGCAATCGAGCCGGTCCCTCCAGCCGATATGAAGTCAGGGTTCTATGGCCCTTACTTCATTGTAGCAAAGAGGGTGGTGGGCTACGGCCAATCCTGGATCTGCGCATTTTGAACCGGTATCTTCACAGGATGCCGTTCAAGATGCTCACGCAGAAGCGCATTTTCGAATGCGTCCGTCCCCAGGATTGGTTTGCAGCGATCGACCTGAAGGACGCGTACTTTCATGTCTCGATTCTTCCTCGACACAGACCCTTCCTGCGGTTTGCGTTCGAGAGTCGGGCATGTCAGTACAAAGTCCTACCCTTCGGGCTGGCCCTGTCACCCCGCATCTTCACGAAGGTTGCGGAGGCGGCCATTGTTCCCCTCAAGGAACAAGGCGTTCGTATTTTCAACTATCTCGACGACTGGTTGATCCTGGCCAGCTCGCGAGAGCAGTTGTGCGAATACAGGGACATGGTTTTAGCTCACCTCAGCCGGTTGGGTCTTCGGGTCAACTGGGACAAGAGCAAACTCGCCCCCGGGCAGAGGATCTCTTATCTCGGTCTCGAGCTAGACTCGGTCACACGGACTGCGCGTCGGTGTTGAACTGGCTGAGCTCGCTCAAGCGCAGGACAGCGGCCCCACTGAAAGACTTCAGAGGCTCCTGGGGCATATGGCATCTGCAGCCGCGGTCTCGCCGCTCGGATTGCTCCATATGAGGCCGCTTCAACACTGGCTCCGCGGCCGGGTCCCGAGATGGCCGTGGGAGCGCGGCACGCTCCGTATCCCCGTGACACCGAGCTGCCGTCGCACCCTCATCCGGTGGTCGGACCCTTCGTTCCTGCGGGCAGGAATGCCCCTCGATCAAGTGTCCAGGCACGCTGTGGTCCACACAGATGCCTCTGCCACCGGATGGGGGGCCACGTACAACGGGCATGCAGTGTCGGGTCTTTGGACGGGGCCTCAACTGCATTGGCATATCAATTGCCTGGAGTTGCTAGCAGTACGTCTTGCACTGGGCCGCTTCAAGGAGCTGCTGTCAGACAAGCACGTACTGGTCCGCTTGGACATCACTGCGGCCGTTGCGTACATCAACCATCAGGTGGTCTACGCTTCCGTCGCATGTTGCAACTCGCCCGCCATCTCGTGCTATGGAGTCAGAAGCATCTGAGGTCGCTTCGTGCCATTCATGTCCCAGGTGTGCTCAACCGTGCAGCTGACGAGCTCTCACGGCAGCCTCCACTTGCGGATGAGTGGCGACTCCATCCCCAGGCGGTCCAGCTGATCTGGCAGCTTTCGGTGAGGCCCAGATAGATCTGTTCGCCTCCCCAGGAACTGCCCACTGCCAGTGGTTCTATTCCCTGACCGGCGGCATGCTCGGCACGGATGCCCTGGCACTCAGCTGACCCCGGGGTCTACGCTATGTGCGTTTTCCCCCAGTGAGCCTTCTCGCACAGCTCCTGTGCAAGGTCAGGGAGGACGAGGAGCAGGTCTTGCTAGTGGCTCCGTTGTGGCCCACTCGGACCTGGTTTTCGGACCTAATGCTCCTCACGAGAGCCCCTCCTTGGCCGATTCCTCTGAGGAAGGACCTCCTCCAGAGACGGAGCACCCTGTGGCACCCGCGTCCTGACCTGTGGAACCTCCACGTGTGGTCCCTGGACGGGATGCGGAGGTTCTGAGTGATCTCCCGCAAGCGGCTGTAGACACCATCACTTCCGCTAGAGCTCCTTCCATTAGGAGCCTCTATGCGTTGAAGTGGAACTGGTTCGTTGAATGGTGCTCCTCTCTCGAGAGGACCCCCGATTATGCTCGGCAGATCCGTGCTTTCCTTCCTGCATGAGGGCCTGGAGCGAAGGCTGTCTCCCTCCACCCTCAAGGTGTATGTTGCCGCTATCGCCGCACATCACCATGCAGTTGTTGGCAAATTAGGGATCTGCACGCATTTTCGGTCGACGAATCGTGCCTGGAATTCGGGCCTGGTGACTCTCACGTTATCCTGAGACCCCGGCCCGGATATGTGCCCAAGGTTCCTACCACTTCCTTCAGAGATCAGGTAGTGAACCTGCAAGCGCTGCCTTTGGAGGAGGCAGACCCAGCCCTAGCTTTGCTCTGTCCCGTCCGCGCTCTGCGTGTGTACGTAGACAGAACGCAAAGCTTCAGGACCTCAGATCAGCTCTTGTCTGTTACGGAGGCCAGCAGAAGGGAAAGGCTGTCTCCAAGCAGAGGATGGCCCACTGGATAGTGGATGCCATCGCCCTGGCGTACGAATCCCAGGGCGTGCCTTGCCCGTTCGGGTTGAGAGCCCACTCCACCAGGAGTGGCCTCTTCCTGGGCGCTGGATCATGGCGCCTCGCTGACAGATATCTGTAGAGCTGCGGGCTGGGCGACACCTAACACGTTCGCTAGGTTTTATAGCCTACGTGTAGAGCCGGTATCTTCACGTGTACTCGCATCCACTAGTCGGTAGACGTGTTGTACCCGCTCTAAGTGTCGGCTTGCAATGCCATTCCCGCCCCCTGGCCGGATACGTGCATACTTTTCACTCCAGTCGTGTTCCCCGCTTGGCGAACCCTGTCGAGTTCCTCCGCCTCCCCCTTCGGCTCGGACATTGCGGAGTGTCTGATGCCAGGCCTACATCCGTCGCTGACGCTGTCTGTTGGCTGGGGCCCATATGTCGTGACCCCTCTACGTGAGTGGTCCCATATGTGTAATTTCCACGGTTAAAACTCCCTACGGCGAGTCCGTGTCTTTCCCTTAGCAGAGCCAGCTCTGCTGTCACCTGTCAGATGAGTCTCCCCCTACCCAGGTGGAGCCATCCCAGGGACTCCATATGCGTACTGCCCCCCGGGCCAGTCCATATGTGTATTCTCCACGTAAACTCCTCCCCCGTTGGGTAGGTAGTGGCCTCCGCAGCGTCCCCTACGGGTTCGTTTTCCCAGTGTAGTCTAGTTTACTTAGTGGGTATTAGGTAAACAGCAGTAAACTCCTCGGCGTAAGCTCACCCCCTTCTCCGCTCCTCTGGTGCTATGGGCGGATAGAGCTCGTGTTGAGCACTGGAAGGGGTTTCGTAACTGTGGCGCTTTAGTTGGGATCCCAATTCGTTGGTCACTACTGACGTACGTCGAACGTGACCGACTGAAAGGGAACGTCTCGGTTACGTATGTAACCCTCGTTCCCTGAAGGAGGGAACGGAGACGTACGTCCCGTCGCCACAGTTTCTGTACCCTCGCTGTAGTGCGGACACCAGTTGTCTCCTCAGCGAAAAACAGAGTGTGATTGCATCCGCTTCCTATTTATATACACCTGTCGGGGGCGGTGCGCATTATGCAAATATCGCACGCCAATTCCATTGGCTTGTTTTAGTTCACACGAAGCTGATAGGGCTCTCTAAGCGATATCCCAATTCGTCGGTCACTACTGACGTACGTCTCCGTTCCCTCCTTCAGGGAACGAGGGTTACATACGTAACCGAGACGTTTCTCACACAGACCGATCGTTTCGTGTCTTAGGACATCAATGTGTCGTCACGAGCCACAGGGTTTAATTTGGATTTGTCTGTGCATGTTTTTTTTTACTCTTATAGATGAAGTTCCCAATGACTTGCATTATGCCACTGACAGACTGCAACGGTTGCAGTTAAAAATCATCATTTGTGTTCTACTGAAGAAACAAAGTCACCTACATCTTGGATGTCCTGGGGGTAAGCAGATAAACATCACATTTTCATTTTTAGATGAACTATCGCTTTAAGAGCTGCTGTGCAGAAAAAAAATATATACCAGTTATCACTGTAAAGCTGCATTGTAAAAAGCACTAAATAAATAAGGGTGACTTGACTTGACAAACATGAAAGGGGAAAGAGATTCACAAGAAACATCATATGTGGTCTACAAACATTAGTAAACTTTCAGTGTCTTGAATCAGAGGGAGAGGAAGAGATGAGGGAGAGGGGGGGGGGGGGAGGGGTGCACAGATATATGAGGAGAAAAGTTTGGGCAAGCTGTGTCCTGTGCTCTTTACTCAATTATATTTAAAACATTAGAGGCATGTTTCTGTTGTGAGAACTATTAAATATATATATTTGATCAATCACAAAATTATCTAATATTCTCATATTTTTCTCATATCTCATATTTTGACATGAACTTTAAGGTTGATATTTAATTTATTTTCCTAAAAATAATTATTAAAAATTATGTAATTATTAAGGGCCGTTCACAGCAGACTTCTCCTTCCACTGACTTCCTTTCATACACATGTGAATTTGGGACACCAGAAACACAAGATCAAGTGAAGTTTGCAGTAAAGTGGAGTAGATTGTATATATTTTTTTCATTTTGGAGTGATTATTATTTGTTATTTATGTTTTTAAAAGAGATTCACAGAGTGTGACATCACATCATGATCGTTTCAGCATCTGTAGAAAGTTCACATGCTCAAAGTCTAGACTGACTGCATCTTTAAATGTGTTATTATCAGTGTCCTACATGATTCACTCAACCCTGTTACTTCTGACATGATTTTCCTCCTTTTAAAGACAGAGGATTTCTTAAAACTGACACCAGGAAGTGACATCATCTGGGCGCTTTCTACAGCATGATGGGAGGACAAGAAAATAATCTCAATCCATTGTCTCAGTTTTTACACAAATGAATGACTGCATTCATCAACCCTGTTACCAAAGTTACTGTAAGAAGAGATTTTGCTCAAGTTACACTCACAACCCTGTCAGCCATTCTGGAAAGTTCATTTACTTCATACATTTTGGTGTTACAGTTTATTCCTAAAATTAGCAATGTTGAAAACTTTATTGAAAATGCCTAAATTCTGGAAACACTCTTGCAAACTGTGAAGCAGATATTGAAATGATAAATTTAATAATATAAAGAACTTTAACTGTTTCTCTAAATGTGCAAAAGTGCTTGAATCTTTCTAACATGAATGTTGTTCAGCATCATGAATGAATGAAGAATAAACACCAACCTCTTTGTTCTTCAGTATCTTCAGTGTGTTTCATTCTGCAGGATTCTGGATCACTCATGTTTCAGCTCTTCTGATGCTCTGATGCTCATCTAATGGGAACAATTCTGAATTTATTGGAGAACTGCTGTGGGAGGAGCTTCACTGATGATGTGATTGCTGTGGGAGGAGCTTCACTGATGATGAACTGCTGTGGGAGGAGCTTCACTGATGATGTGATTGCCGTGGGAGGAGCTTCACTGATGATGAACTGCAGTGGGAGGAGCTGATCTGCAGAAATAAAAAATATCAGTTACGCCTGTTTCACACATAATCCGTCTGCAGTGCGTATGCGTTGCGTATTTTTTTACGCACCCATGTTAACGGATTAGAGCGTTCACACTGCACGCGGTTGCGGTCCGTCATTGCGTTCCAGGAGCGGTGCGTCTGCAGCAGTGCAGCGATCGTTTACGTACCAGCAGATTGTGTGTGGGCAAAATGAACATGGATTGACCTGAAATTGTAAAAAAAAAAAAAAAAAAGAAATTATGCACATTTAAACTTCTTTGTATATTTAGTACATTACATAAAGAATTTTTTTTTTTTTTTTTTTTTTTTATGATTTAACGCCATTCCAGCAACAAGCTATATTCATGCCAAAAGGAAACATTTCAATTTGAACATGGATTGTTGGATACACAGTTCAGTTGTATCATTTCAAAACAATTATTTTATTTTTAAAAAATGAACAGTGTTTACTTGCATAATGCGATCAGATATGTTTTTCCCCATCGTTGGAGGGAAACTCGCATCCCAGCAGGCAATGACGTGACAGACTTGGGTAAAGTTAGTTTTATATTCACACATTCGGACATCCGTATTCAATAGCCTTGTTAATCACACTACATTGGACATTCAGTGGACATTCACAAGTAAATATGCCATTAAAAAAATACTTGCCTATTTTGATCGACTGTGAAAAATGTTGTAAGTTGACAATTGTTGGTTGTCAATATCATGTCGCTGCTTAAAATTCGCAAACATTAATTTATTGCACATTTATTGGAAAGTCTGAATTTATCAGAAGTCCGAATGTGCGAATATAAAACCAACTTTACCCAAGTACGTGACAGGCGGACCTAAACCAACCTATTCAAAAACAAGGTGACATTGATGACACTCGTCTCATCGTTGAGGTGGAAAAACATAAAATTCTGTGTGACCCGCAGAATGTATTGTATAAAGATTTGAATGCGAAGGAAAAGGCATGGGAAGCAGTTTCGTTGACTGTTGGTGTCGACAGTAAGTTTTCAAATCTTTGTGTCATGTTTACGTGTACTAAACTACTCCAGCAACTGTCAATATATAAGCGTAATGAATATAACTTTACGCACTGCAAACGTGTGCTGTGTGAAAGCACAATGGCCGCTTCCTGCTTCAGCAACACATATGCACTGCATACGGACCGCACACGCACTGCAGACGGATTATGTGTGAAACAGGCGTTACTGTGTTTGTTTTTATAGGGCTAAAGACCAGAAATCAAATGTTAGTGTCTGCATCAAAATAAATGTAAAAAATCAATTTAACATAGAAAACCAATTAAATGCACGTGTCTATTTTAATGTATCAAACGACTTTTGTGAAAACAAAATGTTTTTAATGTGCAATCATCATTTAGTGTAACAGATATATTTAATGCAAAAAGGAAACAACATTTATTCTTTACCTGTACTTAACAAATAGAGATCATACTACATTTTGTTAAATTTTATATGATTAAAAACTTAGTGGCTTGAAGGATAGTGTATAAATATACACTATAAAAAGTATAAAGATTTGAAAAGACAGACAGAGTATTTTGGGCTGCACTGTGGTCATTAAATAATCAAATGATTTTTGTACTAAGTACTGACAAGTATTTTTTGTTTGCTTTTTTGCCCCTCTTTGTATTTCACCCATAAACTAATTGCATTAAGAATTTATATCAGTCTTTCGCAAAACAATTGATGCTAATTCAGAACATTTTATTTCTAAATCGAACATTATTCTGTTGACAGCAATGAAATGAGCTTTAAGTGTCAATTTACAGCAGATCTGAAGACATCAGCATAATAAATGAGGTGAAAACAGGAACTATTGACATGAAATAAATAGTGTTTTCAGCAGTTTCTCTGTTAATATTGATGATCCTCAGACTATCAACACTCATTCAACAAGATATTCACATCATCTCACTTTATTCTGAGTGTTTGCTGTTAGAAACTCATTATTGGAGTCAGGATATATGAGAAAAGACTATAAAAACTGATCTATTGAAAGACAATACTGTTAAATAACCGAAATATTTCTCACAATATGACATGAATAAAACACAAAAACAAACACTAATGGCATCAACCATGAGATGAATAACTACAGCAGCATAATGAATATGAATAGTTTGATTTTCTAGGAACTACATTTATTGCAATAATGTAATTAGATAGAAAAACTTGCAATTATCATAAAATATTTAAAAAAATAAATAAATAAACAGCACCACAAATCAATTTAATGTTTCCAGTGACAAACTTTTATTCATATTTATATTAATTATTCATTTATAGATTTAAAATATCTCACGTGGCTCGTTATGGGCTCAATGAATTTAGCACTTTCTGTTCCAGTGTGTTTTAATAATGTAAACTGACAAAGTTAATCTAAATATGTTAAAAGAGTAGAAAGAAAATGGCAGCAGAAAAACTAGAGATCGATTCCCATCAGTTCTCAAACTTTGACTTTTGACTTGTGGTGGTGGATCTGAAATGGTCAATATTCATATTCATGCATTTTTATTAATATTTATGTTAATCGTTTATGATTTGTCAGTTTCACTTTTGATTTCCTATATTTATGTACTCATACTTTATATATATATATTACTTCTTATCATATTTTCAAGTATTTACTTGTTATTGTACCCTCATGGTTATTCTTATTTTATATTTAAGAGAGTATGCTTGTTATGTTCAGTTGTTCTTCAAAGTGTTCAAGTGTGACAGGTCACGCTGACACGTTTGTGGTTAGACATTGGACGCCTGCCAAGTACTGCAGAAGTGATGTTTTTCAGAATCAGTGTTTGCTGACATTTAATAGTGCAAGATTTGCAAAATTCCCTAAGGGTTAAAACAACTATTTTTGACACTGGACCAGTGGACGACGTAATGGGTGAAATTAACCTTTTTCATTTTAACAAAAACATCAGTTTGAGCGGGTTGGGAATCTCTCTGTATGCTTATGGTATAATATGGACTGAGTTGTTGATAATTGAGCTTTTCGTCTCCTTTGCTCTCCTGGGCTTCTGCTTCTTCTCTCTTATCTGAAATTATCTAATCTATTATCTATTATCTTATCTAAATTCTTTTTGATTTTCATCTATTAGATACAATACTCTGGATTTTACAATACTCTAAATTTATTGTTAATTATTGACTACTCCTTTATGATGGTTATTTTACCTTTTGGTCTTATTAAGTATTTTCATTATCGCTTAAAGTTTGCGTGAGGCTAAATTTAATTGTAATGAATAAATATTTTTTCATCAACATTATCTACTGCCTGGATCTCATTTTCCCAAGTTTCTGCATCAACTTGACATTCATTAGCAGTTTTCACTATAAAACATCAAAACAATCACACAAACGAACACAAAATCGCTCAGGTCTGAATGAATTCAACATATTTTCCTCACATGCTGCTGCTGCACTAGCCATGAGATATTTTAAATCTGTACTTCAATGTTAATATAAATATGAACAGATTGATACTGGAATGATTAAATATTGCTTTGTGGTGCTCTTTATTTTTTGTATTATGTTTTATGTGTCATTTTGTGAGAAATAACATTATTGTCTTTCAATAGATCAGTTTTATAGTCTTTCCTCATATATTCTGACTCCAATAATCAGTTTCTATCAGCAAACACTCAGAATAAAGTGAGATGATCTACTAATGTCTTGTTGAATGAGTGTTGATAGTCTGAGGATCATCAATATTAACAGAGAAACTGCTGAAAACACTCTTTATTTCATGTCAATAGTTCCTGTTTTCACCTCATTTATTATGCTGATGTCTTCAAGATCTGCTGTAAATTGACACTTAAAACTCATTTCATTGCTGTCAACAGACTGAGGGGATTTGATGGTGTTTATGTGTTTATTCCTGTATTCATGTTTTCAACTTTTTTTTTACTTTTTTTCTAGACATCTTTCATTTTTTTAATGAAGAAACAGAATAATGTTTGATTTAGATATAAAAAGTTCTGAATTAGCATCAGTTGCTTTATGATAGATGGATATAAATGATTCATGCAATTAGTTTAATAGTGAAATACAAAAAGGAATATAGCAAAAAAAAAAAAAAAAAAAACTTGTCAGTATTTAGAATAAGAATCATTTTCTGACATTCAAACACTATTTAATGACCACAGTGCAGCCCAAAATACTCTTAAATTGTCATTTTAAATCTTTATACTTTGCCACTTTCCTTCAAACCACTAGAAGTTTTTAATAATTTAAAATATAATAGTATGATATCTCTTATTCTTTTATATATTTTATTAAGTACAGGTCGAAATAACTTTTCCTTTTAGCAATAAATATATCTGTTACACTAAAAGATGATGGAACATTAAAACATTTTGTTTTCACAAAAGTTGAAACATTAAAATAGACACATGCATTTAATTGGTTTTCTATGTAATATCACTTTTGTACATTTAATTTGATCTGGTCTTTAACCCTATAAAAACAAACACAGTAACTGATATATTTTTATTATTTTATTTTGGCAGATCCAACCAATCTGCAGTTCAGTCAGCGAAACTCCTCCCACAGCAGTCACATCATTAATTAAGCTCCTCCCACAGTTGTCATATCACCAATTAAGCTCCTCCCAGAGCAGTTGATCAATAAATGCTGGAATATTCCCATAAGACGAGCATCAGAGCATCAGGAAGAGCTGAACACTGCAAAGACTGAGTTTATTAAAGAGGACAGTGAGAACATGAGTGATCCAGAACTCTGCAGAATGAAACACACTGAAGATACTGAAGAACAAAGAGGTTGGTGTTTATTTCTCTCTCTCTCTCTCTCTATATATATATATAAGCAACTTATATAATATATAGCAATATATATTAGCTAAATCTGATTTATAGGTAAAGTTGTATTTCTCATAAATTGTAGAAATTATTCAGAGTTATAGAGATTATTCTTCTTATAATAATAACTTTGGAAACAGGGCTGATGAATATGATCAATACTGTACAGTTTGTGTAAAAAAATGAGACAAAAATTGCCTTTCACTTCATATTTCTCTCTTTGAAAGATTTTGATGAATATGCAATTAAATTCTTTTTCTTTGATTTCAGAGCTGACAGAAGAGAGCGAGGAGAGTGAAGAACTGAGTGAAGCGGAGGAGAAACATCATGACAAACCTGGAGAAAACCCTTTGAGTCGCTCAAAGACTAAAAAGACATTTCCAAAGAAAAGGAGAGCCAAGAAATCTACAACCTGCACTCAGTGTGGAAAGAGTTTCTCAACCAAACAGAGTCTTGAGCTTCACATGAGAGTTCATACTGGAGAGAAGCCGTTCACATGTGATCAGTGTGGAAAGAGCTGCACATACAAACAAAATCTTAAGGAACACATGAAGATCCACACCGGAGAAAAGCCATATGCGTGTGGGAAGAGCTTCTCAATGAAACATCATCTTGAGATTCACTTGAGAGTTCATATGGGAGAGAGACCGTTCACATGTGATCAGTGTGGGAACAGCTTCACACGAAAAACATATCTTGATCTTCCTGAGAATCCACACTGGAGAGAAACCTTACATGTGTTCACACTGTGGCAAGAGATTCAATCAGTGAACAAGTTGGAAAACACATGAGAAGATCCACAGCAGAGGGAAGCCGCACACGTGTGATCAGTGTGGAAAGAGTTTCTCTTTTAAAAATCAGCTGAAGATACACATGAAGATCCATGCAGTGGAGAAACCACATCACCACAGTCTGAACAATCACAGTGACTAGTTCTTCATGTGCTGAGAAGCAAAGTTAGTTTCCTTACAGCTATGATTACTGAAAGGACATTTTTCTGACTGCTTGGAAAGTTTCACATTATTGTGATATTTTAAGTCATTATTATGAAAAAAGTTATTTGTGGCTTTGACACCACATGTTCTTATCAAACAATGCCCTCAAGCTTTTTCAACCCAGTTTAAAAATATGCAAATACTTTCATCTAGTGTTTACAGTATGTATGACCAGAGGTGGCTAATTTCCTCATTTTTTAATTCAGACATGCTTCTTGAATTGATAAAATTTGAAGTGTTTATTTCTAACATTTGTATTGTTTTATATAGAAATTGATGCTGTATTATGTATTGTTTAGAAGATAAGAAACTCTTGCTGTTTCCCTTTTTGACATTATTTAATCTCTTGCCATGGCAACTGTAACAAAGCGGGACTCAGGCAGGGATCCAAATGCAAAGCTTTTATTAAAAGTGAGCGTGTGTCACGGTTGAAGATCCGCAGTCTCGTTCTGTGGTCTGTGTATGTTGTGCTGTCACGTTAATTGTTTCATGTGGGCGTCGCCGCTGATTGCCGATCAGCGGCAGCTGTGTTCAATCTGGACTGCCTATTTATTTCCTTGTCTTTCGTCTCGTGTTTGTCAGATCGTTGTTGGAGTTCCCTGTTTTGTTTCCTGATTTCCTCGTGTGTGCTTCCGTTTGGAGTTGGTTCGTCGTGTCTTCACTCTGGATTACTGTTTCATCGTTGGATTCTTCACTTCTGATTCACTCCCACGGACTTCACCACGATCATCTCACCGCGGCCCACCAAGGTCCCTGTGTCGCCGCTCTCCTGCTGTCTGTGTGTTTGTCTTCTGACTTTCTGGCGTGAAGCTCAAATAAATGAGATATTTTGACTTGCACTTGCATCCCTTGTTATTTCCCGTGACAGAGTGGTCATACAGGCAGGGTCAAGGCAGGAACAAACAGGGACAGCAAGGGACAGGCAGAGTCGTAGTCAGGATACAGGCAAAGATCAGGACAGGCAGATATCACTCACAGGTCGGTATACAAAACACAGGTCAGGGGTAGGCAGTAGAGGATCGTAAACAGGTAACAGGCAGGAACAGTAACAGACAGGCAGACAGGATAATAATGCTTAGAATTGCACACAAGGTAAACAAGACTTCACACTGTGTGTGAGTCCTTTATAGTCCAGATGATGTGCTAAGTAGACTTGTGCCGATATTCGGTAATGCGATAAATCGCGATAATGAATATGCACGATATTGTAATCGTGGGCACTTCAGAATACCGTAAATAATAATTTATTACCAATTATTAATTTTTTATAATGCAATTAAGAATACTTTCCCCATCAATCGTATAAAATGCACAACACCGCTGTATTGTGCGTCAAAAGGACACGCGCTCAGATGTAAACAAGCCCAGCGTGCACGAGAAGCACATGGCGGAACGAGTGAAGGAGACGCACTGAATGAAAGTGCGCGTTCACTCTCTGACAGCAGAGGGCGCTGATGGAACAGCAGTGTGCAGCAGTTACCATGGAAACCGTGCAAACAAAGTAACTGCGCTAGTGAAGTTTTTAAAATGCTTCAAACAGCCATTCATTTTTTTGTAATCTCAAGTTGCGTCCCAAATGACGCACTATACACTATGCACTTATACACTATGTACTTGTGCACTATGCACTCATCCATGTAGTGCGTGAATTGTATAAGGTTATTTTGTCATTTAACAACAGAGTCCGATCCTCCCTTCCAGTCCACTACGTAATTAAAGCTGCGACAGTTGAGTGCACAAAGTGTCCAACATTCCACACTTCGTTTTTTCCGTTAATTTAGTGCATCATCCGGGTATTTAAAGTGCACTTTTTCTTTTTGGAATTTTCAGTGTGAACGCACTACTCGCACTATTTATACTTAAAAACGTCACAGAATAGTGCATAAGTACGCGAATTGGGACGCACCTTCAGTGTTGTTCATCACAGCACCAAAAACTGAATAATTAAAAAGACTTAAAAGGATATTTATTTTCAAACCTAAACATTTTTATATTTTAATCTGGAATACAACATGCCCTAATGATTAGAAATGTTCTGATTATTTGTTATTGTCCAGTAAAACTTAAAGTCATACGGCTTCATTAGTTAACATGTTAATTCATTATAACAAAACTGACAATGAAAAATACTTATAAAGCATTAATTATTCTTAGTTACTGTTAATTTCTTATTTACTGTTTAATAACATTACTAAAATCAAAAGAACTTATTTAATGGACCTGAGATAAAACTAACAATGATCAGTTGTGTTTCTAAACTAACATTAACAAAAAATAAAACTTTCTGTAACATATGTAGCTGTTGCTCAATCTTAGTTAATGCATTAAATAGAGACCTTATTGTAAAGTGTTATCTGTTGTTCTTTATAGCCTAAATCTTTTGCATTTTAATCTGTTTGAAAATTTCACTTTATATATTTTTTGTATTGTATTATTGTATTTAAACATTCAGAGTTGTTTTTGTTTTATTACAAAAAGAGTTCTTAAACCTGCTAAACTATGACATTTTTTTGCAACTTATTTTAATATCGTGATAATACCGTATACCATGATAAAAGCTTCATCAATTAATCGCAACATGAAAATTTGATACCGTCACATGCTTAGTGCTATGCTGTATGTGGCGACAGGTGATTGGTGTGGAGTGTGTGCATGTGACTGGCAGAGAGGATGATGGGAAATGTAGTCCGGGAACTGACAGTGATCATGACAGCAACACTGTTCAAGATATCCAATATTCGTTAAGAATTTAATATCTTCAATGTCTAAGCACCATGTTAAAAAAAAGTTTGGTCTGAATTATATAAACCCTCTAATAGTATAGCCTGATTTTTTTTTCTTCCTTTTAAAATCCACATTTAAACCAAAGTAGTCAATGTCTTGCTGGTCAGAGCTAATGACTGTACATTAGAAAGTTGTGCAGCTTGATAAGAACAATATATGTAATGAGCTTGGTGACTGTAGGTAAAACTAACCCACCCCCACTTTTGTCAAAAGGTGGCGCTATAGAGGCCCTCCTCCCCGCTGGCTTTGACCATCTCTACTAGACAGCATCTCTGATGTGTGTCGGGTTTAATGCAATTTTAAGCATGCTAAGAGACTAAACACCCAAAATGAATATTAAAATGTGGCACGTCACCATGGCAACAGTATTTAAGATATCAAAAATCCTTTCACAGCTCTACATCTGCAGTGTCTTGACTTTATTCTGATAAATAAGAAAGTGATTCAAACCATTTTGTACTTCTTTCTGCCAGTTGGTGGCGCTATAACTTAGACTCACAATATTCACATCCATGTGATCGGTCT
This sequence comes from Chanodichthys erythropterus, assembly GCF_024489055.1. NCBI lineage: Eukaryota > Metazoa > Chordata > Actinopteri > Cypriniformes > Xenocyprididae > Chanodichthys > Chanodichthys erythropterus. The sequence goes on along the minus strand of NC_090223.1, from coordinate 70,761,571 downwards.
CCTACAAAGAATACACGGATGAAGTTTCATCAAAATCAGTCAATGTACAGTGTATCCAGAAAGTATTTACAGCGTTTCTCTTTTTCCACATTTTGTCATGTTACAGCCTAATTCTAAAATGGATTAAATTCATTATTTTCCTCAGAATTCTGCAAACAATACCCTGTAATGACAACATAAAAGAATTTTGTTTGAAATATTTGCAAATTTATTAAAAATAAAAAAAATTACACGTACATAAGTATTCACAGCCTTTGCTCAAAACTTTGAAGCACCTTTGCCACCAATTACACCCTCAAGTCCTTTTGAGTATGATGCTATAAGCCTGGCACACCTATTTTTGGGCAGTTTCTCCCATTCTTCTTTGCAGGACCTCTCAAGCTCCATCAGGTTGGATGGGGAGCGTCAGTGCACAGCCATTTCCAGATCTCTCCAGAGATGTTCAATCGGGTTCAACTCTGGGCTTTGGCTGGGCCACTCAAGGACATTAGTCCCGTAGCCACTCCTTTGTTATCTTGGCTGTGTGCTTAGGGTCGTTGTCCTGTTGGAAGATGAACCATCACCCCAGTCTGAGGTTCAGAGCTCTCTGGAGCAGGTTTTCATCAAGGATGTCTCTGTAATTGCTGCATTCATCTTTCCCTCAAACCTGACTAGTATTCTAGTTCCTGCCGCTGAAAAACATCCCCACAGCATGATCCTGCCACTACCATGCTTCACTGTAGGGATAGGATTGGCCAGGTGATGAGTGGTGCCTGGTTTCCTCCAGACATATTCAGGCCAGAGTTCAATCTTTGTTGATCTCATGGTCTGAGAGTCCTTTAGGTGCCTTTTGGCAAACTCCAGGTGGGCTGTCATGTGCCTGTGGAATGGCTTCTGTCTGGTCACTTTACCATACAGGCCTGATTGGTGGAGTGCAGAAGAGATGGTTGTTTTTCTGGAAGGTTCTCCTCTCTCCACAGAGAAATGCTGGAGCTCTGTCAGAGTGACCATCGGGTTCTTGGTCACCTCCCTGACTAAGGTCCTTCTCCCCCGATCTCACAGTTTGGCCGGGTGGCCTGCTTTAGGAAGAGTCCTGGTGTTTCCAAACTTCTCCTATTTATGGATGATGGAGGCCACTGTACTCATTGGGACCTTCAGTGCTGCAGAAATTTTTCTGTACCCTTCCCCAGATCTGTGCCTCAATACAGTTCTGTCTCAGAGGTCTACAGACAATTGCTTGGACTTCAAGGCTTGGTTTGTGCTCTGAGATGCACTGTGTGATAAAGCGAGATCCACCACTCACTTGGGGCCAAAGTGAGTGTCCATAACAGATGTTAAAATGATGGCTCAGCCCACAATAGCCCTTCCGTGCAACGTGATTTATTTACAGAGCCAAAGATATTTATATAGCCTACTGACCTTTTCAAAAGGCTGTTTTATTTTTATAATTGCAGGCTGCGTTTTATTGCACTCTGTTGCCCAGATAGGGGGGGAAAGAGAAGAGGATTGTATTGTTATTGAGGTTTGAAGAGGACTGCATTTTATTTCCATGGGGAGGTCTGAAATTACAGGAGGCCTATTATGCACATTCCATTTTGTTTTTTTCAAATCCTCAAAATAAAAATGACACCAAAAATCTGATTTCTTTATTGTATTTCTATAATTGCATCAATGCAACAAAACATAATACATTAGTATTGTAATGGAAGTTAAACTTAAAGCACCAAATATCGTACAGCAGAGTAGTCACGTGGTGCGTCATTCTCTCCAGGATGCGCTGCAGGGAAAATAAACATTTAATCATGAATGCTCATTATGTATTTGTAGTCTATTTAGTCATTTTGATAGTAGGCTAATATAGCTAATATACACTTACAGCCTATGTTGCCTTCATGTAAGGCTTATATAAGGCTTTTAATTTTTTTTGTGGCTCCAGACTGATTTGTTTTTTGGCCCAATATGGCTCTTTGAACATTTTGGGTTGCCGACCCCTGCATTAAGACAAAGCAAACTTGATGAGGCTCAGGTGAGAATGATTGCTTGTGACTTTCAGACATTTTCTATAGTGGAGGACCAGGGCTTTAATGAGTATTCACATCTTCTGGACCCATCATACACTCTACCTAGCAGAAAAACATTATAAAAAAACTGTAATGCCTAGGCTGTATGACAAATTAAGAGGTGATATAATGGACAAAATCAAGACTGCCTCTGCTGTTTGTCTCACAACAGACTACTGGACCTCTTTGACTACAACAAGTTACATGACTGTGACATGTCATTCCATAGAGGACTTTCAGATGACCTCCTATCTCCTGGAATGCTTTGTTTTGACAGACAGACACACTGCTGCTTACCTGGCAAGTGAGCTGACAAGGGTTACAAATGAATGGGGTGTGGGTGACAAAATTGTAGCTTGTGTCACAGACAATGCCAGCAACATTGTTTCAGCCCTGAAAGACCATCTCCACTGGGACCACATACCTTGTTTTGCCTGAACCTCATTGCCAGAGCTGCATTGAAGGAGGTCCAAGCAATATTGCAAAAGGTCAAAACAGTAGTTGAATACTTCCATAGAAGTACAGTTGCTTCAGACAAGCTCAAGGCCACACAGAAACAGATGGGTCAAGAGCCGTTGAGGTTAAAACAGGATGTGGCCACAAGGTGGAATTCAACATATTACATGTTGAAAAGATTTACTGAAATCAAAGATCCAATCATCTCCACCCTGGCACTAACTAATGCATCTCTGCCAACCTTGTCGCCAGAGGAGTGGAAAATTTCCAGAGAAATGTTGGACATTATTAAGCCATTTGAGGAGGTCACCACAGAAGTGAGTGCAGAAAAGTAAGTAGTTTTAGGACATTTTTTAATTATTATTCATTTTAAACCACATTTTATACCATCTCTTGATGCATGTTTTTCTGTAGCCTTATTTTTAACAGAGAAGTATATGCAGTACTGATTTTTATTTTGTTATAATTAATTTATAAACAATTTGTATTCTTCATTGGTTTGTGACTGCATCCAAAGTCATTTTGATGACAAGAGGTCTTCAGAGGATTGTTGCCTGATATCAAAGAAATCCCTCCAGCTTTGACCCTGTTAAAAAAACTAGTGGATGCCCTGATGTCAGAAATGACTAGGAGGTTTGGCAAAGTGGAACACATTGAAAAGCTTGCTGATGCTACTTGCCTGGACCCAAGGTTCAAAAAGCAAGCTTTTGTCAATCACCAGGCAGCAGAGGAGACAGTAAAGCGGATTACAGCAGCTGCAGTAGCTATTAACCCAGCTCAGAGTGAGGAGGAGAATACTTCAGATCCTGGTGCGACTGCCAGTGCAGGGGCCATGTTTTGAATTTTGGGAAGACTTTGATGAGAGGGTAGCAAGCTTGAGGCACATCAGATCCTCTGACCAGGTGGAAGAGATGTTCACCAGTATACAAAACTCTTTCTGAAGTCACAAAGACAAAAGTTTGCAGTGTGGCCACATCTGTGCCATCTGAAAGAATTTTTTCTAAAACTGGGCAGATTATCTCAGAGAGAACAAACAGACTCAGCCCATCCAAGGTCCGGGAGCTTGTTGTTTTTTTTGAATGCAAACATGCCTTAAAGCAAGTCCTAAAAATATAGCCACAGTGTGCTATTTTTATTTTAAATCTAATTTTTTTTATTTATTTAGAAAGAGACTAGCTTGTTGTGCAATATTTTGTTGTTGTTGTGATTTTAAAGGTAATTTGTTACAAGGCTCCGTAGCTTTAGTATCTCTTGATTTTCATTTTTTTTATTTAAATGGTTTAAAATTCTTTTGGGAATAGTTATCCTCTTTGATATAAAGTTTTTTTTTGGCACAAAAGTGTTATTTATTTTCAACATATTCATTTTTAATTATAATTATTATAATTATTATTATTACTGTGGCTTTATTATCTTTTAATTTTAATTTCATTTTGAATTATTTATTTTTATTTATTTTATTTTGGAATAGTTATCCTCTTTGCTATAAAGCTTTTCTGGCACAATAATAACAATAAACAACAATTCAAAAGTATGTACACAGTGTTTCTAATGTTTATAAAGTTAATAACTGCACAATTAAGTTATCAAGTATAAAAGTAAATAGTTACAAGTAATTGAGTATCATTGGTAAGTACATGTGACTTTTCAGTTAAAAACAACTTGTAAACATTGAAGGTAATTTATAATAGACTAAAGATATAGTGAGTGACTCAAAAATGTTTCCTGAATCTTAAACAAGTAACACTACACTTCTATAGTCTAATCTGAAGGGTGAACTCAAAAGACATAAATCATACAACAAGATAATTTTTGAAGATTAGAATCCACTGTAAAAAACAAAAACAAACAGATAGAGAAAAAATCTCTTCTTTTTCAAAGTGATTTCGCCATCATATGGATAAAATTTAAAGCATAACCAACTCTTTATTACCACATTCAGTGTTATGGAAAAGTACCATCATGACAGAAGTTAAAGGCAACAATTTGAGACCAGAAATGCATCACGTAACTGTACGAGTAAATAATATTTATAATAAATAATAATAATAATAATAATAATAATTACTATACACCCATTTGTAAGGAAGGTTGTAAATTAACTAATTTCTCTAGCCAATGTTATCATGTCACGGGACAAAAAAAACGAACAACCCGAAGAACCGAAAGATGAACTAATCAATTCTCTTTCTGCATTGACTGAAACAGGTGAACTACTACTAGCAGTACAGAACCTATAGAATATTGCGCATGCGCGACTGAACAAATCTTTTATGGTTAAAATGTATATAATTTTTTTAATTTCTTTGAAAATGATTGATGGTTTCTCTAGATAAGACCCTTATTTCACGTCTAGGATTGTGTAGAACGCTTTGAAGATGCACTGAAACTAATTTTGGCCTTCATTGAAGTCCACTATATGGAGAAAAATCCTGGAATATTTTCATCAAAAACCTTAATTTCTTTTCGACTGAAGAAAGAAAGACATGGACATCTTGGATGACATGGGGGTGAGTAAATTATCAGGAAATTTTAATTTGAAAGTGAACTAATCCTTTAAACCCTTTCTATTACTAAGTATTGTGGTGCCTTACACAAAAAATAAAAACATTTGAAGAGTCAGGACTGATGTTTGCTATTAAAGTTAGGCCAGAGCTACTAAAATATCAGTTTCATCAGTGCATCTTAGATATTCTCCGGGGAGCACAAACTGCAGATTATATGAAAATTATAATAATAAAAATATGAACTTACTGGTTATCAGAATCGGCCATGAGAAGGACTTAATTATCGGTTATTGGTATCGGTTCAAATTTCTCATATTGTGCATCCCTATTTACCATCCTTCAGCATACCCCCTCTCTTCCACTTAGACTGCACTTTTTATTTGCCCCCTAAATTGACTTTCCAGTGCATTTTTAAACTTTATAAATACCTTTACAACTTGAATAATGTTTTAAATAAGTAAAAAATGTTCAATAGAGAAATATGCAATGATAATAATGTGAAAAGTAATTATTTTAAATACTAAAACCGCCAATAAGTGTCAGTAAGTCACTGTTTTAATGCGTGAGTCATCATTCTGTAACAAACAAGTGGCTGTATTTATAATCATTGAATCAATTACTTTCACAAACGATTCGTTCAAAGCCGCAGATTCTTCATGAAACAGCGCTGTGTGCTGTAGTTCTGCCATTGCTTTCGTTGGACCTATTATTTCACTGCAAAATAGAGCAAATACTAAAAATACTGTGAAGAACATCACTTTATACATATTTGAATTTGCATTATTGCCCATATAATATTATCAACATTAAAACAGGAACTCACAAAAGGTATGTTTTGTATCATGAGTTTAAATCTTAAATTGATCTCTATGCACTCCCTGTGCCAGGCTATTTTTGTTCTTCATCCTAGTAAGTGCTAAATCTACAGATACTGTCGAGAATATCAGTAACGTAGCGCGTTTTGTTAAGGCAGCACACTCTGCACGCAACCTATAGGCACCCGTATGCACGCTGCTTATGTGGAAATGGATGCAGTCAGTTTTGAGATGTGGTATTTTGATTGGATGTCATGTATTTACAGCACTGTGCTTGTTAGAAATACATTCTCAGGAGAAATTACTACATTAAGCAGAAAATGAAGGGATGTACAAGGCTGCTCATCACCACCAGATCACTGACACGCATTCATAACATGGAGGACTTCACCAACCCTACAACTATCCTCACCTTATAAAAGCAGTAAGAGCAGTGGCAAGATTTAGTGAGGAGACAAACACCAACAATATTCCATTGCTGGCACTGAAGCTTGGACACAGCTTGGTGAAGATTGCCAACTCCGTGGAATGCAATGCACTGATGTCAGGATGCGACACGGCTGCAGAGTCTCAAAACTTCAGGCGTTTGTATGAAACCAGATGGAATGAGGTAGTGTCTGCAGCTGTACTGACTGCTCTGGGTGAAGCTACATGGAATAAGTCCAACCATTTACAGAGGATGTCAAAACACTGCACTCATCTTTGGCTCAAAACAGCAGGAGTATGTGGATGCCCTACAATAAAAACCAAATGGCAAAAACTTTGCCAATCTTTGCAAAGTCATGCTAACACAGATAGTCATTTTTAATAGACAAAGAGAGGGTGAAGTTTCCAAGATGAATATTCAATCTTATGCGTCTAGAGACCAGACACCAATGCACAAAGATATCACTGTGGGACTTGAGAAAAAGCTTTGTGGGTACTTCCAAAGGGTGGAAATATGTGGTAAGAGGGGGAGGAGAGTACTAGTGTTGCTCTATATTTAAACAGTATGATAACAGTTTTACGCAGAATAAACAATGTCAAAAATTAACTGTTTAGTAGATGAACATAATTAGAAAATAAATGAGGGTGTATGTTTGTTACAGTAGAGGAAACTACAAAATATCATCTTAAAAGGTTCGTTCACCCAAAAATGAAAATTCTGTCATTAATTAATCACCCTCATGTCGTTCTACACCCATAAGACCTTCATTCATCTTCAGAACACAAATTAAGATATTTTTTATGAAATCCGATGGCTCAGTGAGGCCTACATTGCTAGCAATGACACCAAACTTTTCAAAATCCATAAAGCTACTAAAAATATATTTAAAACAGAGAATACTTTTGTGTGCCAAAAAAACAAAACAACTTTTCAACAATATCTAGAAATGGCCAATTTCAAAACACTGCTTTAAGGTCCTTTCACACTGGATGCGATTTTGACGCGTGAATTATTCATGCGATGGTTTATTTTTTGATCAGCTGTTTGTGTAATGAGTGCTTCCACACCAAACGCGAATGTGCTGCTGTGCACCAATGACGATTTTTCTTCACTTTCGAGGTGACAGAAAAGGCTTCAACCAATCAAATACAAGGAAACAAAGGTGACGTCACAGCAACAATGACAGATCATCTGATAGCTTGTGTGTCGACGCATCCCGATTCGTTTGACAAAACTAATAAAAACTACAAGGACAACGATATAAAAGACAACGTGTGGCGTAGCATTGCCAAACAACTCGGCTATCATGACCGTAAGTATGTTGTTTAATAGTTATTTGTCATTGTATAGTCCTGTGCTATAGCAGGCTAGACTACATTTGGGATAGAAAGCTAACACTATTATCGTCAAAGATAGAGACAGAGACCGTGTTTACTTTGAACACGTAACAAAATGTAGTGAGACTATTTAGGGCTGCTTTTAGTATACTATACATTCTTTGTGTGATATCTACAGTTTCTAGTCGAATGATTTTGACTGGTTAACTCTGTTATGTGTCTAATTGTCATTACAAAACGCACTGTGTTTTAGTTGAAGACGCAAAAAAACTGGAAAAACCTCAGGGACACCTACATACAATTACACATACAATACATACCTATATGTATATACCTATACCAATACATACCTACACATACAATTCCTATTCATTATAAATGTTCGTATTACAATTACCATGTTACACTGTCATTTTTGGGGCGGGTGACCTTACATCAACATAGCCACAAAGTTTTTCAAATGTTTAACAATACTACAGTAAAATTGTACTTACTTCAGAATGGTTCATGTTTGAAGAAATTGTACAAATACGTTTGCCCAGCCCTGCCTGGAGTAGTTCAAGCTCTTCAGATGGCGAGGGTGAGGTGTCAGTTATTTTGTTTAAAAGATAAATGTGAATTCTAAATGGCTTCCAAGCTGTTGCTTTTGATTGCACTTGAGGGTGTGCAGTTTTTCTTTTTTTACATCCCAGGAAAAGCTCTATAAAACAATAAAACAGTGTTCCTTTTATTAAAAGGTGCAAAAGATAAGACAAATGAAAGCATTTAATTGTTTGGAGAGAGTGCTGATGATAACCTGGTCATATCCTGCTCTATTCTTGGAGTAATAGCAGAAGGCTGCTGTTGTTGTTGCTGCTGCTGCTGACGACCTGAGCTGCCTGAATCTGACCCAGGCTTTGGGTCAGAAGATTTATTAAATTGTGTGCCACAGTAGCAACATCTGGATTCTCTCTCTGCTAAAAACGTGTTATGGCAAAATAAATATATGGCATTACCAAATTAATCATACATTAACAATGAGCATCGTTTAAACTTTAAACAGAATTTTAAAAATGTTGGGATGGGACGTTTGTTTAAATCAATTTACTTTTTATTTATTCATGTGCAATCTGATCAAAAAACAAAAATCATAATAGACTAATTCATCAACAGTAAAAAAGCGTGCAAATTACGAAAACTGACGTAAGATGCTAACCTTTTACAACAAGTTCACGTGCAAATTATCTCTAACTTCTTTGGCAAACGGCGTTAATAATAATCGCATTTAGAAAAAAAAAACAATGCACATTTTACCGATAAATAAAAGGAAACAATCACCTTTACATACCTGGAATCCTCCCACTTGCCTCTGCTCTGCCATGCTTGATCTGTTCTGTTGCGATCTGCATCTCCTGCCGATGATGTGTTTCGCAGGGGCGTGCCCCCATTTCTTGACTCCACCCCCACGTCAAACCAGTGCCATAAAGAGAACAGCGCAGAAAAGTGCAGCGCAAAGGAAAACCGGTATCCTGAGTGCACGCTTGACTGAAACGCAGAATAAAATGAGCGTTGCAAATGATTTAGTAGGTTTGAGCATGAAAAATATGTGGCAAAGATAAAATAGGATTACAGCTGTCATTGATTTCTGTAATTGATTATATTTTTATTTTTGCACTATTTTGTTTTATTTTGCAATTTATTATTTTTGTTTGCAAAACTTAATTTTTTCCACTCAATACTTTATTTTTCCTTTGCAATTCTTTATTTTTGTTTGCAAAACATTTTTTTATTGCCCAATTCTTTTTTTTATTTTTGTGCAAAACTTTAAGGCATTAATTTGACTCCGTATGGGGCTGGTAACTCCTCGGGCTGTGGGGCTGGTAACTCCTAGGGTTGTGGGGCTGGTAACTCCTCGGGCTGTGAGATTTTGAAAGTACTCACTCACTTCCTTCATTGCTGGCCAAAGGTGTTGACTTTGTGGAGTGGGTGGAAGCTCCTCCGAAGAATCTGAATATTCACTTGATTCCAGTTGGGTGCTCAGTTGACTCTGGAGAAGTTTTGCACTTGGCCTAGAGAAGTTAACACAAACATCTAAGGCACACCTTATACCTTCATATTATTTCTAGAGGTCATGGAATTTGACCTGCATTGCTCCACAAACACCTACCTTCTTTTTCTTGAGATATTTTCTGTCTGTCAAGTCTGATGAATATTCAGCTTGGTGGAGTTTAACTCTGGCTTCAGCATAAGTGGCTGTAAAACACAATGATACACAATAACAGAACTGGGGCAGATTTTGAAATTTGCATAAGCTTTTAGTACCAGAAAAGCAACATTTGCTCTAGAATATATGCATATACCTATAAATCAAACTTCATATCATATCTGCAACGTGCTATTGTGGTTGCAGGTTTTCTTTCCTACCTAGCAAGAGCACATCTGATTTGATTAATAAACTGTCAAACCTGGTGTGATTCTGCTTGGTAGGAGTAAAAACCTGTAATTATATCAGCCCTTTATGTATTAATTTGGAAAACAAAGATGTAAAGAAATTAACAAAAAACTAAAGAATTCAAGGGTCAAATAACTACTTTAGGTAAGTATAGCAGTATTTATTCTACTATATTTATTAAAGGAGGAAAATCAGTTACCTGCATTTCCCATTGCACGCACATTACACACTATCCAGTTGCTGGTTGGTGGAGTGTGCTCCTTCACTGCCTTGGTTACATTGACCAGTGAGGCTGGTGGCCACCAGCATAATTTTCTGTTTGTGCCCTTGAACCACTCTATTGGAATGATGTCCATTTTCTTCCATCAGGGTCAACTTCATCCACAAACTCCACAACACTGAATGAGGACACCCTGCAAAATTCAATGAGTCATGTGCTATGTAGCTGAGGCAAAGCCACAAACATATTCTGAAGAGGCAATAAAAGCAGTGGTTTAGTGAAGTCTGTTACTGGAGCACTGGAAAGCTGACCAGACTCTTTTGATACCAAACAAATTCCTAGAGATGTAGAATTGATGGGGTAGTTGAAAAAAACATGTCCCTGTCTCAAAAAGTTCATACACCACGTGTTCCTCCAGTGGAATGCACAATGTTCCGCACAATCCCAACTCTTCCCTCAAGTTCAAAACAATTGGTACCAGTAGAGTTTGAGATTATTGTGTCTTTGTGTTTATACATCTTGTACTGAACATACCGATGCATGGGAAATTCTGTCAGCATTGGTCCAGATTCATGAAGCTGTGTCAGTTTAACATCTTCAGGCATTTCTTCAGACATGTAAGCAAATAACTGCCTTTCATAAACATGCCTGACAATTTGTTGCACAGGATCCTGTGGTCTTCTCACCATTTTCTTCAGCAAGGATTTTTATTATTATTTTGGTAAACTGAATATATTATTTAAATTTCTGAACAGTAAGCAGAGAAAAGAATAAGTATAAAGTATAAACAAAATAAGTATACCACATACACATGCAGGTTTTTAGGTAAATATTATATTTATGTCAGTAAACAGCCCAAGTGACTAACTAAAGCTACACTTTTTACACTTTTTTTTCTGATAGCACCCCTTCTCTCAACTTGAATATACCTCATAGTTCCCACTCAAATGCCCTGTTTCCATGTCTTCCACAATCAGCTCCGGAGCCTCATAGTCATCCTGAAATTGAAATATTTAATTTAACAATACAGTAATGACATATAACCTGGCAATACATACTGTATACTAAACAATGTTATTTTGTTTTGTTACCTCAGTTGATCCATCTCCAGTCTCTTCCTCTTCCCTATTCTTTGTGAAAATTAAGAAAGAAAGAAATGGTTAATAATTTGTTAGTTAAAAAACAAAACATGAAAGAAAATGTGATTATTATTGGTGATTAAAATACTTAATGAATTATGCTGAAAGAAGAGGTACACTTTAAAGAAATGTATGATTGCATTATCATGCTTAGGTTTCATCACATGGTACAACTGGTTAAACTCTCCATGTGAGACATCTCATTTTTATCATTTAATTGTCTTTAATTTTTAATACCATATACTTGCCTGCAAATAAGAGATAAAAGCCGGGATATAAACAGAACTTGTAGACATTTGGTTGATGCACCTCATTATAAAAACCTTCATTGTAGCTGTCACATTTGACAGAAACCTATCAAACAGACAATATTTAGTCCAGGAGTTTTCAGCCAACCCAGGGACAAATTTAAAAACCTATTTTCTTGGTTATTCATTAAAGTAGTTTTCAATAAAAACAAATACAATTAAACATTATATAAAATTATGTTTAAAAGAAAAGTAATTTATATTTTATTAGCTGTCAAGAAAATTTTGTCTATTTAAATGGGGAAAAATCTAAGATAACAATAGTAAAATATAGCTGCAAGCAGCAATGCGGGGCCAAGCACCGAAGGCACCACAAGCAGAGCAGCACACCAAGCAGACCAGAACATCAAGCAGAGCAGCACAGCAAAAAGAGCAGCTTTTAAAGCAGAGCAACACAGCAAGCATTTCAAGCACTCAAATATCTGAGTTGTAGCGCAATGCGGAGCAAGCTGAGCAAAAACAGCAGAAATTGAATGTACATGAAAATTTGTCCAGAAGCTGAGATGAAAATGAACACAGAATTAACAAAAATAGATTTATTTCTAATTAAAAGAAGAAAGACTAGTACAATACCTATTGGGATAATAAAGGAATTGAAATGACAACATTACAAACAATTTTATAAAGTTGCCCCACACGGGACTTGAACCCACAGTCTCTATATCATGTGTCTGTCACTCAACTCTTTGCGCCACTGAGCAGACAGTGCCACACAGCTGTCGGAGTTCAGTAGTTCATGAGAATGAACTCACAATGAAGAATTTTTATAAAAATGCACCATATGTTATATTTATAAATTTTAGTTTAGATCATTCTCAGAAACATGCAATATCGGGAACAGAAGCAATTTGTACAAAATAACCAATTAACATGCTAAGCTAACTAGCATAAGATAACAAACACAAGCAAGGTCACATTCAGAGACTAATATTTCAGGAATGGTAGCGAATTTCAAAAATCCGTTCAGTCATTTCTGTGCAGCTTGGTCCAAAGATCACCTGAACTGATTTTGGACAAAATTGAACAAAATTTGTAGGAGAAGTAGCGAAAAAGCTGTTTTTCATTTACTTCAATATGGTGGACAGGTACATTTAAGGAAAATGACAAATGACACATCGGCAGAATCGGCATAAGCCAGGGAATGTAATGACATAAAACATACAATTTTTGGACAGTTATTTCAAAAGTTATAACGATATTTGCAAAAAGGCTTATATCTGCGGAACACTAGGTGGCACTGTGTTGAAACTTTTCAGGTACCTTCAGGACCTTCTGATGGTCATACGTACCAATTTTTGCGAAGATATGTCAAATTGTTTAAAAGATATTGCAATTTATGACACAATTCAAAATGGCGGACACGTGGTTCATCTGATGTTGACAAATTTGACATCCTCGGATTCGGCATGGCCCAAGGAATCCATAGACACCAAGATATTGATTTTCTAACAAAGTGTTCAAAAGTTATTGGCCAAAATAGCAATTTTTAAGATCTCATGACCTGTAGGTGGCACTGTTCCAAAATTTTGCAAGGACCCTTAGATCATGGTCCTGATCAAGCATACCAATGTTTGTTTCGATTGCTCAAAGTTTGACCGAGATACAGATTCTGAACCAATTTTGGGCTGACCTCATTAAGTTTGTGACATTATAACTTTTTTTTACCTATAGCAAAAAAAATTCTGTTCAATAATTTCTGTGCGGCTCAGACCAAAGATCTGATCAAAGTTTGGACAATATTGGACAAATTTTGAAGGAGTAGCAAAAAAACTGCAAACTGTACATTTCAAAATGGCTGCTACTGTCATGGGCGGAGTCTTAATGTAAGATATTGCAATGCATCAGCATGAAGAGACAAACCGGATGTACTAAGTTGCATTTCTCTAGAGCATATGGTTCAAAAGTTATAACCATTAGATTAGTGAAATTTTGAACTGGTGGTGGCGCTATAGAGTTGGTTCTAGAGACTCCAAATATGGTCCAATCTCTTTTCATGACCATCTCTACAAGTGTGCCAAATTTCATCATTTTCTCATGTTCCGTTGATAGGGCTGCCATAGACTCCCATTCGGGAAAAATAATAATAATAAAACTAACGGATACAATAGGGGCTATAGCACCTTCGGTGCTAGGCCCCTAATAATAATAAGAAAACGTACAATTACAATAGGGACTACAGCACCTTCGGTGCTTGGCCCATAATTAAAGCTGCAAGCAGCATTTACCGGGGTTCAAGCATTTAAGGCCTTTAAGTTATTATATCTTATTCAGCAAGCATGTAAACATTTAGATCATAGATGGAAAAGACCATTTACAGCCAATACAGGCAATCCAGTAAGGAAAAACATGGTTTTTAAAGGTTTTTTGACAGTTATAGTGCCATCTGTTGCCCGATCTCCACTTTTTTTGGGGTGTCCTCAGAGTGTGCCCATACATATGTGTGCCAAATTTGGTGAAAATATCTCATTTCGTTTTGAAGTTATAGACACATATATAAGAGAGCATAAAAAATGACCCATGAAAGACTTTGATTGGATTTTTTTTGCCACTTCCTATCAAAATTTTGACATTTGGTCTTTAACATTTAATATGCTATTATCTGGCAAAGTTTCAAGTGTGTAGACCTTACGGTTTAGGCTGCACAATGCATTTTATGATGGAAGAAAAATAATAATATTAATACTAACATGGTGGTGCATCTAGCTCATCTAATGCGATTGTTATAAAAGGTGTTTAAACAGCAAAGCACATCCACTTTTATATATTTGGCAATCGGAATATCAGATATTTTATGCTACAGTTAACAAATTTGTGAATATTTTGAATAAAAAAGGAAAAATGAAATAAAAGCAGATCATCAGTCATACAGTGCTGCAGTGTGTCAAGTAACAAGCAATGACGTGTCACCATGGAAAAATAAAGTGATATGTTCTGAATAATGGTCACATTAAAAAAAACTCACGCTGGGGGGTTAGCCAGAATAACTTAAACTTATGTACGAAAGGGTTAATCACATATGCGTAAAAAGGAATTTTTATATTTAGCATGTATGCCACTGGAATTATAGAGGAACAGCTATGATATATTTTGAAAGAAATATGGAGAAAGAAAAGGCTTAAGCAATGATTTTATATAGTAGAAAAACTTAACTTCATAAAATTGCAGTTTTACATAGAAATGTTAATAGAGTTATATATTTAAAGGGTGTAAAAATAGTAGCTTGAAAAAAATATGTATACGTATGTATATACGTTAACTGTACAATGAAACAAATATTTATGCATGTATATGAAAAAAGTACATGTACAATATGCATGTTTTGCTAGCTGAAACTTAAAATATGTACGTATGTATATGTAAAATATGTATATGTTTTGCTAGCTTTTGCTAATAAAATGTAAAAAAAAAAAAACAATGTTACTACAGTACTATTGTTAAACAGAGGGTGAAAACAGTAGCTAGAAAAAAAGTATACTTAAATTGTAGAATGAAACTAAATATGTTTGGATGGAATGTTTGCCTGATTGTCAGGTGTCTGTGAGTAAACTTCAGGGATGTCTATCATTACAGAAGATAGTTCATTATCACTGTCATTTTGTTCTGGTGTGATTTGCTTTTCGCTTTCTGTATGTAGATCAATTATTTGTCTGTCTTCAGTGTATGTGAGTGTGAGAGTGGACTGCATGTCATGAAGTATTCCTCTAAGTCTTGGTTGTCCATGGTGCTGACATTTTGTTCTCTGTTAACAAATTTTGTGATGAATGAGTTTGTGATAGTGAGATTTCTTGGTTCTTTTGTTGTATAGTAAGAACATTTGTGAAAATGAAATTTGTCTTTTGAGGTTAATGTGACTTGGGCTGTATGGCACTTGGGGCACTGTTTCTTTATCGTAATTGCTGCTCCTGTGATGTCTGTTGTAGTTGTGTGTAGTGTGGGTGGCGGTGTTTGTACGTTAGTAGTGGGTACAGATTTTTTTGTGTGTATGGGTGTTATAGTGGATTTGTGTAGTTGTCAGTGTGGTGGTGGTGTTGTATTGTCTGGTAGACAAATTTGTGAAGCAGTAAGATCTCCCTGACTCCACAAGATCTATCTGCGAGTCCCATAGGGACAGTGTGATTGTTCCTGTTTGGTCTGCCAGGCTGCAGTTCTTCACCTCACAATTATTGTCACGTACTGTGACAGTGCTGGTGGAAATGTCCATTTTGTGGACGGATGCTTCAAGTTTGGTGATCTGTAATCAAAAAATCTGAATTCAAGTACATAACATTTTAGTAATAACATTTTTATCAAAAAAGGGAAACAATATTTTGATTAATAAGGAGAATTTTATTTTAATATTCATATTTTTAAAGTAATTAATGTACATAGGATAGTAAGCTTGATGATTGGTTACAGTAAGTCAAAGGTGTCAAAGTCCTGTTCATGGAGAGCCAAAACCTGATAGATTTCAGTGTCAAGTTAAAGGGATAGTTCACACAAAAATGAAAATTTGTTGTTTGTCTGATGATTGTTTGTTGAGGTAAAGTTTACAGCACTCATAAACCTGAGTGCGCAATTCCGTGGTTTATCCATTAAGCACAAACAAAAGCTTGATGACGCGAAATGTGTTCTTTTCAATAATATGATTCACATATTAAATAGTAATTCACATACTAAAAATACATACTGAGTTGTTTGAGGCAAGTAAATTGTGCTGTTATTTTATTGTAAATACTGTTTATATGACAGAACATATGATGATGTAATATGGGCTACAGGCTTATACAGGGCTGGAAATGGCTGAGATTCATTGGGGGGACTCTATATGGGAAGGATTTTTTGTCACGTTTATGCTTTAATTATTTTTATCCTCTTAAACGTTTGTATCCACCCAAGATAATGAAACCATCTGCAATTGATTAACTAATGGAAGATTTTCCCTCGCCCTATATGTTTTGTAACTGCTTATGTGTGCATCAGAACTGTTTGCTTCTGCTTACATTCCCATGTGCAATGCAGAGATGTCATGTATATTTGACAAAGTGCTGCATGTTGCAAAGACACTAGGTGGCGTTGTTGCGTGTTTTACATGGTCGTGCAACAGTGCTTCACACAGTGCCCTAATCATGTGATAAAAGGCATGTTGACAGCGACATGTGAATGTTTTATTTTAGAATTGTATTGTATTGGAACAGCAATACAAAGTATGGCAATGATAATATCAGGTACTGTTTATGTGCTTTATTTAATGTTAAAAGCGTTGGTAACACTTTACAATAAGGTTTATTAGTTAACATGAACTAATACTGAACTACACTAATACATTTATTAATTTTTGTTCATGTTAATTTCAACTTTTTCTAATACATTATTAAAATTGAGTTAACATTAGTTAATGCTCTGTGAAAACTGCTATGAAAAAACAATGAATAACTGGATTTTCATTAACTAACATCAATGAAGATTAGTAAATATAGTAACAAATGTATTTCTTATGGTTAGTTCATGTTAGGTAAAACATTAATGTTTAACTAATAAACCCAGGAGCGTTTACTCTGAGGAGGCAAGGGAGAAAAGAAATAGGATGAGAAACTAATCCATATTACATATAAAACAACACAAATATTACAAATTATGACATTAAAAAGAGTGAAAGTCACTCGTATTTCTGAAGGAACACTGTCCAAATGTGACACCCGCAGGTAAAGATACAGCATGTAGATGTTTCTCGGTTAGTAACAACAAATACAGAATAAATAGTGCTGTTTTCAGGTGTTTCACTAGTTTACTTTGAACTACGCAGCACGGCTAAGTGGATAATGGAATGAAAACTTAAAGGAGTTGTCTTTATTCCCAGTCACCATTATTAAACAATGTTGCGATATCAGCGTTTGAATGGACCCTTCGCTAAGCCCCTCCCTCCTTAGTTACTGTTGCTACACCTGTCAAGCTTTCGCGTCTGGCAAGTCATTTACAGTATGTATGCACCGGTGTCAGACATATTCAAGGAGATAATTAGTCATTTCTGGTGAACAGGTGAAATATCTGAGAGAGCAAGACAAAAGGGACTGCAGTATGCATTCAAGGGATATATCCACGACATAATATGCAACCGATTAGAAAATAATTTGATCAAAATTGAAGCTAAAGCTCCCAGCGCAGGCAGCAGCCGCCTACGCTGACCATTCAAATGGGAAACACACAATTTATTGAGCAACAGCTTTGTTCATCCACAGCAGGTTAAGTGAAATTTGTGAAAATCACCTAATAATTATAAATCAAACAGCTTATCCATAAGTCTTGTGGAACAAACACGAGACATTAGCCTGACAATTTTGCAATGAATTTATATTTATATTTTTAGCACGCCAGGCTAACGTTACTGTAACAGACACGCCAGGCTCCACCCTCACTCAATCCCAGCGCACTCCATCTCCCAAATACTAATCACCGCCACCTGCACATCATTATCACCACAATCACCAGCACTACAAAAAGCCAACACTCACACACACTCACTGTCCGGTCTCGTTGTAAACTTACTAACCTGTATGCTTACCTCAAGAACTCCAGACGATCTACTTACCTGTCTCCGACATTTCCAATTTACCTCCTGTGTTCCTCCTCGTGTGTGTGAGTTTCTCCAGTCTCCTGTGTTCCAAGTCTCCAGCGCGATACAGTCTCTTCACTCCTGCAAGCATCGGCAAGATATCACTACCATTCTTCACCTATCATCACCTGCACTGCCATTCACACTCTGCTGGCATCAATAAACGTACCTGTTTATTTTATATCTGCCTCCATCCCTTCTGTACTGTAACAGAAGACCGAAACAAACAGCGGATGCCAGTATGAGTCGCCCGGATCCCGTCCAAGAGCTCGTGGACGCTCTCCGTCAAGCTCTCACCAACCAACCAGCACCACCATCACCGCCGGTCGCTCCAGAACCTATGCAAATTGACTCATCTCGTCTCTTGTCTACAGAGCGACAACGCCGGCTGACCCTCCATCTCTGCCTTTACCATGCCCCATTCATCCTCCTCGTCCAACAGTGAGTGCTATCATTCCCTCCATTAAGAAGATGAAACCACTCACGACTCTTGTAAACCTCTTCCAGTGGTGGCGCTCAGGGTTCAGGGTCAGCAGGCAATTTCATCTCCGGCTCCCTCTGCAGACAGCTCCAGCTGTCGACCATCTACCAAGTCCACTCCATCACGGGAAAACCCCTAAGCCATAAGAAGATCAGTCGGTGCGTGGGCCCCCTGGTGTTACGGATCGGTATTCTGCATGTAGAATGGATTCATCTGCTGGTTCTAGAGGAATCCACCTCTGACGTGGTTCTGGGGCGTCCGTGGCTGAAGCAGCAGTCTCCTCAAAGAAAAGATCTCTCTCTCTCTGTGCCACCTCCATCGAAAGCCCGGTAGAGAAATGCTCCGTGGATATTCCATCCTGTTACGCCCCCTTCAGTGACGTCTTTTGCCCTCAACGTGCCTCCAAGCTGCCCCCACACCGGCCATGGGACTGTGCCATCGATCTGCTACCTGGTGAGCTAGTGCCTAGGGGAAGAATCTACCCCCTATCAGTGCCGGAGGAGAAGGCCATGGAGGATTACATCAAAGAGGTGCTCAACCAGGGTTACATCCGCCCGTCTACTTCCCCTGCTGCTTTGAGCTTTTTCTTTGTGGCGAAGAAGGACGGAGGCTTGCGGCCCTGTATTGACTATCGTTCACTCAACAAGATCACAGTAAAGTTCCGGTATCCCCTTCCTCTCGTCCCAGCTGCCCTAGAACATCTCCGTGGTGCCACTGTGTTCACCAAGCTGGACCTCCGCAGCACGTACAACCTCATCCGGATACACGAGGGGGACGAGTGGAAGACCGCCTTTGTCACGCCCACCGGCCACTACGAATGTCTGGTAATGCCGTACGGCCTGGTCAACGCCCCCTCCGTATTCCAGGATTTCATCCATGAGGTGCTCCGGGAGTTTCTCCATCGGTTTGTCCTGGTCTACATAGACGACATCCTCATCTACTCCCGGAGCCTGGCCGAACATCGCCGACACGTTGCGGAGGTCCTCCAACGCCTACGACAGTTTGATCTCTTCCTCAAAGCAGAAAAGTGTTCATTTCACCAACCCTCCGTCCATTTCCTCGGTTACATCATCGATCACAGTGGCATCCGGATGGACGAGGGGAAAGTGGAAGCAATCAAGTCCTGGCCCACACCATCCACCATCAAAGAACTTGTTTTACGGTGTGTATTTTGATCTTAACACCTTTTAACCTTATTATTTATTATTCTCAGGTTAGGTAAAGTAAGTCGAGTCTGGCCTAAATTATAAGCATTTTAAATTACTTACAATTTGGTCAGAAGACTCCTCTGTGGTACGTTCTCGTTCAAAGTCTTAAACCACTATAAATCAAGCTAAGGTAGGCAGCTTTTGTAATCAATTAAATTTCTTTTAATTGGTTACTTTTATAATAAACAAAAATGTAAAGGCAAATAAAGCTTCATCATTAAAGTATAAAATACAGTAATCACTCTTGAGTGAAAGGTGTAGTCAGCTCTGGGCTTCCCATCTTCAGCTTGGGGTTTCTTGTCCTCAGCTCTGGGTTCTAGGCGTCGGGGGTACTGACATATCAGTATCCGAAGGCAATCAGCTCATCAGTCTTTTATACTCGTGTTGTTTATTGCAGACGTTTGGTTATCTTCTTGATTGACGTACGTTGTAACTTTCC